>NC_092572.1:4547500-4918750 GCF_037975245.1 Apostichopus japonicus
CGATGCGTTGCAACACGTGTCAGTCACATGATTGACAAAGCTGCTCTGAATGGTTGATTCGAACAATCATAGTCGTATGCACTATAGTGTTGGCTTACCAGGGTTATAATATCCTGCATGATGCATTCTTATATAATGTATAGGCATGGCAACCTTTCGACTTGTCCTCGAAACATGTTACTATGGTTATGCTAGCAAACCAGTAAACGAAACGCCAGATATTCTCCCGCTTTAAATCAAGTGATTTTGTACATTAAAGGGTGTGAAGACTCGCGCAAAAAGAAACGTCTAATGCCGGTAATCTGACCTAGTTTCGAATGAGGTGTAACAGAAGTGTTAGTCACCACCATCGATCCCAGAAAATACACACACAGCTTGCTACCGTCGGTAATTAGACACTAGTGTACAGTCAGTACATACAGCTGCGGTCAATACCCACAGCACAGTGTATAAACGATACAGCGATGGACATCTCAGGTCCAGCTAAAGATAACAAGGTATCATGCTTCATTACTGTCTGCATTTTGTAGCGACACGAACAAAACGTCACTTGCAAGCAACGGAAAGTTAACTTTTTCAGATGGCCGCACGCGGTTTGGGGCGAGTCTTCAATGTCTTTAATATACATAATGGCAATTGTGGCTTGATGCCGATGTCAAATTTCGATTCCCTCACGTCTTCGGTCTAGCAAATATGCTGGAATATGAAACTTAACACATCTCCGAAATCATAGGAATACGATATTTCTCATCTGTTTAGGGAAATTGTTCATCACAAGGCTTTGTATTCACATAAACCAATCATAATGGATATGTTTTCTTCTCATTTATATAGAGACATACTATGAAATTATAAATTAGGCAACTTCGTCTTCATTCCCTGATAAAACTATAGCGTCGACTTTTAACGACATTAGATATCGTGCAAAATAACTATTAACTTTTAATATTCACGGTCTCCTTAGTTTTATTTACGTCATTCATTTAACACTAAAATGAAATGTAAATTTCAATTTAAATGCAAATTATGACAAATCCCGAAATGCATTCATATATATATATATATATATATTAATAATATTGATAATGGCACAAACAACGAGAGCTTCGTAGGAGATTTTTAAGACACTTTAGGAAAGAACAAAAAAAAAACATCTCTATTGAATAAAGTTATGAAATTCAAAGTTTCATAATATTTCCATATTTAGCAAAATGAAATATGATTGATATTTGTGTATAGATTTACATTTAACGGGAAGTATTTCACAGCAAATTAACATAAAGGTATTTAGTCATGGCTTAACTTGCCTTCCATTTAACTCTCTCGTTTGTTATTTCCTTTGGACATTTTGTATAAGATTGCGGCCCGAATGTAGGTTAATCATTTAGAATGGTATAAAATTGTCAAAAAAACCCCCCAAAACTCCCAAAAAACGTGATCTATATACTTATATGTAAATTATGGTCAATTCTTTATGTGAAGTTAATTTCATTTATCTCAAAAGGACGTAGGCCTTTACTCCAGATGACGTCACTAATACAATATTCCAAATTATGGCCGGAGGCTATTAACTTCTTCGAATCCCGGTTGTCGCTCACTGGACGAATGCGATTAAGTATATTAGACTCTTGCGAGCTTTTGTTTGGATCTTATTATTATTATCATTATTATTATAATTTTCATTATTATGCTTGTTGGTAGTGATTTGTAATTCTTATTTTCTACTTTTCTCGTCCATTTTGCACTTGCTTTGGACGTAATGACCATAAGATTTTCTATAGGTACAGCCTTAAACCTTTACGAACTGCCGTAACAACTAGGAAGTCTGATTAATGTAATAAATATTCATGAGATTATATACTTGTGAAATACATAACACTTTATTGTACACACACGCGATTATACTTTTGTTTCAATAACACTATGCTCTAACATTTCTGTTCTAGTATAAGAGTAAGGGAAATTTCTTTACCCTTCTCTTGCTCTGTATTTGTCGGGTAAATTCGGTTGTATAATGAATTAATAGGTGAGTTTGCAGATAGTTACTTAGTACACCATCGATAAGAACGGGAGAGTAGGGGTAGTGTGAAGGGTTCATGAGAGGTCACGGGATGGTAAAGTGAGGGGGATATGGAGGGGTAAGGGAATGAATGGGACGAACGGGAGAGGAGGGGTAGTGTGAAGGGATTGTGAGAGGTCATGGGAGAGTAAGGTAAGGGATTGGAGAAAGGAAGTGGTAAGGGAATGAATGGGAAGAACAAGAGAGGAGGGGTAGTGTGAAGGGTTCATGAAAGGTCACGGGAGGGTAAGGTGAGGGGGTAAGGAGGGGTAAGGGAAGGGATGGGAAGAACGGCAGAGAAGGGGTAGCGTGAAGGGATCGTGAGAGTTCACGGGAGGGTAAGGTAAGAGAAGGGAGACATGGAGTGGTATGGGTGGGGATGGGGATGGGGATGGGAAGAACGAGAGAGGAGGGGTAGTGTGAAGGGGTTATGAGAGGTAATGGGAGGGTAAGGTAAGGGATGCGAGACAGGGAGGGGTAAGGGAATGTATGGGAAGAACGGGAGAGGAGGGGTAGTGTGAAGGGATCAAGAGAGTTCACGGGAGGGTAAGGTAAAGGATGGGAGACAGGGAGGGGTAAGGGTATGGATGGAAAGAACGGGAGAGGAGGGGCATTGTGAAGGGATCATGAGAGGTCACTTTCTTCTTTCCTTCACACATCCCAGCAAAACTACCATATCTAAACCTTACAAACAAATTCACCCCACCACCCACACACACACAAACACACACAAAATATTAACACAAAGAATATGCGAAATATCAAGAGTCACAATTTCCACCTGAAAATCAGATGGCTGAAGAATATAAAAAGAGTACAATTTTGACGGAATGCTTCCTTGAGCAGCTGAGTAATACAGAGAAAGAATAAGAGTGATAAGATATTTATCAGCATAGAAATATATTTCGCAGTTGATCGAGTTTTAATCAAGGAAGGGAAGAATGGAGACGAAATGTTTAGCAATGTTGGCAACATTTTATTGACTTGAATTCATCATCAAGAATACATTGTGAGGTTAAAGCGATGTAGGTGGAATTATGTTTGGTCGATTTGCTATTTAAATGGAGTGGGGGGGGGGGGGGTAGGAGGGAGGGTGGAGGTAGGGTCCTATCTTTCTGTATGGCGTCACCTTATTCTGTGCTTTGTGTAGTTTCGAAATTAAATGAAACTTAGAAATCTTCGTTTTGGGGGTTAAATGGACAGTTTAACCAATTAACAGAGAAAAAACAAAGAGATTGTAATTGATCAAGCTAAGAATTCCTCTGTGGTACGAGTACAACAGCATGGGTACTAGTGCAACATCATGAGTACTAGTACAACAGCATCAGTATGAGTATAACAGCAGAATACGAGTACAACAGCATGAGTACGAGTACAACAGCATGAGTATGAGTACAACAGCATGGGTAGGAATACAACAGCATGACTAGAGCACCAAATCATGAGTAAGAGCACAACAGCATGAGTACGTATACAACAGCGTGGGTACGAGTACAAGAGTATGAGTACGAGAATAACAGTATTAGTACGAGTACGACAGCATGGGTACGAAATACAACAGCATCAGTATGAACATAACAGCATGAAATACGAGTACAACAGCAGGAGTGCAACAGCATGGGTATCTAGCACAACAACATTAGTACTAGTACAACATCATGAGTGCAAGTAAAACAGCGTCATTACGTGTACAAGTAGAAGTTCCCCCCTCGTATCAGTACAAGACTGTAGCACTAGTGCGAGTACTTAACAATCTATATATCTTACTGTTAGATGTCCAAACTACCTTCACTTAGAGAGTACAATTCCACAAGGATGACTACAAGTATATTGTTAACTATGTTATAAATACCAGTACGTGTAAGGATTCTCTACAAGCTCTCAGGCCTGTCCCTTAATGTATAGGAATGAATATTAATCAGCAAAAAAAGTAGTTATTATTAGTATCAAAATACATCTGAAACGCAAAAAGACATATCTAAGAGGAAAAACAACAATGTTTAGTTTTACTTCCTTTTGTGAAATAAAATTTGAGTAGTCAAGCTTAATTTATTGTACTGTGATCATATTTTAACCATTGGATGAAATCCAGAAATTGAGCAAAATCAACTCAAAATGCTGATTTATGCTGTCCCTCTCTTTCGATCATGGTCATTATATACGACAAAATCACGTGTAAATCATTGTAACACTTTATCGTAAAATAATCCCCTATACTGCTTAAAACCTAATGCGATCTTCGCATGATTGCACCTGTCTGTAATTGGGTTTTAGTTATAGTCGTTGCAATTAAACGTGAGCATAGCATAAATGAAGATAATGCATGAAGGAAGAAAAAGAGATGAATTGACTAAGACGACATCATCACCTGTCTTTCTATTTGCTAAACAACTACTTATTTGAAGTGAAATGTAGCATAATATAAGAAATTACCTTATATGAGCTTGCTGGAAAAAATGAGGTTGAAAGATAAAGGAAGTCTTTTTACACATGGTAAATAAGGAGCATAAGGAGAGAATATATACAGCAAAGTAAAAGTAATAAAATGTCTGGAAATTAACAAGGAAAAATGTCGTCCCTAAAACCTTCAATATCCGTAATCAATCGTCGTTTTAAAAATAAGGTTACGAGTTCAAAAACTCTCGCCTTTTCAAGATCGTATTTGATTGGTCAGGAATACAATGACAGTGCAAGGTCAAAGGTCATTAGAGAAGAAAACTGTAAACTCAACATACTGCTGGGGTGATAGCTAATCGAACCGTAGTCGCTTCCCTTCTGTTTGAATGACATTAAAATGATCAAATTTCGGATGATACCCCTTGCTCTTCCCTTGTACCCCCTCCTCCCACACCCCCTTCCCACCAAACCAACGACAAAGCCAGGCGAATGATCCGAATCTTTCAAATGAACCGTGAAGACAAGTAGGAGGTACAATTTAGTGCAGCATGGGAGTCACTGATATGGGGTGGGGGGGGGGGGGATATGTCTCCGACTGTTAAAGTAGTGGAAAAATAATTCAGTTCGCCCCACCTCTTCCCCCCGTTTTGTGGAATGTAGCTCTTATTATAGTCATTATCCCATATTAATGAAATGTATGCCTCTCTTTTGGTTGCTTTGTTTAATAGTGATCTGTACCCCCCCCCCCCCCCTTTAAAATAATGGGCGCATTTTGTAATACGCATTAGATGGCTTTGAAAACCTAAGGCAAAATAGAAAAAGACAACAACTTCCGCCGTGTAACATTTTGCTCACGTGTAATTAGAGTTTGGCACTTAGGTTCAATGTCATTTTTTATGTACCTACCCCCCCCCACCCTCGTTCTTTAAGTAGCGAATCAATGTTTATGGAGTGAAGCAGAGATTAGTAGCGTAACTGCATCTATATATCAAAGAAACGGAGGCTCAGGTAAATAGTTGTACCAAACCTACCCAGGAAATGTTGAATAACTCTTTGTGTTGGAACCTATTCTGGCATTTTTGGTTTGGTCCACAAGTGATGTAAAGTCCCTTTACATTCATCCCCTTGTAATGTTTCGCGTGCGCTGGGAAGGGATACGGGAGATATTAATACATTAAATCTGCCTTCTCGTCAATGTAAAAACAAGGCTCTTTGAGTGGTGAGGGGTGGGGTGAGGGGGTACGTGGTCCGCAAGTTGTGATTTCTGTGAAATTCCCTTTTTCCATCAATTGAAGTCCCCTTCATGGCACACATTCCACTATAGGCCAAAGTTTACCCCCTCCCCTCCCTCTCCTTCCCTTACCCCTCCATTATGGTTTTCTTTCGAATCCCCTGGTATGAAAGTTTGATTAGTATGGTGACCAAATCGAAACTAGCTGGCAAAGAGACTCGTCGGAATGAGAAATGATAAACGAAGAATTAAATTTCAACTCAATTCAAATTTATAATTTCGTTTTAAGGTATATAAGTGAAAGTGAATTTCAAAGATACAAAACAAACATGCAACTTCTCAAATAATAAGCACAAAATAAATGAAACAAATTATTATCCAAAAGCAAAATGTTAACTCTACATGCACTATACATATTTATGACAATGATTCCGACTCAAAAGGATAAGCTACGCTGTCCTCGAATCGTCTGGAAGAAATCATGCAACAACATGTTTCTTGATTGAGAATGTCTGATGTTCCACAGAAAAAAAAAAGGCGAAAATAGCAATTCATTCGCAAGAAATAAATTAGGTAAATCATGCCTTTAAATGCATGAAAGCATATTTGACTTGATATATAGCAGAATTAAAGAAATTGAAAAAACCCTGAAATTTCAACCTCTTAAAACCATTATTCATGGGCCAATGTGACACATGCATCAAAGGGAAGTAGAGGGTGATTTACATAATCATGTTTCCAAATACATACAAAGGAAAATATAAGTTTTATGTAAATGATGCTTCCAAATACATTTCAGCATTAATTTACGTTAACCAGAATCATTGAGACTGGCATTTCAACCTCATTTTAACCAGTATAACTATTCTGTTAATGTCAAATACTTCTTAGTTCAAAGGAAAGAAAAGCATGATTTATGTAAATGATGCTTCCAAACACATTAAAGCATTAGTTAGCATTAACCAGAATGATTGAAACTGGCATTTCAACCTCTTAACCAGTATCACTATTCTGTTAATGTCAAATAATTCTTATTTCAAAGGAAAGAAAGCATAATTTAGGTAAATGATGCTTCCAAACACATTAAAGCATTAGTTAACATTAACCAGAATGATTGAAACTGGCATTTCAACCTCTTAACCAGTATCACTATTCTGTGAATGTCAAATAATTCTTAGTTCAAAGAAAAGAAAGCATGATTTATGTAAACCATGCTTCCAAACAAATTAAAGCATTAGTTAACATTAACCTGTATTATTGAAACTGGCATTTCAACCTCTTAACCAGTATAACTATTCTGTGAATGTCAAATAATTCTTCATTCAAAGAAAAGAAAGCATGATTTATGTAAACCATGCTTCCAAACAAATTAAAGCATTAGTTAACATTAACCTGTATTATTGAAACTGGCATTTCAACCTCTTAACCAGTATAACTATTCTGTGAATGTCAAATAATTCTTCATTCAAAGGAAAGAAAGCATGATTTATGTAAACCATGCTTCCAAACACATTAAAGCATTTGTTAACATTAACCTGTATTATTGAAACTGGCATTTCAACCTCTTAACCAGTATAACTATTCTGTGAATGTCAAATAATTCTTAGTTCAAAGAAAAGAAAGCATGATTTATGTAAACCATGCTTCCAAACAAATTAAAGCATTAGTTAACATTAACCTGTATTATTGAAACTGGCATTTTAACCTCTTAACCAGTATAACTATTCTGTGAATGTCAAATAATTCTTCATTCAAAGGAAAGAAAGCATGATTTATGTAAACCATGCTTCCAAACACATTAAAGCATTAGTTAACATTAACCTGTATTATTGAAACTGGCATTTCAACCTCTTAACCAGTATAACTATTCTGTAAATGTCAAATGTTTCTTCATTCAAAGGAAAGAAAACCATGATTTATGTAAATGATGCTTCCAAACACAAGAAAGCATTATTCTACTTTCACCCGAATTGAAGAAACTTAGCTTTTTCAGCCTCAAAAATCAGTTTCACTTTTCAGCCATTGTCTAATTACGCATCAAAGAAATATAACTATGCAATAATAAAATAACCACATTTATTATGGAAGCTAGAATAAAAGTAACGTTTTAAATCCTCAATATTTAATCAATTTGACTATTTCAGCCTCAAAAAATGAAAGACTTGTACTAACCTATATAATTATCTACCTACAGATAAAGTCCAGTTAATTATAGTAATATCATAATAATACTGTACATATAAAGACTACAGTGTCGTTGGTGTACAATTGATATGTTTCGTTCATTTTAATTATAATAAACCATTACTGTAGTATTTTCAATCAATACAAGTTACATTCATGTAGATATATATCAAAATAAAATAAAACTGTTAGCAAACTGCTTTTCCACTGAAAAGCCTGTGTAAGAGAATGTGTAAAATTAAGTTGGCTTGACGTTTCGATCCTAGCAGGATCTTCTTCAAAGGCTAGATATATATCAATCTAAAGTCAACCAGTTGTGATCAATTTTTTCAAATGTTCATGTAACTTTATAGGATACTGGCATGCCACGCTTCAAAGCGCTGAACTCACAGGCGGCGTTTATATTACAGATCAGACCACCCCTGCTCGGCGCTTAAACAGATAAAATTGATTTCCAACCTCAGCATATTAACGTCAGACCACCTGCTGGGTATCAGAACCCAGGGCTGCGGGCCAATGTACAGAAAGTTGAGGTTTGTAAGTTACGAGCGGAAAGCCCCAAACCATAAGCCGTGTGATATGCAGCAATGACATTAATGCCGACTACTACTATTATGTCAACATTACCCACATCAAAAAACACAACTGAGGTTAAAGGTCGCTACTGACCCTGGATAAACTCGGAGCTATGTTACTTTCCAATACAAAATTTAATATTGAGCACTGGGTGTGATTCTCCCTTGGTCCTACCCTTATATTAGAGGGTCTGATTCGTGGCGTTCACACCAGAAACTGGACCCCAAGCTCAGGATTAAAAGCCATACTCAGGGTCTAATGTAAACAGGGCTACAGTATGAACAAATATTGTGACTTTGTATAATAGAAACAGGATCTTCAACCTGCCCGTTGAAATGACAGTAAAAGTGATTTGAAGCATTTCATGAAAGTACATACATATAAAACAAAAGAATTGTCACAGCTGCGAACCTAAATATTGAAGATTAACATACATATTCAAACCACAATAAAGGCACACTATTAAAGGCAAACAGTGTATGGTAAACATGCAGATAATCAGCTGATCTCTTATTACTACAAAACTTATTCCATTTGTAAATCTAAAGCAGTGAAAAGCATCATCTAGTTTGTTTCATCTTGACAGTCAATAATTATTAAAGTTTTTTCTTATCAACTGTTAACTTTGTTTCGTTGTATTTCTTGCCTTCTCCGAGGGAATTCTATTCAACAACTATTTTATCATCTAACTGATTCATAACTCTCTCAAATCAGTTATTACATTGTTTAATCTATTCTACTGTACTTTCTAAGAAAATTTATATTTATCTTGTTCCATATTTTTTCTTACTCTTTATGTTACTTTATCTCTTTTATTAATTGCTATGATTGATAGAAATAATCTTGGATTATACTGCATTTATCTGGGTAATTGCTTGGCACAATCTATAGCTAATATTTTTGATGTTTCACCAAAACAAATTTACAATACATACTATGACAGCTGTACATCATACATGTGCATGGCGTAGAGTTGCTGTGCTCCACGACCCAACAGATGGAGAATCAGGGAGAGTCATAACTGAATTCAACATGAAATTGAATCCCATAACTAAGTTAAATTATACACAATCGAATCTTCTGATCACTAATCCACCCAATCCAAAGCTCCCCCCCCCCCTTTTAAAAAAAAAAAATAAAAATAGTATGTTTTTGCATGAATCAGACATATTCAAGAAACGTCTGTAATATTTCATTCCCGACATTCTTTTATGTTTTCATCTTCCTTGTGTGATTGTTATTCGGGCTGATAACTATAACATGATGGAAAACAAATCAATTTTTTATTATTTTGAGGCAAACAAACCAACGCTCAATCCCAATACTTCCATCCCCTCGTCCTCAATTCCACCTGCTTAATGTTTCCTGCCATATGACATTAATTATGTATTACATATGTTTAATATCACAAGCACTTTGGTGGTACAGGAAGCATATGAGAGAGCTATATCCTTCATGTTAAGATTAGGACACACATGTATACAAATTGGTATCTACTGTAACAGCAAACACACACACTGATCGCATCTTACTGCTCAAGCAATCTACATAACACTGTATTGATAATTAATATGTCACAGACTAAGTGTACTATAACAACAGGGTCACACTTTTACATAGCTCATGTCACCTATTGGCATACAGAACAATTCTGATGGAATTCAAGTGAAGCAAATGACTACATTGCTGTTTTTCAACCATGAATCAAATTTCCGTGTACAGACTTTGACGGAATAGCAAAATAATTTTTATGAAAAAAGTAAGATTCTTTTCGCTGTGTTTCATAAAAGCAAGATATTAAGATATCTAGATAAAAAAAAAGGGTGAGTGAATCTTGTCTGTTTTATTATTCAAAGTTTGTAAGATTAGAAATAATCCCATCGTTCACCTAAGGCCGAGAAAAAAAAAAAAAAAAATATGTGATTGAGTTCTCGACTGTACATGTTTTGCAATATTTTAAACATAAAAAAATAGAAAAGTTTTGTTCCTTTTACTAAAGACCAAACACAGTAAAACGGAAAGAACAAACACACGTGCAAGAATCAAAGAAAAGGAAACGAAAAAAAAAATAAAATAGAAAAACTTGGGTTTAGTAAATACAAATACACCGGCAGACTTCATCAAATTTGACCAATATGTTTGTCCCTGCTCGAGTCACAAAATTTACTGTTGGTACCTTATGAGACTGGTTAATTAATTTGGTTAATTGAAGCAGTATAAAGCAATGTCACAGGGTTGAACCCCCTCCCTACCCCCCCACCTAAACACGCTAGTAGTTTATCAACTGTAACAGCACACATACACCAATACCATACGGCAAATTATCTCACTGTTCACACAGTTAAATATTTGTCAAAATACCTGTCAAAATGCCTTAAAAGTCCACAATTGATGTACATTTTATTTTAGTGTGGTCTATTAACAGAGAGTATGTCTATTCAGAGGTCATGTTAATAAAACCTGGTCTTATGATCAATTACTGATATATATTCAATACCACAATAAACGTAAAGTTTCACCAGAATATAGCAGAACCGGTACACATGGTTTACTTGTGGATGATCGTAGTCTGTTGGTACACCTGTTGTACTGGAGCGACTGCTGGAACCTAGAGTAGATCAAAAACAAAATATGAAATCAATAACAATGTCGACAAATAACGTTGTAAAATTACAGAGTCACACAATTCGTACATTTCTGAGACTAGATTCAATGAATTCCACTGTTCAAGCAACTATGGAACTGTTCTGTTCTGTGTACTAGCCGTATCCCAAAATTTCAAATTTTCAAATATCAAAATTTCTTTTTACTCCAAAAGGGTGTGTTTCAACCGGTTAAGTTAAAGAATCATTTGATAACAATCACAACTTAACATTAAAATCCCAGAACATTAATTATAATTCAGTGGTTGGTACAAAAGACAAGAATCATGTGATACAACTTTTGCAGGCCTTTTGCTGATTAATAACTATTGAAAACCATGATTTAGGCTCACTGGTAAATCTGGGAGATAGATTGATTGATCGATTAGATATGAACTAGTATCACAGGGATATAACAGATCATCAATACACATATAACACCCTCTGATCTGTTACTTTCCATATACTGTTGTTAACTTTCCACTTTGGTCAAGGGCGCTAAGCTGAAATCCTTTAATTTTGCAGCACATGCAAAAATAAAATTCATTCTGGTCGTCAAGATCAAGTTTTTGACCAGCACAGTTCTACTACTCCAACAGAGAGTTTACGATCAAATTCTTCAGAAAACTCTTTGCAAGTAGAATACATGCATGTATATCAAGACTCACCATAGTACACTTCCAATAAAATCAATAAAATGTTTGATATCTTTCCAACTTACAACAAAATTATTCTCCTAGTTGGAACTGAAGGAAAGATTGTGCTTGTATTGATCACTTCAGGTCCTCTTAACTTTTTTAAATTGTACACCTCAAACAAGTGTGGAAGTAGAAGATTAACATGGCTTTCTGTAGCCAACAAGTGTTCAAGTAGAAGATTAACATGGTTTCTGAAGACAATAAGTGTTCAAGTAGAAGATTAACATGGCTTTCTGTAGACAATAAGTGTTCAAGTAGAAGATTAACATGGCTTTCTGTAGACAATAAATGTTCAAGTAGAAGATTAACATGGCTTTCTGTAGACAATTAGTGTTCAAGTAGAAGATTAACATGGCTTTCTGTAGACAATAAATGTTCAAGTAGAAGATTAACATGGCTTTCTGTAGGCAATTAGTGTTCAGGTAGAAGATTGACATGGCTGTCTGTAGACAATAAGTGTTCAAGTAGAAGATTAACATGGCTTTCTGTAGACAATTATTGTTCTAGTAGAAGATTAACATGGCTTTCTGTAGACAATAAGTGTTCAAATAGAAGATTAACATGGCTTTCTGTAGACAATAAATGTTCAAGTAGAAGATTAACATGGCTTTCTGTAGCCAATAAGTGTTCAAGTAAAAAATTTACATGGCTTTGTGTAGACAATAAGTGTTCAAGTAGAAGATGAACATGGCTGTCTGTAGACAATAAGTGTTCAAGTAGAAGATGAACATGGCTTTCTGTAGACAATAAGTGTTCAAATAGAAGATTAACATGGCTTTCTGTAGACAATAAGTGTTCAAGTAGAAGATAAACATGGCTTTCTGTAGACAATAAGTGTTCAAGTAGAAGATTAACATGGCTGTCTGTAGACAATAAGTGTTCAAGTAGAAGATTAACGTGGCTTTCTGTAGCCAATAAGTGTTCAAGTAGAAGATTAACGTGGCTTTCTGTAGACAATAAGTGTTCAAGTAGAAGATGAACATGGCTGTCTGTAGACAATAAGTGTTCAAGTAGAAGATGAACATGGCTTTCTGTAGACAATAAGTGTTCAAATAGAAGATGAACATGGCTTTCTGTAGACAATAAGTGTTCAAGTAGAAGATAAACATGGCTTTCTGTAGACAATAAGTGTTCAAGTAGTAGATAAACATGGCTTTCTGTAGACAATAAGTGTTCAAGTAGAAGATGAACATGGCTTTCTGTAGACAATAAGTGTTCAAGTAGAAGATGAACATGGCTTTCTGTAGACAATAAGTGTTGTTCAAATAGAAGATTAACATGGATTTCTGTAGACAATAAGTGTTCAAGTAGAAGATAAACATGGCTTTCTGTAGACAAAGAGTGTTCAAGTAGAAGATTAACATGGCATTCTGTAGCCAATAAGTGTTCAAGTAGAAGATTAACGTGGCTTTCTGTAGACAATAAGTGTTCAAGTAGAAGATTAACATGGCTTTCTGTAGACAATAAGTGTTCAAGTAGAAGATAACATGGCTTTCTGTAGACAATAAGTGTTCAAGTAGAATATGAACGTGGCTTTCTGTAGACAATAATTGGCATGATAAATTTTTTCTCTCATTAAAATTTCTCCCACCACAAACACTTAAAAGCGAAATAGAGATAAAAGTTCTACTCACGATGACTCGTATCGAGAACTGTGAGTCTTGGTCCTTTCCTGTTCCTCTAGATGGTTTCATCTGTCCATTGGGCAAGGTTGCCAGGTGACTGTTGGCGTTACTCAGAGACTCAAAGGTGATGAAACCTTTAAATGTCTCGTGAAGCCTGAGCTTGCTCTCATAGCCTCCTGGTCCCTAGCAGAGCACAACAAGGAAAACAGATTAGTGTTGAGTCATGCATCAACTGCATGATGACCTTTGACCATATGAATATGCATTATGCAAACACAGTAGTGTTGATGCGGACTGATTGGTCCTTGTCACCTCACATGACTTACACTTAAGCGTTATGATTGGCGGACGGGCTGGAAGTAGTTCCTTTAACATTGTTCAGGATGACCATAAACAGAATATTAATGAGACTAGATATTTTTTTCAGAATTTTCGAAACAACTGTAAAGTTTGGCTAAAGTATCCAACAAAACATATTTCAAAATCACTCTTTAACCATGGAAGGCTCATCAATTGAAGTGACTGAACTCCTTAGTTTAAAAAAATTAAAATAACAAATTTAGACAAAGTCCCATTTAGCATTTTATTTTACGGCGATACCTCTCCCAGGATTCTCAATTATCTCTTGCAGTGCTGGCAGGTATTGTGCAATCACAATTTTTATGGCAGGCCGTTTTACAGCAGATTGCATTCCATTTGCAGAGGATGAGCACATTAATTTGGTCCCAAGCAATGATGTTGACAAGATTTTTATTTCGAAGACAAACCCAATACAACATTAGAATTAAAAGACATCATTTAAAAAACAAATGCATAGTACATCATGACCTTCCACTGAGTACTGGGATGGAGGTGAGAAGGGGGATGGGGAAGATGGGAGGGGGGTATTGGCTCTTCTAAGTGTAAACAGATGAGAATTACTTACATTGCCAAGGGCGTTACCCATCTTGTCAATAGAAATGTAGAAGGTTGGATTGCCCATGGTATTCATAGTGACAATGTTATTACCATGGTTCTGCACCTTGTAGTGAGCTGTGTTAAGGGAAAAACAAAGAATGACATAAGATCCCTAAGAACAAGGAATCCTGCCAGCTTCAACGCTGGGTTTAAGCATAACATACTCACATTGACCTGTGTATGTTCAGGACTGGTTAAGACCGTTCTTGGTACTTTCTTGGACTCATACAGAGTTACATTCTAATGATTAGACATTCCTCCTTAAAGATAATCAGAGCAATGCCTGTGCAGTTTACAGTAACAACACACATAGTAGTCCATTCTGTGCAACTAGTGTCAGAAATAATACTATACTAATTGAATCTTACGCAGCCAGCTGTAAGTATGACATCATACCCTGGTGTTAGTATGACATCATACACAGCCAGCTGTAAGTATGACATCATACTTCACTCTGGTATAAGTATTATGTCATAAACAGCCAGCTTCAAACTGAAACATAATCTGTACTTACTATAAGGGTCATTAGCGGCAGGGTTTCCCATACAATCCAGTCCACCGTTTGGTAAAGTCCTGAGGCACATGTTATTGCTTCGAGAGATGAACTGCAGGATCGCGTTAGTCCCAAACTGTCTCTGGAAGAGGGAAACATTCAACACACATACACAACGTTATTTGGTGTTTAATGAATGAGGGTGCTTGGAGTGTGAGAAGACATGTAAGTGAGGTGTGATGAAATGCAGAGCTACTGTTTCTATCAATACACAGGATTGATTCATTAAACTTCACTGATGGCGCTATTACTAAATTAAAAGGAAGAGTCCAAGGGTTTTCAGTTTTAAAACTGAAAACTCATCTCTTTACTCAGTAATTCATTGTCTATGTACATATTGTGAGACAATTTTTATCGGACACTTTTCTCTTGTATACACATGTTTGATTTTATATCAAATTGGTATGGTTTATTTTTAGAATAGGTCAGGATCGATGGCCAGACACTGGTTTTCTTATTGGTTTGCTCTTTCATTGCATGTTCCTTGTCTGGTCAGCGGTCATTTGCTTCTTTTGCTGTGTGTTTGATTTGTATTCTTTTTGTATTTTATGACTTTTATATTTGTAAAGCGCCCTGAGACTTCTGTTACGGGCGCTTAATAAGAACTGTTTTTTATTATTATTCTTATTAAAATGTAACATATTTTAATCATCCTGGTTAAATTTGCAAACAATTCAGGGAATAATTTGGTGTTCAAATTATATGTAGCATTTTTGAAGACTTTTAATATTGTCCTTTCTAGAAAACTTCTGTTCCTGTGTATAAACCAAACTGCGACAACATATCTGGCCGTGTATGGCAATTTGACTGTTCTGAATAGCCTTTTGCGATATGAGACAAGATATATTATTCCAGGCTGCAACTCCCACATACAAATATATATACTCAAGATATTGACAACTGAAATGATTGTAACATGAATGAACTTGAAGCAAACAGGTGTGATGTCATAGTTGCACAATGTCATTGGCAGCAAAATTGTTATTATTTCACTTAATTTTAATCCTTAAAATTGGTTTGACCTCAAACAGGATCAAGTCCCAGTTTAACCCCTTTAAACAGGATGTGAAAGTATAATAATATAAATATGAATCACTGTAGTGTGTTCCTATTGTATCCTTATTTTGAAATAGTAACAGTTGGGATGCAAATTTTAAAAGAAAAATATATAAAGGAAACTTTTCCAGTGAACTTTTATGACATTCTTCGAGCTCACTTTGAGTGCACCATATGTCAACTTCAGAATGCCATTTTGTCCGAACCGTAAGTTAGGAATTGAAAACTTCACCTCGATGCTGACATCAAATTCCTCTCTCATATCAATCAAAAATTAATATTCACTTGGACTACCCTTCTAATTCCCGTTGTGAGACTGTCTTGGTTAAATATATCTTCTGTCACTCAGAGAAATAATTTATCAGTTGACACATACAGTATATGGGTTTGTTTTAATGAACTGCCACAGTATATAATTTTCCAGCTGAGATATTGCTAAGTTAGTTCCTCCTACGATACTGACTGGCATAGGAGTGTTTTAATGGGTTATGGTTAAACTGCTGACTGTTAAACGTAAACCCCTTGAAGCTGCTAATGGGAGAAGACAGTAGAATTAACACTCAGGATTATCTTCAGCTTCAAGGATTATGCCACTAACTACAGATCAGAGCAAACCGAAACAGAACATATCAAATAATCTAAAGAAAGAGGAACATTGTATGATTCCACGATCAATAAAAGAAAAAGAACAAATGATAGCTCAGTTTTCCTACACACTGGGTAATCTGACAACTTACCAGGGTTGGACTTGTAGCATGGATGTCCAGTTCTTTCTGAACTGTGTTTCCAATACCCTTGGCGACCTTAGCAGCCCCACTGAACAAGCCCCCGAGAGTGGCCTAAAATTTGAAAGAGGGAAACTGTGTTAGAAATCTTAATTACAGAAAGTTAAAACCAGCATGAATTAATAATCTCTTGCAAGTGGACGGTCTAAAAATCTTTTGTTTCTGTGATGATTCTTTCCAGATGAATTAAAACGAATGGGTTTTTGAAGTTATCAGTTCATAAGCAATACAACAATTAATATAGTCAATACAGGTTCTATAGTGACACAAGTGCAACAAACGTTTTTTTTTTTTATGCAACTAGACTCGTTAAATGCGAACTTTGAAAATAAACAAAAATACAAGCAGAGATGTTAATGTTTAAGCAATCACATCCAATCGGTTTAGTGGTAAGCATGAATATAATATCCGAAGGTGAAACGCCTTCATATTTGGTCTCCAAACAACTGTAGATTTGATGCAAAGGTGAAAAAACCTTCTCAAAAAGTCAAGAGAATCGGACAATATTGAATCTAGCAGAACCTTCTTCAATGGCAAACTATTCTTTGGCTCATACTGACAGAACTTGAAGCGCATTCCGGATCCAGCTTAAAGAGTAAGCAATGTTCTTTGAAAGAATTGTCATTACTTTGATACTTGAAAGTCTCTGAGTACTGTACTTTAAAAGGTTAAAACACTAGGGTAGCCACTTGCAATAGAAATCCTCTTGCAATAGAAATGTCAGGTAATTACTTTGTGTTACTTACAGATGCATTCCTAGTAGGTTGTACAACAGGACGAACTGGGTGAGTAGTCTGGTGGTGGATAATAACCGTCTGTTTTGTAGAAATGAGAATAAAAACCCAGATCAACAAAACTGAAATTTACCTCATCGATTTAAAAAGTACACACTACAACAAGGTTCAATGAAGTACGATTTTCGGACAATTCTTCTCTTCTTTTATGCATGAAAAATCTTTCAAAAGGTGGTTTCATCTGTACAAGAAAATAATCTTACAGTAGTGGTTCCACTGGGGATGAGAGTTGTTCCCCTTTTTGCATATTAATACCTCTTTCCTTCTGGTGGTGTGAAAGTGGGGGGGGGGGTAGGGTGAGGGTGGTGTCTGTAAATGAAATGATGTTGTTGCAAAATAAGACTGCCTGCTGTACCTGTAAGTCAGTGGAAAACTAAGCTGTATGAAAACTTTCTGGAAGACAAGCATATACAGTGATATCCAACGGACAGCGCATAGCTAAATAACATACCTGTTACAGTTTGTGCTTTTTAAGTGGTATACTAATGGACACAACCGCATTTTAATTAATTGAATGGTAGAATGAGACGGAATGACCAGGGAGGGCCGGTCATAGAGGGCGCACAGTGTTAAAAGGTTACCAGGCCATTCCAAGCACGGTAGAACAAGCTGCTAAGGTTAAGAGGATACAGGTAAGCGAGGAGAGAAGTGAATGTCTCATCGTCTTTCAGTGGGTCTTGTTTGCATTCTGCATTTCCTTGATTATATTTAATCATTTTACTTTTTTGATAATATTCTGTTTTGATGAATACACTGATGTAAAAACCAATATATATATATAACAGTTATAATAGAGGGCAGTATAAACCAAAGTTGACATATAGCTGAAATGGAGGGGGAGGAAGGAGAGTGGGTAAGGGAGGAGAGGGGGGTCAATACTACTGAAAACTTCAAAAAGTATAACTGTACCAAGCAGAAATAAATTAAGACATAAAGCTTGATTGAAGCTTTTTCTCAAAATCGATTTGCAGGCAAATCTTAAACGGTTGAAAGTGCAGAAGTCGTTGTTTGTGAGAAAAGCTAGATGACAAAGACAGGTCTTTTGTTAATTGCTGGTGGTCCAACAAATCTTTATATATGACAACATATGGTAATGACTGGACTGAACTTTCTTCATAAATTTGTTCACTTTTTCTGTCCAATGTTGGATCTGCTCTCATGGTACTGTACAAACCTTCCAATTTCACAGTTCTCAGCACTATTGAACTTTCAAATCGAGTAAAAGGCTTTACTCTTGGTGGCAACCTGTGAAACCACTCGGACTTCTTACAATCAGTCACACCCTGCATTGATTTTACCTGGCCTGGGGCCGGGGCAGCTGCCTGGTATGGTTGTGCTGGATATCCAGCCTGCTGGCCATAACCTGGAGCATATGGAGGTGGTTGGTTAGGATACCCCTGCTGTTGTGGCTGAGGATAACCATGTGGTGGGGGCTGTTGGTACCCCTGTGGTGGGGGAGGTTGATACCCTGGTGGAGGAGGCTGTTGGTACCCCTGTGGTGGGGGTTGGGCAGGCAGTTGTGGGTACATTTTGTCTGACATTATGCTGATGAGATGATGAAATAATCTGAAAGTTGAAGGAAATGATTGTTACCAAATGAATGACCATGACATGGGCATGATGTGAATAATGGTGACTGCAAGGAAATGTCTCTCACCCTCCAAAGATATCCCCTTCAAAGATACCCCTCAAAACAGGGATGAGTATCACATGAAAACATACAAAGGTTGTTGATACTGCTATGTACAATAACCATCAATAAGTAAGTGTATTAATTCATTTATATGTTTTATTGCCAATTGTATACAATGTGAAAGGAAGTCTCCTATAAAGTCTTAAAAAGACTTAACAAAGTAGACTCCTTGGAAGAAAAGGAAAATATAAATAATACAGTGTTTACATAAGGATTAACTGTACAGTAATAATAGCCTCATGATGCTGATATGGATACGTGAATTGATTATATAATACTAGTACAAGTTAATAAATTTCTTTTTCAAATGTCTGGTGAATGTGGGTTTTGAAGACCTGTAGAGACTTCAACTTTTTTGATAGATCATTCCAAATGTAATCCATGAATTAAACTGACCAAGGTACAAACTTCATTTACACTGTAGGTCTGTCAACCCAGAGAGTCCCAAGTTCCCAGTTTGTTACCCTTTACGGTGTGTAAGGTCCGTTGATATGATGAAAACAATTGATGATTACCATTACTACAGTATAACAGCATCAGTAATTAATATTACAATCGCTTGTGCTACAGAACATGACAAAACTTGACCCTTGACGGTTGACCCTTGGTTTGGTCCTGCCAAATTTGAATTGCACAGTCTACTGTACTGCACCAACCAAGAGAGGACACCCCTAGCTTTACTGAGTGAGAACAAATTTGACAAGAGATTTACTGTAGAAATCTAGGAAGGCTGAAATATTTGACTCTTCCAGGGGGATTATGTGACCATCATGATACAAATTTACATGATTGTTACTTGTACATTAATGTTGTTACAACAGCTTTAAATACTGCATACTGCATATATCCAGTAAACATACTGAATAAATAGCTGAATATTTGTCATAATTTCTATATACACATATTTAACATTAATTCACACTTGCCGCCTCTTAAGGCTACCTACAATACTGTTTATTAAGTCTCTGTACAGAAGCTGATTAAATAACAATGCCAGTGATTAATTCATGATGCTCAGCTTTCATAAACCAAACAGTACAGATGTCAGATCATGTGTTTCTCAGTCTGTAGTTGTAATAGTACTGTAGGTATTCGGTGACATGCATAGCATGGCTGGTTATTATGATTGATCAATCATACATAACTTGTTTAATTCCGGTATTAGACAGACAATCTTTACGCTCAGTATATATAAGCAACATGGAATCATTTATCCGTCATCGCATCTAGCGAAATGGCCTTGTTCACATTTAAGAACGCATGGGCGATTATTGATATCAAGTCAGCGAGTAGGATTATCAATTAAGAACATGACACGTTCACATAACGAGTGAGTTTCGTATAAATTCCGCTTGCGAGATTAATATACTGCGCATGTGTGAAAAGGTCATTTCAGCTGTTTACATTTTCCTGTGGTTTGCTGTTGCCACATACTGTATGCTGCACTAACTTGGTACGTACTACTGCGTACACCACTGCACCGGAATGTTCAATCATTGCACAATGCACATTAACAGTATATATATACTGTATTCAAAATTTCAAGCCAATCTGTACCACAATATACCATTACACGTTAACCTACATTCAAATTTCTTCAAACCATTCAAATGGATGAGCAAAATATCTTGCTAGTCACTGTTTTACTGCTGATGTCATATTTGAGGCTAATCCAACATCGAAGGCATTTAATGTTAGGTCTAAAGACCTAGTAAGGTCTATGGGTAGGCTAATATAAGTTCATTATAGGCTATGCCATACGTAATGGTTAAATAGCCTATATTAGTAACTGCCGTAGCAACTGATTCCATGTAATTATCCGTTTTGAAATAAACATCAAATTGCTGATTTTAGCCTCTTAAAAAACCTGTGGGTTTGGTGTACAACAAATTTTAATTTATAAGTTTGAAGTGGACTGTCATTGAGTTTGTTTTTAGTGTCACAACCTTAACGGTGAGTTTTCTGCAGTGTTTGTCGAATCGGTGCAAGGGAAAATGAAATGGTTTCACCTATAGCATCGTTAGGTAGTGGTAGTTACAGTAGGTTGTTGTGGTAAATAATACATTTCCTCTAAACCTGTTCTTTTAGAGACCGATCAGAGGGAGGATTGTGAGGGGAAACCTGTTAGCGAACAGTTGCTGAAATTAATCTAAGAACTGCAAAAAGTCTAAGTAAATGAACTATAGATGAATGTATGTATGGGAGTTACTGTGTGGAATACCTTCTGCAGTGCAGCAACCTTTTAAGTATTGATTCACAGGTGATGGTTGTATCCATGGTGGGCAGGGGGGTGGGGGAGGGGGGATACTTTAACTTCAATAAATTTAGATTTGCCCTATATAGAACGCACTGTGTACTCCATGTAGATGAAATTCACTCTCTTCTATGACAACATGTGTGCAGTAAGATGTGAGTGACAAACACAATGAGAAACTCCTTTTCTTGAAAAGTACAAAGGATAAAAATCAATACACCTTCTAGTACAGTACAATGACATCATCCCACACACAGCTGTTGTATAGGTAGAGTGCACAGTAAGATCAATGCTGTGCTCTGAACTGCAACAGGTTACAATGATTGGCTGTACTGTATATAGTTGATAGCTGATCTGTATCTACTGTGAGGTGGGCGTTGAGAAATATTACGGCTGGGTAAATCATATAATACAGAAAAATGGAGTATATACTTACACTCCTCTATCCTTGCCTACTGAGTCAATTACAAATTCTGTAAATTAGCAAAACTTCAACACAGTTCATTGCCTTTCCATTTACAGTGTAAATACGGTAACTGGATCAAACAAGTACATACATGTATACCAAACATGAGGAGCTTAAAGTACTACGGACACCTAGCTAACTTCCCCATATTGAGTAAAACTACATATATTGTGTGTGATAATCTCACTCACATCTGTTGACATTTGTCAATTTAAAGCTCTCTTTCCTTCCCATCGGATATACACATGATTTGAAGTTTTGATCAATCTGGGAAACTCATTAAATATGTGCAAACAATGACAATGAGTGATGCCCGAGCATCACTCCTTGTCTGATAGGCAGTAAAAACACAACAGTGCTATTTAAATGTATCATGACTTTCACATATTATTGGCCATGTACAGTACTGTAGTACAAAATATTGATAAGATAACATTTCTCTTGAAAAAAAGGTTTGAAGAGTCTCAAAGTCCTCAAGACAACTTTTATAACTTTTGTCCTAATCGACAAGATATCTTTTTCTTGAAAAGGTTTGAAGATTCTCTCAAAGTCCTCAAGACAGCTTTTATAACTTTTGTCCTACATATAAATTGCGTTACAGTATCAATATGCATTGCAAGATGACTAAATTCACTAACTTAAATCTGTAGATCATCAAGAGGTGACAATATTTGTGCTCAAGATTATTAGAGGAAGTCTACGGATATCTTACTTATGCTGACTTCCTTATATGTAGACAACTTGCTATTTGTCTACAGTGTACAATTAACAGCCTGGAGGAGTGGAATTTTTGTGGGTGTCTCAGTGCTTTTGATGGTTCTCTTTTGAAGGATGATTTTCAAATGCCAAGAGTTAAAACAAAGTATCCAGAAAGAAGCTCATTTTGTTCAAGATAAAAATTCAACGCCGTACAAAACTTGACGATTACTTGGATAAGGGGTAGGAAGCTTTAAGTTCTCACTGCAAAGATGAAAAGAAGCTTACGAATTATATAACATTTTTCATTGGTCATTTCATTCAAGAGTAGACTTTTCTGAAATGATTAAAAAAATATATTCAATATGCTTTTATATGTAGAAAATACAGACAGGTTAATGAGCATGGTGAACTCAAAGAGATAGATGTAAGAGGATTAGTAGACAAGGGTGGAGAGAAGAAAGAAAGAAACCAATAGGGGAAAGGGAGATGTAGGAGATAAACTGTAGTGGGACAAAGAGAGGATTAAGGGAAGAGGGTTTACAGGAATACTGCTAGGAACGAAACGTAGTTATATACAGTACATAGTTTAATCATATTTATGTACATTTCAATATTTCATTTAGTTACTTCTTACACTGTTTGACTGCAACTGTGGATTGTTTGTAGCCCCTCTGAATATATGCCATGATTACATCTTTGATTGTGCAAAAACATTTCTTGGATTCTTGCCAAAAATATTTACAACCTGGGCAAAATAGAAGTCAGCGTGTAGGTTCAGTTTAAATTATGTTGTGTTCACCTGTTTATTACAGCAGGCAGACGTGAAATATACTTTAACACACCACAACAGAGACTGAGCTATGTACGTAACATTAAGTGGCCAGCTGATTGGCACACTGACCACTGGATATTTATCAAAATCAAAACTGAGGCAAAAGAAATGGGTTGTTTAGGACAGATTTTATAAATCATCCCAAATAACAAGAAGCGGCTTTGTTGTAAAAAGAAATGTTCAATACTGATAGCGATATGCCGCAGATATTGGAAATATTGGACGAGACCGATGATGCAAATGATTATTGGCACGAAACTAATCTAAATTGGGGCATACAATCAATGTTGCTGCCTAGTTCCCTCTAAGTGGGTACTATATTTCATGAACGTGTTGCAAAATACAAAATTTGATGAACATCTTGCTTTCTTTGTTTTTAAATTGAGCTGTCTTGGTTTTTAAGGTAACCAGTAACGATGAAGATTTGCAATGCAACTTTGAGGGGTTAAAAATTTCCAATCTTTACATTTAAAACAGAGAATGTTGGTCAGTTGATGCGGATATACATATGTGAAGGAGCCCTTGAGATCCATGCACAGTGGAGCCAATGACTAATATCCACACAGAACAATGGGTCCCTTCGTTTAGGGAAATCACAGACTGAGATAAAGCATAGTTATTGTGCAATTCTGTATTTTCTACCATAATTGCAAGAAGCACAAATGTTTGAATACTTGCTCAATTTTACAGATTTGAAGATCAAATGTTGTAGACTTGGTGTACAGGATAAGAGTCGGATGTAAAGCCTGGCGACTATTCATAACCCACTGCCCTTTTGATCTTGATCTCTGTTTTTAGTTCCATGAAGAGAAGTTACCTGTACATGTTTAAGTAGCATGGTGACTTCGAAGTTCGGACACTTAAGACTTAAAACACCCCAAAACTAAATCTTCTGGTATAAATCACCGGAAAATAAACTTCATATGGTGGGAGAATTGTGTTATAGTACGATACACGGCCAAACTTTCTTTCCTGCAAACTGTTTTCACGTTGTATTCCAAGAAGATTCTTTGTGATTGTGGAACTGGTATTTCTTTGCTAGAGTATTGCGAAGTTCGGACACGCAACCCACAGTGTGGCGCTGGTGATAAAATTGGTGGCGCAGTTGCTTTTTCAGTAATTATAACAGACTTCATATATCTCGGTCATTTTATTGACTAATATGTACTTGTATTTTCTTGCACACGGGCCATTTTGGCGAGAAAATAACTGTAGCTTCGTACTTTTTGGTGAAATTTGGCTCTTCCTGTAAGTTGTCATGGTAAAATCGTGTATTTCTTAGGGTGTCCGAACTTCACAGTATGCCGAACTTTGCACTACTGACTATACATGTATGGCACCACTAGACAACTGTAGTGAAATATAAAATATCGCTTCTTCGTGCATTTTGACCATGACATCCTTACACACACACATACTTTTCGCTTACACAGTAGCTTATGTCAAGTTAGGGATTATGCATATAGTTACTGTTTGCTACCATACAATTTATGCAACTTTTCACTGTACTCAGTCATACCTTCATAGAAAAACAACTGCAAAAACTGTGAACAGTTCAAACAAATTTTCTTTAAGTTAGCTAGGCCTATTTAATCCATATGCAATCACTTACTCCTATTAAACAGTCATTAAAAATACCTATAATTAAAGTCTCATTCACACAGTCTGTAGGCCTAATGAGAATTTTAAAAAGCCGGCTAGGCCCTAGGCTGGGTACAAATGTAATACTATAGTTAACAGCAAATCCCTTTATCACTGTTCTATCCAACTTACTAGTTCTAACGACACCTAGGCCTACTGCACTGACAGTGATATGCCAAAGGCTAGGAACACAGTACATGTATGATTTTTATAACCTACTGGATGTTTTATTAAATTAGCCTAACGCGTTAGGCTGTGGCATAACGCTAGGTCACAACAAAACTAAGTTAGGCATTACTTTTCGCGAAAAGGACCGTACCGTGCTTTCGTAGTGTGTAACTTTACGTTAGTGACAAACTTACTGTTAGGTTCCTTCGAAATGAGTACCAGTTGCACAATATAAAACATTAATGAAAACTAGAAAAGTCACACACCTTAGTAACAAACTCAGCTTTTACTTTTGCTCACTTCCGTAGCATTAGACTCTCGACTTCCGTGCTTGATGACCGTTTCTGTGGCATCCAATATAACATGACCTAATTCTATTTATAAGCCATGTCGCGAGGACTCGTAGAAACGATGGGTATGAGGTCAAAGGTCAAAAGAGGTTCACCTGAAAATGGCGACTACCTGTAATGGCATTGACGTGGAAGACGAGACAATTCTTACCTCTGTTTTTCGCGATAGTTTTCCAGGTATGCCCTATCTGGTTTCATTTCCAGATAATAAATGAAATTTGTATTTCCTTTAGCCTGATCTGTTGTTGCACAGGTCTAACTTAGTTCATTATCGTCTGAAACGTAAGCGACTCGATATTCGCTAACGATGTAGCCTACGTACTCAATCTCATTAGGCCTAGGCCTACTACAGTACAACTATACTACAGTAGCCTAGGCTATATGCTGCTATGCCTAGTCCAAGTAGTATTATTAGTAATAATTGACGCACCTTCGTAATTGACGCACCTTCAACTACTAGTACTAGCAACGATACAGCAGGCAACCTTAACTTTTTTTCAGAGAAGCAGTGTTACATATTTCATGAGTTTGAATCCCTTGACAGGCATCGTTATGCAGATGGCCAAATTTCTCTTTATATGGCTCTGTACCTATACAGTGTAAGATTTGACACAGAGGTTCTACTCTTAATGCGTAAGATTGGCACAAAATACACATTTTTAGAACTTTATTTCGGTTTCCCTAAACTATATGTGTGTACGTCATCTGCCTTGCGAGCATTTATTTTTGTTATAGATATATATATCCCCATTTTGTTTTAATAATTCAGTATACGTTACCTCTATTAACATAAGGGTACCTACTAACCTACAAAGCTAGTACTGAACTATTGTATAGGAGTTAACAATTTCTGTATCAAACACAGCAACTAATATCATCAGCATTTACTAATTTAATAGTACCAAGTACAATTTTCATGTTCCTTTGATCATTTTTTCTACCCGTTGAATGTTTTTCATCATTGGCAACATTGCAGACCCTACGATTTTATTTAGCAACCTTTCTGAGAATTGACACTGTAGCCATCGCTGGCCAAAGGATTTGTACCAATGAAGTCTTTGGCTTGAGTACAGCATTTCTGTATGTTGCCTTGTTGGACCAATCTAACCGTAATATTAATTACTGACTTTGCTAATATTCCTTTTGGGAAGCCTAAGAGGCTTTGAACCTGCAAAGAAAATGAAAAAGAAAAAAACACTTAAAACATAATTATTGTTACTTCAATGTAAAAGATATATTTTATGAGCTATGCATGAGTATACAGAAATCATGGATCCAAGCACAACTTCATTTGAGTAGAGTACAAATAATATATAACTATAAGCAGGTCCTTAGTTCCTAACTCTAACGTTATATGGAATGTCTAATGGTAACTTAGAGATTGATTTAGTCATGTATAACAGGGGGATGCATAAATAAACACAACACAGGTAGAGTTAAAGATTTCCTGAAATATTATTATTGTAGAGATGCAACACTAGTATAATGTATTCTGAATGGATGGATAACAGTACAGTACTGTGTAATAAAGTAAAATGTAAAGTATATAATGAAGTAAAGTACAGTATAAGAGTAAAATGTAAAGCAAGTATATCATGAAGAGGAAGCTGGAGTAACTCTGTGGAGAAAGCTCCCCTGCATCCATTTATACTCTCCAGCAAACAAAGCAAAAGATAAATCCCTGACCACACAAAACAGCCAACAAAAGAAGCACCAGTGGGAAAGAGCTAAAGTAGTGATTCTCGCCAGCTGAACCTGAACGCTACCCCTAAGACCAGATAAACAGGAAGGACATACCCTATCGTGTTGATATTTTATCCCAGCTAAATGAAGATGACCAGGAGAATAAAAGAGTGGTCTGAATCTATTTGATACATGACCCTTAACACATCACAGTAACAGTTGTATTTTTAGTTGTCATTTCTTTGTATCTTTCGGTTCAGAATCATGGAGATCCAATCCGGATTTTGCGATGTATCTAGCAGAGCTGAGTTCATTCGGAGTGGAGAAGCTGGCCAGGGAACCAGACCGCCTGGCAGATGAAAGGGCTCAGGTCCTACAACAGACTCAAGAACTAGCATTCGACAATTACAAGACCTTTATTCAAACAGCGGACTGTTCACGAGAAATAGTGGAGGATGTAAGTGATTAATGTCAGCAATATTCCTAGAGAGGGTTGTCTGGTATCATTCACAGTTAATTAATTGAAATGGCAAGCATGTACTCCCCTTTTGTTCATTGTTAGCCTACGTGTAATGTTAACGGATATCATTGATTGAAATTATTCCAAACCTTCAAATAAGCACAGGGTAATATGCCAGTTATGAGGGTTTATTGTAAAGCAATATTGCCAACATTGTCTATCATCCCCTTCAGAAATCTTAAAGCTAAAATGAAGGAAGAAAACAATATAACATGCAGTTAATTATCTTTTTACAATTTTGGAATCTCATATATATATACTGTACTAGTGGTGTAGGAGAAATTATGTAATGAGTTGATATGTACACTTCAGTCATTTGTTCATTGGCCTGTTTACCTATAGCTGGTTAATATAGTCAGTGAGAGCATTGGAAGTTATTAAGTTAATTTTCATCTTCTCTCCGAGCAGTTCACTGAAGTGGAAGATCATGTCAGCTCTTTACTGGATAAACTGCCAGAGTTCAGTACCAAATGCAATGACTTTATGAAAGAGGCTCATAGGATTAGTTCAAGGTAGGTCCCATGGAAAGAGGGTTCTTACTTCATCAATCTTTACAGGTTAAGAGAGGTAGAATCTCTCAATATTTTAGCACACTTGCTAAGAAACTCACACATAGGAAAGAAGGGTTGATTCTCCTTCAAATGTCACGCTTTCATTTCATTCCATTTATTTGTTTCCACATTCAAAATATATTACACAATGATAGAAGAAAATGTATGTGACAAGTGGAGGAGGTCTGAGAAAGCCGAGGCTCTTACGAGGCAGACCCCCTGCACAAAGACAATAAGAAAAGAAAAAAATAATGAACAATGCATGCAATAAAACAAAGGTTGCACACACAAATAAACCATGTAACTGTACTTAGAAAATTTACTCTTCAAAGCAGTAAAATCATTTTACTTCAATGCTTTTGGTTTCAATGGCAGATTCAGCATTGACATACAAGATAGTCTCTAATGCACTGTGCTTTTTAAAATTTTGAAATGTCCACTTTCATATTACATTGTGAAATACCACATTTGATTACTACAACGGATCATACACTAAGGTTGTCACATTCCAAAGATGCTAGAGCATAGATAGAAGTTCTCAACTGACATGGCCTACCCACCATATGATAGCTGATGGCTGGAGCAATCACAGCTCATTCATGTCTCGCCACTATGACGTTTAAATTTTGAGTTAGAAGAGGTGAAAGTTGACCAAATTACTCCCCAACCCAGTTCATACTAAAATGAAAGAAATTATTTTGATGTAGCAGCTGTACCTCTGAGTGCCGTACTGTTACTGACTCCTGTGGTCGCATTAGCAAATTTATATTGAAGCCAGTGATGTTTGTTTGTCCAGTATCAGCTTCGAAAAACCTTGGTTTTCATTGTCAGTGTGAGACTTTGAACACTGTTATCACCGGAGACTAACTATGCCAGAAAATTCTGACTCGGTCATAAATAACTACAGCACTACAGCACTACATACAGTAACTACAACTACATAACTACAGCACAAGTGTAATGGTTTAACTTGGCATGGAATACTTTAATACGGCACAGTTTTTGTGTATGAAGATATTCAGAGTGGTAAATTTGTTTCCTAAAGTTGATGCTCATTTTGGGTCAGAGACTTACAATTATTGTGACCATGGCTACTGAAGAATGCGGTAGCATCTTGCTTTTGCTAGTCTTGCTATTTGGAGTGTCCTTATATTTGAATATTAAGGTAACTGCATCGAAAGTGAGTACAGAAAGTTAGAACATGATCTAGTTCAGAATTGTAGTGAGTCTGTGTATTCTTGTTTTAAACTCTAGTATAGTAGAGGTTTCCCCTGGAATTTCTTTTGTGAGAGGCGATAACTGGTTTTGACACTAGAGGGTGCAAACATCCCTGGCAAGGGGGTGGGGAGGAAGGGGGGGCTGTGGAAGTGCGGTCACCCAGAAAATGTAGTTAAACATCCTAATGTCAATCATCCTAACAATAATGTAGTTAAAAATGTTTTGTTGAATAGGTAGAGGAACTTAAATTTGTTGTTATAATTTAATGTTCTCTGCCAAGTTTCAATGTCAGATGAAAGCTTGGGTTTAAAAAGGTTGGATTGCAATCATTGCATATTTGATGGCCATGTCGGTAACATAATTGCCTAGGCGGTCGCAAAACTCAGAGAGGGTGGCCGCCTCACGAAATGAATTCCAGCATGGGAAGGCCTGATAGTTACCTGTGCTTGTACTTTCAGGGATCTTTCAATACTTAGCATAGGAACCAATGTAAATATCACATACAGTACAGTTTGGAAATATGCTTAGAGCCATCAAGTAGAGCTAACGCAACAGTTGCGATTTTACAACAAAGTTACAGCTATCGAAATAGTTTGCCAAGCTTATGTAGACAAACATATCTTGGTTTGAATTTGTAAATTATTTTTAATTCTGTGCCATAATGGGTAACCTAAGTACTATTTGCTACTCATGAGTTTATGATCATATTGTCATAATCCAGTAAACACTTGTCGGACTTTCATTTTCCTTCTTCAGCCGACGAATGAACTCTTTGACCCTCTCGAAACACACCCAGCTACTTGAACTCCTAGAAATCCCCCAGTTGATGGACACTTGCGTTCGAAACTCTTACTTCGATGAAGCTCTGGAGCTCGCAAGTTACGTCAGACGCCTTGAGAAGAAGCATTCCTCAATACCTGTCATTAAGGTAAAACCTCCTTAAAATCTTTCGATAGAAATTCACTTGAAAACATGGCGAGTGTCTGTAATGTATGTTTGGGATTAATTTGGATTCTTTTACAGTCAGAATAGTGTCGGAATACAAAACTTTCAGAAGCCGAGAGGCCATGGTTTGGCCTAAATAAAATTTACCAGTAGCCGCAGTGCACTATTGCAGTCTGTTATACATTGTGTAACTGATTTTCTTTGCTCCCTCCTCTACCCGTTTTCCCAGAATACTAGACCTCCTGCTCAAGCATGTCTAGTTATAAGTGAGCTGGTAACCCTGTTATCACTGTGTTCCCTTAGAGACCCTGAAATATCCAAACCCAGTTAGGTCACTGGCAAAACCCTGTCCTTACAGGTTATGAAATCCTACATTAAATTGTTCTCCATCCATGCTTCCTCAGGATATCGTCAGTGAGGTCCACAGCTCCAAACAACTGATGCTGAATCAACTCTTACAACAACTCAGGTCATCCATCCAACTCCCAGCCTGCTTGCGACTGATCGGTTATCTCAGACGCATGGACCTCTTCAGCGAGGCCGAACTCAGGATCAAGTTCTTGCAGGCAAGAGATGCTTGGTTTCAATCTCTCTTATCTGCGTTACCTACTGAGGATGGTAAGCAAAAGTCAAGGTTATTGGGGGGCTTTTAATAGAAGATCTTATTCTTTGATTTATATGTTTCTCAGGGTGAAAAGAAAAGAAAAGATTCTTGGTTATATGTTAAAATATATCTGTTCAGTTGCTTGCTGCAAACGTAAGACAAAAGGTTTCGTTTGGATGTTAAAGACTCCTCGTTCTTTAGCCACAGAGGGTGGAAAAGAAAAGTTATATTTACGTACTTATTATTGAGCTTAACAACACTCCTGGTGGTTACAAAGAGGTGTTCATGATACAATTCTACATCTACTCATTCCTTCATTTCTTTCTGAACATGGTTGAAAAACAAATTTTGGTTTCTGTTATGATGTCTGCAAGTAAGGAGAAGAAAGCTGCTTAAGAATGTCCTAGAGAAAGCTTAAGGTGATTATATGGGATTACCTAGACATGTAAAGACTTGTTAATAGGATTAAAGGATAGAGCTAGGGATGAGGAGAATAAGGTAGAAGGGTTTATGTCAGTTGCAGGGCTGTGGCTTTTGTGAGGTGAGGAGCGAAGGTATTAAGGAGAGACAAGGAAAGGGTGAAGCTGAGGTTGTGTGAGAGGATAGCGGTGCTAGTGTTGGAAGGTAGTAGACGATGAGAAAGGAAGGGGTGGCATTTTGTGGAGTCGGATAATAAAAAAAGAAAAGCATCGAATAACACTGTCCTGAACTTATTACCCCAAACTACGTAACAGTTTCATATAAAAATGTCTTGGGTTAGGAAATTTAAACCCTTTCGAGAATAGTAACGATAAAGCTTGGTTTACATGTTTTAGTACTCATTCTTCAGTTACCAAATTTAAACATAAACCCATAATAAGATGGTTCACATGTATATTTTTTTGTATCTAGCTTATCAGCATATCACCAAGGTGATTGAGACCAGTCGTGTTCACCTCTTTGATATCATCACCCAATATCGGGCCATCTTCTCTGACGATGACCCTCTCCTAGCGACCAATCAGGATTCGAGTGTAAACGAAGCTGCACTGTTCCAGGGATGGGTAGGACAGAAGGTAAGCTACTCTCTGGAAGATCAACTTAGCTTTTACAGGCATGAGCTTTTTCTGCGGATTCGCGCAATATCCGTGATTTCTTTTCTACCTCGGGGACAAAAAATATTATCCTAACACACTGTAGCATACGCAAACTGGAGCCTATACCGCAATTTTTGCAAAATTCTGTGATTTTTTTTTACCCCAGGCTCATCCCTGCTTTTAATTTAGCAAGGGATATTTCAACGTATGCTTAGAATGATTCTATTGCACAACAGAAAAGCAGTATGCTTGCTGTCTGGGTCGGTGCTTCCTATCTTCAACTTTTCTCGCAGCTTTATTGGAAGCTGAGACATTATATTGTTGTTCGCCACTCTCTGAGTTTATCGGAGAGGGTATGTGTCACTTTAAATATTTATTTGGGGATTAAGAGGGCATGTTATGCACTCTGAGTCATTTTTATTGTAATCTTATTTTAACTGGATACAGTTGACTAAGGGGAACTATCAATATGAAACATTAATTGCTCTTTTCCTCCTTCACAAAACAATCTTAGAAGTATCAACAGCATTCTCTCTTATAACGTTATATCTCTGGTAAATGTCAACCAAATAAATGAACCCTTACACTTTATCAACGAAGTTGTTCTTATCACATATACATCAGTATCAATTTCATTAATTCTTGTGCGGACGAGTGTCCAATGGAAAGGTACCAAGTTTGAACATCAAGGTGGTTGATGTTTTTCCCATACTTAACAAACGATCTCCATATTTATTTTTTGTTTCCTTCCAGGTATCTCAATTTCTGGAGGTACTTCAGAATGACTTGACGAAGGGTGTCGGCAATCGGCTGGACTCTCTCCTCGGCCAGTGTATGTACTTTGGTTTATCGTTCAGCAGAGTTGGGGCCGACTTCAGAGGACTCTTAGCACCAATCTTTCAAGATGCTGCCTTGGAGAACTTTACCTCTGCCGTTTCAGAAGCCACTGAAAAGTGAGTCTTTGTTAAGCTTGATATCTCTGATCTCAAACTGTACAAATTTTCATAATTATTTGGCTGAAAATTGCTGTAATTTAATGATTGTTCATTTTTCTCATATAAAGCATTTACAAGCTACAATGCTTGTGCTTAGAACCTGCACAGATGTCTTGGAAAGGATGTCTTCAGGGTGGGCTACAGTAGCTCTGGAACCCAACCTAGATGATACTTTGTGAAAAGTGTTAATGGTGTATTAGTATTATTTGCTGACTACATTGTCAGTTTTTCAGCTTATGGAAATATATATGCCAGTTGTCCAGTTTTGACAGAATTGTGCAACTAATATATTGTGTTGCCAAGTATATTGCTAAAGAAAACTTAAGTTAAAAATAGATAGGATACAATTGATCTAAGTTTGATGAGTTTTGTGGATATTGTATTAATAAATGTGATATTCTTACTTGGCTTAACCACAGCATTCTATATATTATTTCACCTTGTATTGCTTTGTAAAGTAGATTTACATGGGTAATTTCAAGATGTCTTCTCGGCTTGCCACAGATAACTGAATTTTCATTGTAATGCTTTGTATCACAGATTCACCTCTGCCATGCAGTCATATACACCCGTTGTTTCCAGTTCATGGCTGTCATCCACAACTGTGATGACATCATCTCAGGTAATGAATATGCATGTCCTCATGTCTTGACATTCATTTCTTCAAGTACTGTTATGTGTTATTGTGACAATATTAAATTCTTACACTGGTTTGATTCTGAAAAAGTGATATAAAGTGCCCTGGAGGAACTACTTTGCTTTGATCACCAATTTGAGGTGGCATTGCCATAGCAACCCAGTTTTACTCAAACTAAAACTTAATTTTTGTTTCAGAGTTGGTTAGAATGAGATACCAAACCTAGATTTTGAATCTAATGAATATTTATGAGTAAGCACTAACGATTCTACTTTGCAACAACAGTGAAATATGAAAGAGAGTTTCGTGGAAATTAAGACATTTCAGTAATTTCAGTTCAGACATTTTCAATGATTATTCCCCTTCCCCCCCCCCCCCCTTCTAGGCTGAGCAGCACCTCTCACCACCCCTTTCTCTAATGGATCACGTACCCTTGGCTTCCTACACCAATGGCATTCTGGCCGCATTCAATGATCTTCGCCTGTGTGCACCGTTGGCCTTGGTCGAGGATGTCACTAGAACCTTGACTGAATCACTACTAACAATTGTTCAAACAACAGTTTCCTATCACAGGTGAGTTTATCGCATGAATATCTCTGAATGATGACTATATTCTCAAAATTTATCATCTCTCATATCCCTTTGTGTTAAGTTATACATGTGAAGGGTGAAATAATCGTATTTTAATGATCTGACACCTTGGACGAGGTTAGAATGAGTAACAGCAAGAGTAACAAATAAACACGACACGCAATGTTTTACTGAATGTTTACATCTTCTTTTTCCGTACCAAATGTAACAAAGGGAAACTCTGGTAAGTTGTAAATCAGAGTTTCCTGGTGCTGGTGATAGAAGAGGTCATGAAGGAACAGCCCCTTATACCATCATAAGAATTAACTTGTACAAACTCAGAGAGCAATTTTGGTCTTACTTTATCAATTATTGATGTAACCCAAATGACCACATACCACACATGCTTTGCTTGATGATAGAACTGCTGTGCCTTTTCCGTTCAATGTTACCATAATTGACAATGCTGTTACTATGGTGATATTTTCATTTTGTATGGTCAGCCTAACCTCATATGGATATCAAGATTATAGTCTACCAAAGTCCACACCCACTAGGTGATGAAAGTGTACCACAGGTCAAATATAAATGCATCGTCATATTGTTTAGCTATGTTAATGGGATGACCAAATCGCTCTCAGTTTATTCTAATAATTACATAGAAGTTAATTCTTATAATGACATAGAAACGATAACTAATTTAAAAATCCAGGGGAGTTCCTTTCTTCTTTGAGATGCAAACCTGGTAGAAATAGTTGTACCAGAGGTCATAGTCTTAAACTCTTAAAGTCACAAAGTAGGATTAATATCTGGCATAACTTTTTTTCTAATAGGGTTTTGAATGAGTGGAATGGTTTGCCTGAGAAAGTTGTACTTGCAAGTAGTGTGAATGGGTTTGAGAATGCTTTGGACAAGCACTTTAAGCATTATAATCGGGTCTGAGTGTTTGGGTCTTCAGTTTTTTTCTCTCCTATAGGGTCCTTGATGGGGACTTGAGTGTCCCTCCTGTACTAAACTACTAAACTAAAATAAGAGGCACATATGCTATATTAATATTCTTGGACACAACTAAATATGGAAGTTGCAAATTCCACCAAACTGAGGGGATACAGTTCATCTGATACCACACTCCCCACTTTCAAACTCCTATGTGTATTGTGTTTAGGGCACAATCTTATGTAATACTGTCTCTGTACTCTGGAATAGTGTGGTGTTTACAATTCACAGAGCATATTTTTTCATTCCGTTTGTCATAAAAGTCTGTAACTATAAACAGTTAGTAATATACTATATACCATATAGTAAAAACAACTATACGTCTTCAGGGATGTGCTCACACTGGACGTCAGCGGGCGACTGCGCCCAGCAGTTCTGAATGCCCACCAGCACGAAGAGTATTTTAAACATTTCCGCCCGGCAATTTTTTGATGATAATTTAACAAATTTTACCATAACCAAAATCTGGGAGAATACATGGCACAGAAAAGGAAAAATAGCACCACCTAAGCATACTTCACGTGCAAAATTTGTCCAGTGGGAAGGGGGTACCCCACCCATGAGATTCCTCTCCCAGGGTGTGGATCACACTACCGCACAATCTGCGCGGCACTCAAATATTCCTGAGCAAATCCCTGCATCTTTATGTGAATATGTACCAGCATTATTCTATGCAAGGTAAATTATTCCATGTCACTGTTCAACATACTTCGATATAAACAGAACACAGTTCTCTGCCCAAGTATGAGCCATGTTATTGATACTGTTGACTTCTGCAGCATTTATATATATATATTTTTTCTCCAATTGTTTTGTGTGCCAGAGCTGAAGAGAGCACCTTTAGTTCTAGAGAGGGGGAGCAGTTTCAAGGATTCTGTGAGACCATCGCTAACCAGTTGGTTCCTTACATGGGCCGATGTCTACAAGCTCTATTCCCTCAGTCGGTGATAGCACAGACAATGGGACTGACTGTGGCTGAACTCCAAAAATGGGTAAGTGAGAGAAAATGTCAAGTATGGTAAATAGCACTGTGGGCTATCTGAAACTGTGAGCTATCTGGCACTGTGGTATGGAAATTATAGATTTGTGGAACCAATACTGCACTCATTCCTCATGTAGTAAGACGCCACACATGCAAATTGCTACACATCCTTTGGTGCTGTGGTCGTAATTCAGCTGCCAATTTGGTTGGAAAAGTCAGGATATTCTAGTCCCCTGAATTTGTCCTTCATTTGTATGTATGTATTTTAGATCCTCCTGCAAGCAAGAACTCGCGAAGAAGCCATCATTGGCTTATCAAAGCCACAAGCTGACCGACGTCAGCCTTTTAGATTCATATTTAACGTCCATGATTATGAATTGTCAATTGTGAACAACTCTGTAACTGGACGACATACATTAATCTTGGAGTGACTCAAACTCAGGACCTTATGATTGAAATGCACCGGTGTTTACCACTGAGCTAACACTCTCCAGCTAACACTCCACTTTATTTTCATTTCTGGTGTATTCAAGTTTTGTCAAAGTATCTCATTCCTTGATTCTTGTCTTATTGCATTTTCATCAAAAGTAACATTTTTCATCAGATCAAGAGGGAAGGAGGAGAAGAAAGGCGGTGGGGGGATGTTATTTTTGTCTTGCTGCATTCTATATTGTTGTAAGTAATTGCTTGTTTTCTTTCTAACTCGATCAGGGCACAGTTGGCATTTTGAATATCTCAAACATCATCTCAGAAATGGACCACCTGCTACCAAAGAAGGACAGCGAGATCGCAGACACAGCGTCAGAAACGAGAAACAAGAAGGACGACCTGTCGCAGATACCAGAGGAGGATGAAGAGGAAGAGGAGAAGGACTCAACGAAGGAAGCAGACATGGAGGAGAGAGTCTCTGGTCAAAGAGTCAACTTTGAGGTTGGTGATGAAGATGGAGATAACCCCGAGAGAGAATTGGTAAGAGAGCTGAGTAAGATAGATGAAGAAGAGGAAGAAAGGTCTGCGGGAACAGAGCAGGAGAAAGGTAACGGTATCGATCAGGGGACAGTGTCAAGCACAGCAGAAGGGGAACCAGGAGGGGGGGATGGAGGTCTATTAGAGGGGGATGAAGGGGAGGGTGAAGGGAAGGGAGGAGAGGAAGGACAGGAATGGTCACAGAGCGGCTGGGATGACTTCCCTGTGGAAGAAGAGGCGATTGTGGAGGAAGAGACAAGAGGTGATAATACACCAGGGTTAAATAAGGGTAAAGGTGGAAAAGGAGATTGAAGAAAGACCCGGGAAATGAAGAGAGATAGGAGCACTGGGGATTTAAAGAGGATTATAGCCGGGAGGACAGGAGATGATAATATACCAGGGTTAAATAAGGGTAAAGGGGGAATAGGAGATTGAAGAAAGACCAAGGAAATGAAGAGAGATAGGAGCACAGGGGATTTGTAGCCTGGAGGAAAGATTGAGCTTGAGCATGTTAAAATTTAGCAAGAAGAAAGAAAAAATGTCTAACAGCTGTCAAGTAAGCACAGGAGAGATTTTAGGAAGGGTGTTTGCAAGATTGAAGTTAGCGATCTTGTCCTTGAAAAGTGTTACCGTTATGTTTATTTCTTTCTTTCGTTCCTCCCTTATTTTCATTTTTTGATCTTCATTTTGAGGAAAGGAATCTTTGTTAAAAGTTTAATACCTTGCAGCAACCAAACATTCTTCCGTATTCCTTGATGCGAACACTGTTTTGTCACATGACAATTTGATTGTGTGTGGTAGGGTAGGTAGGTAGCATGTGTTTATGTGATAGTGTGGGAATATGTTTGGTAACCTTTATGTCCGTGTGAAAAATTGTCTGAACAACATCACCATCAGGGGGAGCATTGTTCAGTCTCTGACAAATGGTTTAATATATGAAATTAAGACTTCATATTTATTCATAGATATTCATAGATGCTACCCTTAATGAATGACTTAGGGCAAGAATTTCAACATTAAATCCAGCAGGTTTCTGTCAGTTATGGGTGTATTCTGCTACAAGTATACAAAGTGGCAGGTTAAACATTGCATTTAAATTTGGTTATACCAAGTTGAAGCAAGCAGACCATTGAGTCAGTTGGTCAGATGTAATGTCCAATTCAGTAGATAATGTCAGGCTTTGGTGTCTCACATGGTAGTTTCACAATGCATTACAAATTTGTCAGTAACAAATAGTATTGGATCTCATTGTTGGATGCCCAGTTAATTTCAAGATGAAAGTGTTGAGCTACAGTATTAACAACAGATTCAATGTGGATAGAGTATCTTTTGATATCAATCAGCTATCCATTCTTGCAGTTTAAGTACTTGAAACACAAGTATCTTTTAAATTTAGACTAACTATTCCTCTTTTGCCCCCCTGGCAATAGCGATAATTACAAGTATTGATTACTCGCATCCACCATTCTCCCATGGTCTTTGTACCACCTTGACATTTACACAGTGGTGGTCACCCTTCCTCACCCCTGCTTTTTCTGCCACCGTGACATATCCACCAGTGGTGGTTACACTTCTTCTCCTACAACCCTGGTGTTACTGCCATCATGTCATATAGCAGTGGTGGTCACCCTTCTCCTACAACCCTGGTGTTACTGCAATCATGTCATATAGCACCAGTGGTGGTTTCACTTCTCCTACAACCAATCATGTCATATAGCACCAGTGGTGGTTTCACTTCTTCTCCTACAACCCTGGTGTTACTGCAATCATGTCATATAGCACCAGTGGTGGTTTCACTTCTTCTCCTACAACCCTGGTGTTACTGCAATCATGTCATATAGCACCAGTGGTGGTTTCACTTCTTCTCCTACAACCAATCATGTCATATAGCACCAGTGGTGGTTACACTTCTTCTCCTACAACCCTGGTGTTACTGCCATGTCATATAGCACCAGTGGTGGTTACACTTCTTCTCCTACAACCCTGGTGTTACTGCAATCATGTCATATAGCACCAGTGGTGGTTTCACTTCTTCTCCTACAACCCTGGTGTTACTGCCATCATGTCATATGCACCAGTGGTGGTTTCACTTCTTCTCCTACAACCCTGGTGTTACTGTCTTCATGTCATATAGCGGCCATGGTCACACTTCTTCTCCACCTTTTGCCTTACCTTCAGCTGACATATGCCCCATGTGGCTTTCACACAGCTCCACTTCTTGTCCTCTTGTCTAAGGTTCATTATGCACCTTTGCTACAAACATTTGCTCACCTGTTGCTATAGAGGATGTTGCCTCCATGACATACATTATGGCATTGTTTGCAAACTACATGTCCTAATGTCAACTTCTGACCAAAGTACTCAATTTCTGAACCAACAGCTGAAGACACCCTTCATTTCTTTGTACAGGTATTTCGGGAAACTTCTCTGCAGGTGATTTATCTTCAAGAAGTTCACCTTGGTTTCACTTCTTCTCCTACAACCCTGGTGTTACTGCCATGTCATATAGCACCAGTGGTGGTTACACTTCTTCTCCTACAACCCTGGTGTTACTGCAATCATGTCATATAGCACCAGTGGTGGTTTCACTTCTTCTCCTACAACCCTGGTGTTACTGCCATCATGTCATATGCACCAGTGGTGGTTACACTTCTTCTCCTACAACCCTGGTGTTACTGCAATCATGTCATATAGCACCAGTGGTGGTTTCACTTCTTCTCCTACAACCAATCATGTCATATAGCACCAGTGGTGGTTTCACTTCTTCTCCTACAACCCTGGTGTTACTGCAATCATGTCATATAGCACCAGTGGTGGTTTCACTTCTTCTCCTACAACCCTGGTGTTACTGCAATCATGTCATATAGCACCAGTGGTGGTTTCACTTCTTCTCCTACAACCAATCATGTCATATAGCACCAGTGGTGGTTACACTTCTTCTCCTACAACCCTGGTGTTACTGCAATCATGTCATATAGCACCAGTGGTGGTTTCACTTCTTCTCCTACAACCAATCATGTCATATAGCACCAGTGGTGGTTACACTTCTTCTCCTACAACCCTGGTGTTACTGCAATCATGTCATATAGCACCAGTGGTGGTTTCACTTCTTCTCCTACAACCCTGGTGTTACTGCCATCATGTCATATGCACCAGTGGTGGTTACACTTCTTCTCCTACAACCCTGGTGTTACTGCCATCATGTCATATGCACCAGTGGTGGTTTCACTTCTTCTCCTACAACCCTGGTGTTACTGCAATCATGTCATATAGCACCAGTGGTGGTTTCACTTCTTCTCCTACAACCCTGGTGTTACTGCCATCATGTCATATGCACCAGTGGTGGTTACACTTCTTCTCCTACAACCCTGGTGTTACTGCAATCATGTCATATAGCACCAGTGGTGGTTTCACTTCTTCTCCTACAACCAATCATGTCATATAGCACCAGTGGTGGTTACACTTCTTCTCCTACAACCCTGGTGTTACTGCAATCATGTCATATAGCACCAGTGGTGGTTTCACTTCTTCTCCTACAACCCTGGTGTTACTGCCATCATGTCATATGCACCAGTGGTGGTTACACTTCTTCTCCTACAACCCTGGTGTTACTGCCATCATGTCATATGCACCAGTGGTGGTTTCACTTCTTCTCCTACAACCCTGGTGTTACTGCAATCATGTCATATAGCACCAGTGGTGGTTTCACTTCTTCTCCTACAACCCTGGTGTTACTGCCATCATGTCATATGCACCAGTGGTGGTTACACTTCTTCTCCTACAACCCTGGTGTTACTGCCATCATGTCATATGCACCAGTGGTGGTTTCACTTCTTCTCCTACAACCCTGGTGTTACTGTCTTCATGTCATATAGCGGCGGTGGTCACACTTCTTCTCCACCTTTTGCCTTACCTTCAGCTGACATATGCCCCATGTGGCTTTCACACAGCTCCACTTCTTGTCCTCTTTGTCTAAGGTTCATTATGCACCTTTGCTACAAACATTTGCTCACCTGTTGCTATAGAGGATGTTGCCTCCATGACATACATTATGGCATTGTTTGCAAACTACATGTCCTAATGTCAACTTCTGACCAAAGTACTCAATTTCTGAACCAACAGCTGAAGACACCCTTCATTTCTTTGTACAGGTATTTCGGGAAACTTCTCTGCAGGTGATTTATCTTCAAGAAGTTCACCTTGGATGGAATCTTCAAAGTCTCCCCTCGCAATGTTAAAAGCTAATTCGACGCAGGCAAAATTTTGTTGGAAAAGGGCCCTTTTCATGATGCAAAGTCCAGTGCATTCTCCCTCCAGTCCCTGTAATGTTACCTAGAGAATCTGGAATTTGTAAAATAAACATGTAAAGCATAACAAATGTGAAGAGTAATCAGTGACTAACAGGTTGTTTGTAATAAGGATCAATTTGTAACATAAACAGATTGATGTCTTGCCATGTAAAACATTACAAATGTGAGGATAAAACAGTGACTGTAATGGTTTCCTCAGAATCATGATTAAAGTGTAACATAAACAGATTGGTGTCTGCTTTGTAAAAACATAACAGTTTCTTCAGAATCAGGATCAAATTGTAACATAAACAGATTGATGTCTGCTATGTAAAACATTACAAATAAGAGGATAAAACAGTGACTGTAATGGTTTCTTCAGAATCAGGATCAAATTGTAACATAAACAGATTGATGTCTGCTATGTTAAACATTACAAATAAGAGGATAAAACAGTGACTGTAATGGTTTCCTCAGAATCAGGATTAAAGTGTAACATAAACAGATTGATGTCTGCTATGTAAAAACATAACAGTTTCTTCAGAATCAGGATCAAATTGTAACATAAACAGATTGGTGTCTGCTATGTTAAACATTACAAATAAGAGGATAAAACAGTGACTGTAATGGTTTCCTCACAGTCAGGATCAAAGTGTAACATAAACAGATTGATGTCTGCTATGTAAAACATTACAAATAAGAGGATAAAACAGTGACTGTAATGGTTTCCTTAGAATCAGGATTAATGTGTAACATAAACAGATTGATGTCTGCTATGTTAAACATTACAAATAAGAGGATAAAACAGTGACTGTAATGGTTTCTTCAGAATCAGGATCAAATTGTAACATAAACAGATTGATGTCTGCTATGTTAAACATTACAAATAAGAGGATAAAACAGTGACTCTAATGGTTTCCTCAGAATCAGGATTAAAGTGTAACATAAACAGATTGATGTCTGCTATGTAAAAACATAACAGTTTCTTCAGAATCAGGATCAAATTGTAACATAAACAGATTGATGTCTGCTATGTAAAACATTACAAATGTGAGAATAAAACAGTGACTGTAATGGTTTCTTCAGAATCAGGATCAAATTGTAACATAAACAGATTGATGTCTGCTATGTTAAACATTACAAATAAGAGGATAAAACAGTGACTGTAATGGTTTCTTCAGAATCAGGATCAAATTGTAACATAAACAGATTGATGTCTGCTATGTAAAACATTACAAATGTGAGAATAAAACAGTGACTGTAATGGTTTCTTCAGAATCAGGATCAAATTGTAACATAAACAGATTGATGTCTGCTATGTAAAACATTACAAATGTGAGGATAAAACAGTGACTGTAATGGTTTCCTCAGAATCAGGATTAATGTGTAACATAAACAGATTGATGTCTGCTATGTTAAACATTACAAATAAGAGGATAAAACAGTGACTGTAATGGTTTCTTTAGAATCAGGATCAAATTGTAACATAAACAGATTGATGTCTGCTATGTTAAACATTACAAATAAGAGGATAAAACAGTGACTGTAATGGTTTCCTCAGAATCAGGATTAATGTGTAACATAAACAGATTGATGTCTGCTATGTAAAACATTACAAATGTGAGGATAAAACAGTGACTGTAATGGTTTCTTCAGAATCAGGATCAAATTGTAACATAAACAGATTGATGTCTGCTATGTAAAACATTACAAATAAGAGGATAAAACAGTGACTCTAATGGTTTCCTCACAGTCAGGATCAAAGTGTAACATAAACAGATTGATGTCTGCTATGTAAAACATTACAAATGTGAGGATAAAACAGTGACTGTATGGTTTCCTTAGAATCAGGATTAAAGTGTTACATAAACAGATTGATGTCTGCTTTGTAAAAACATAACAGTTTCTTCAGAATCAGGATCAAATTGTAACATAAACAGATTGATGTCTGTTATGTTAAACATTACAAATAAGAGGATAAAACAGTGACTGTAATGGTTTCCTCAGAATCAGGATTAATGTGTAACATAAACAGATTGGTGTCTGCTATGTAAAACATAACAGTTTCTTCAGGATCAGGATCAAATTGTAACATAAACAGATTGATGTCTGCTATGTAAAACATAACAGTTTCTTCAGGATCAGGATCAAATTGTAACATAAACAGATTGATGTCTGCTATGTAAAACATTACAAATAAGAGGATAAAACAGTGACTGTAATGGTTTCCTCAGAATCAGGATTAATGTGTAACATAAACAGATTGATGTCTGCTATGTTAAACATTACAAATAAGAGGATAAAACAGTGACTGTAATGGTTTCTTCAGAATCAGGATCAAATTGTAACATAAACAGATTGATGTCTGCTATGTTAAACATTACAAATAAGAGGATAAAACAGTGACTGTAATGGTTTCCTCAGAATCAGGATCAAATTGTAACATAAACAGATTGATGTCTGCTATGTTAAACATTACAAATAAGAGGATAAAACAGTGACTGTAATGGTTTCCTCAGAATCAGGATTAATGTGTAACATAAACAGATTGATGTCTGCTATGTAAAACATAACAGTTTCTTCAGGATCAGGATCAAATTGTAACATAAACAGATTGATGTCTGCTATGTAAAACATAACAGTTTCTTCAGAATCAGGATCAATTTGTAACATAAACAGATTGGTGTCTGCTATGTAAAACATAACAGTTTCTTCAGGATCAGGATCAAATTGTAACATAAACAGATTGATGTCTGCTATGTAAAACATAACAGTTTCTTCAGAATCAGGATCAATTTGTAACATAAACATATTGATGTCTGCTATGTAAAACATAACAGTTTCTTCAGAATCAGGATCAAATTGTAACATAAACAGATTGATGTCTGCTATGTAAAACATTACAAAAATATGGATAAAACAGTGACTGTAATGGTTTTCTCAGAATCAGAATTAAAGTGTAACATAAACAGATTGGTGTCTGCTATGTAAAAACATAACAGTTTCTTCAGAATCAGAATTAAAGTGTAACATAAACAGATTGATGTCTGCTATGTAAAACATTACAAATGTGAGAATAAAACAGTGACTGTAATGGTTTCCTCAGAATCAGGATTAATGTGTAACATAAACAGATTGATGTCTGCTATGTAAAACATTACAAAAGTAAGGATAAAACAGTGACTGTAATGGTTTCCTCAGAATCAGGATTAAAGTGTAACATAAACAGATTGATGTCTGCTATGTAAAAACATAACAGTTTCTTCAGAATCAGGATCAAATTGTAACATAAACAGATTGATGTCTGCTATGTAAAACATTACAAATGTGAGGATAAAACAGTGACTGTAATGGTTTCCTCAGAATCAGAATTAAAGTGTAACATAAACAGATTGTTGTCTGCTGCTGTTGCACGATGTTCTGTCGTAATCTGCAGGGTAAATACTATATATTCACCATAACAGTAAACTGAATTACGATATGCATATATAAAATACAATAAAGTTAAAACATGGCAGTCGTCATGGCCTAGCACTAATGGCCTAACTAATATAATATTCCAGGGGTCACTCCCATCTCATCTAGTAGGATGATATCCCTCAGTCCATGAATGGCATCGGCTAGTGGGGGTACATCATACGTTCCTAGGTTATCCAGACCAGGAGTGGGGGGGCTCAGGTGTTAAAAATACCATCTAATGGGACATCTACCAGCACAGTCTCTCGATAGAGTGCAAACTACATCCACAATATCTGTATATACTGTGTAGAAATTAATGCAATTAATTTCTGATTAACTCAGTACAGTTCGTTTCCACTGCAGGTGTATGGCAGCTCGGAGTGTCTTGGTGAATGGTCTCAATCTGAATTCAAAGTAACTTTTGGTGGGTTAACAAACCTTTGGCGTATTCAGTACAATCAAAGGAAATCCTTTGAATACATCTGGCAACTGCATTGTTGGCAAGGTCTTTGCCCTTTTGGTCAAGCTGGCTAAACGCACAATTTGCTCCTCCAATTGTATATGGTCTTGATTGGCCATTTGTGTCTTCTTTAGCCTTCAGGAGACTACAGTAACTCTTGAGTTCCTGAGAGACCTTATGAAAGGGATAGGCAATGAAATGCAGAAACATTTCTTTCTTTTGTTTCTTCTGGAAACCTCTCTTCTACCTCCTCCCACGTCTCCAAACCAACCCAGTCCAGGAACATTTGCTGGATTTTGAGGTGCTTTATCAGCTTATGCGTCTCCTCCTTAAATTGACCCAAAGTCTTGATACCATCGGACAGCTCCTTTAAAAGTGTTTTAGTTGATGAAGCAGGGAGCCCAGTCAACAATTGAGATAAGATCCTCTCGGGATTACCTCGAATTGAACTTTCAGTTCAAGTAAAGTATCAATGATGTCATTATTCCAGAATATCTATCAACATTCCACCATGTGTGTGTGGAGTAATTGCTATTAGAAGTACAAAGAGAGAGAAACCATAGTAAATGTCCTGCTAAATAACATGCACGAATGATTTCAAATCCTTGAAAATTGACATTGTCTTGATTTCTGTCAGAATTTCACCCTTCTTTTCCAAACATGACTCATCGAGAATTTCTTCGTCAGCTATCACCTCGATCAACCCATTCTTTACAACTTGTTTCCTCGTTGCTTGCTTTACGCCTAAGCTATAATATTTGGCTAATGCCATCAAATCTGGCTTCTTTAGGCCATCAAATTTCTCCCAAGTTTCATCTTTGAGAATTCCTCCGGTTCGAACTCCATGTTCTCTCTAGACAATTTGAGAAACAATAATTCTCACAAATGAATTCCTTTCAAACGGATAGGTCACAAATTTTGTAAACTTTTCCCAGATAGGCCCCCAATTTTGTTACGTTGGAATGCGAGAGGTCTCGATAATTAATTTTTAACGAGACACAAGCCTGGGTTCGTTTCCGTAAGGAACACAGACAAATTGACGAGTCTAGAGAATTTGAATGAGAACGTAAACTATATTGAACAATGTAGTTTGATCCAACAACAACAAGTGGTAATTACAAATATATAGAATATTACTCACAAACGTAACAAGATAGGATACACCTTAAAACACGCTGGTCTCTTCCAACGGCGATGTCCCTCAGCGGCCACGACCTTGATGTGGACGATTCTCGGTCCGTTGTACCGCAAAATTCAATGGTCCTCGACGAAGTTTCTCGCGATTCCAGAAACAGCAGTCACACTCTTTCCGGCGATGCTCCAAAATAGAAGACGGACTTCCAGCCACAATCAAGTGAAGCACAAGTCGAACATTTCGCCGACTAAATATTACCAGAGTCAGTCCAAAATCAGCTTTAAAGCCCCCAACTCCTGGCGTAACAAATTTCCTCAACGGGGAATGAAATTCTTCACCCTCTCCGAAATAAAGACTGGAAAACTGTAGTTTCACAGCAAAGTCCTCTTCAAACTTCTGAATGGAAGTGTAGAATCAATCTTGGTATCGATATCTCAATCCCTCAGAAACTACTGGCAGTTGAGCAATTTACAGGAGTGAGATCCAACATAAATGGGATCGGAATTACACTGGATAAGTTTTCTAATGTTGTTGCTCACTCTAACAGATGCCTGGAAGGTTTTAGGGTCATTTCTAAGGGGCTTGACAGCGAGGATGTCAAAGATTTCTTTATCAGAGTTTTTACAAAATTTAGCAATCTCCAGTTTAGTTTCATGATATTTTCCTTAAGGATATCAGTGCTTATGTTGGACGTCGGTCCAACAATGGAGATGGTTGACAAATTTACAGTGGGTTCTGTTAATGAGAACTGAGGAAATAAATCTCCCATCTGGGATTTCAGAGCGTCACATGCTTCATCTGTGGGCATAACTACCACTGTGTCACCAGACTTTGTTTCATGGAATTTGTCAACTTGAAGTATATTAAAAATGAATACAAACACAATGTTCTGTCGTAATCTGCAGGGTAAATACTATATATTCACCATAACAGTAAAGTGAATTACGATATGCATATATAAAATAAAATAAAGTTAAAACATGGCAGTCGTCATGGCCTAACACTAATGGCCTAACTAATATAATAATCCAGGGGTCACACCCATCTCATGCAGTAGGATGATATCCCTCGTCGGCTAGTGGGGGTACATGATACATCCCTTGGTTCACAGGACCAGGAGTGGGGGCTACGGCGTCTAAAAATACCGTCTAAGGGGACATCTACCAGCACATTCTCTCGATAGAGTGCAAACTTCGTCCACAATATCTGTATATACTGTGTAGAAATGAATGCAATTAATTTCTGATTATCTCAGTACAGTTCGTTTCCACTGCAGGTGTATGGCAGCTCGGAGTGTCTTGGTGGATGGTCTCAATCTGAATTCAAAGTAACTTTTGGTGGGTTAACAAACCTTTGGCGTATTCAGTACAATCAAAGGAAATCCTTTGAATACATCTGGCAACTGCATTGTTAGCAAGATCATTGTTCTTGGATCCAGCTGGCTCAACACATAACTGGCTCCTCCAATTGTATATGGTCTTGATTGGCCATTTGTGATATCTTTAGCCTTCAGGAGACTACAGTAACTCTTGAGTTCCTGAGGGACCTTATGAAAGGGATAGGCAATGAATTGCAGAAGCATTTCTCTCTCTTGTTTCTTCTGGAAACCTCCCTTCTGCCTCCTCCCACATCTCCAAACCAACCAAGTCCAGGAACATTTGCTGGATTTTGAGGTGCTTTATCAGCTTATGCGTCTCCTCCTTAAATTGACCCAAAGTCATCATACCATCGGACAGCTCCTTTAAAAGGGTTTTAGTCGATGAAGCAGGGAGCCCAGTCAAGTATCTCAGTTGATATGGCCTGACTGCATCATCACACATTTTTACCTGCTTTCACCTTTTGTCCAAGTAGCTGCCCGTATTGGCTCCTCTGTGTGTCCCTTCCTTAAATTGCCCCAAAGTCATGATACCATCGGACAGCTCCTTCAAAAGAGTTTTAGTCGATAAAGCAGGGAGCCCAGTCAAGTAGAGCAGTTGTTATGGCTTGACTGCATCAACACACATTTTACCTGCTTTCACCTTTTGTCCAAGCATCTTCCCAGTATTGGCTCCTCTGTGTGTCCCCTCCTTAAATTGCCTTAAAGTCATCATACCATCGGACAGCTCCTTTAAAAGAGTTTTAGTCGATAAAGAAGGGAGTCCAGTCAAGTATGGCAGTTGTTATGGCTTGACTGCATCAACACACATTTTACCTGCTTTCACCTTTTGTCCAAGCAGCTTCCCAGTATTGGCTCCTCTGTGTGTCCCCTCCTTAAATTGCCCCAAAGTCATGATACCATCGGACAGCTCCTTCAAAAGGGCTTTAATTGATGAAGCAGGGAGTCCAGTCGAGTAGAGCAGTTGTTATGGCTTGACTGCATCATCACACATTTTTACCTGCTTTCACCTTTTGTCCAAGCAGCTTCCCAGTATTGGCTCCTCTGTGTGTCCCCTCCTTAAATTGCCTTAAAGTCATCATACCATCGGACAGCTCCTTTAAAAGAGTTTTAGTCGATAAAGAAGGGAGTCCAGTCAAGTATGGCAGTTGTTATGGCTTGACTGCATCAACACACATTTTACCTGCTTTCACCTTTTGTCCAAGCAGCTTCCCAGTATTGGCTCCTCTGTGTGTCCCCTCCTTAAATTGCCCCAAAGTCATGATACCATCGGACAGCTCCTTCAAAAGGGCTTTAATTGATGAAGCAGGGAGTCCAGTCGAGTAGAGCAGTTGTTATGGCTTGACTGCAACAACACACATTTTACCTGCTTTCACCTTTTGTCCAAGCAGCTTCCCAGTATTGGCTCCTCTGCGTGTCCCCTCCTTAAATTGCCCCAAAGTCATGATACCATCGGACAGCTCCTTCAAAAGAGTTTTAGTCGATAAAGCAGGGAGCCCAGTCAAGTAGAGCAGTTGTTATGGCTTGACTGCATCAACACACATTTTACCTGCTTTCACCTTTTGTCCAAGCAGCTTCCCAGTATTGGCTCCTCTGTGTGTCCCCTCCTTAAATTGCCTTAAAGTCATGATACCATCGGACAGCTCCTTCAAAAGGGCTTTAATTGATGAAGCAGGGAGTCCAGTCGAGTAGAGCAGTTGTTATGGCTTGACTGCAACAACACACATTTTACCTGCTTTCACCTTTTGTCCAAGCAGCTTCCCAGTATTGGCTCCTCTGTGTGTCCCCTCCTTAAATTGCCCCAAAGTCATGATACCATCGGACAGCTCCTTCAAAAGAGTTTTAGTCGATAAAGCAGGGAGCCCAGTCAAGTAGAGCAGTTGTTATGGCTTGACTGCATCAACACACATTTTACCTGCTTTCACCTTTTGTCCAAGCAGCTTCCCAGTATTGGCTCCTCTGTGTGTCCCCTCCTTAAATTGCCCCAAAGTCATGATACCATCGGACAGCTCCTTCAAAAGGGCTTTAATTGATGAAGCAGGGAGTCCAGTCGAGTAGAGCAGTTGTTATGGCTTGACTGCAACAACACACATTTTACCTGCTTTCACCTTTTGTCCAAGCAGCTTCCCAGTATTGGCTCCTCTGTGTGTCCCCTCCTTAAATTGCCCCAAAGTCATGATACCATCGGACAGCTCCTTCAAAAGGGTTTTAGTTGATAAAGCAGGGAGCCCAGTCAAGTAGAGCAGTTGTTATGGCTTGACTGCATCAACACACATTTTACCTGCTTTCACCTTTTGTCCAAGCAGCTTCCCAGTATTGGCTCCTCTGTGTGTCCCCTCCTTAAATTGCCCCAAAGTCATGATACCATCGGACAGCTCCTTCAAAAGGGCTTTAATTGATGAAGCAGGGAGTCCAGTCGAGTAGAGCAGTTGTTATGGCTTGACTGCAACAACACACATTTTACCTGCTTTCACCTTTTGTCCAAGCAGCTTCCCAGTATTGGCTCCTCTGTGTGTCCCCTCCTTAAATTGCCCCAAAGTCATGATACCATCGGACAGCTCCTTCAAAAGAGTTTTAGTCGATAAAGCAGGGAGCCCAGTCAAGTAGAGCAGTTGTTATGGCTTGACTGCATCAACACACATTTTACCTGCTTTCACCTTTTGTCCAAGCAGCTTCCCAGTATTGGCTCCTCTGTGTGTCCCCTCCTTAAATTGCCCCAAAGTCATGATACCATCGGACAGCTCCTTCAAAAGGGCTTTAATTGATGAAGCAGGGAGTCCAGTCGAGTAGAGCAGTTGTTATGGCTTGACTGCATCATCACACATTTTTACCTGCTTTCACCTTTTGTCCAAGCAGCTTCCCAGTATTGGCTCCTCTGTGTGTCCCCTCCTTAAATTGCCTTAAAGTCATCATACCATCGGACAGCTCCTTTAAAAGAGTTTTAGTCGATAAAGAAGGGAGTCCAGTCAAGTATGGCAGTTGTTATGGCTTGACTGCATCAACACACATTTTACCTGCTTTCACCTTTTGTCCAAGCAGCTTCCCAGTATTGGCTCCTCTGTGTGTCCCCTCCTTAAATTGCCCCAAAGTCATGATACCATCGGACAGCTCCTTCAAAAGAGTTTTAGTCGATAAAGCAGGGAGCCCAGTCAAGTAGAGCAGTTGTTATGGCTTGACTGCATCAACACACATTTTACCTGCTTTCACCTTTTGTCCAAGCAGCTTCCCAGTATTGGCTCCTCTGTGTGTCCCCTCCTTAAATTGCCCCAAAGTCATGATACCATCGGACAGCTCCTTCAAAAGGGCTTTAATTGATGAAGCAGGGAGTCCAGTCGAGTAGAGCAGTTGTTATGGCTTGACTGCAACAACACACATTTTACCTGCTTTCACCTTTTGTCCAAGCAGCTTCCCAGTATTGGCTCCTCTGTGTGTCCCCTCCTTAAATTGCCCCAAAGTCATGATACCATCGGACAGCTCCTTCAAAAGAGTTTTAGTCGATAAAGCAGGGAGCCCAGTCAAGTAGAGCAGTTGTTATGGCTTGACTGCATCAACACACATTTTACCTGCTTTCACCTTTTGTCCAAGCAGCTTCCCAGTATTGGCTCCTCTGTGTGTCCCCTCCTTAAATTGCCTTAAAGTCATGATACCATCGGACAGCTCCTTCAAAAGGGCTTTAATTGATGAAGCAGGGAGTCCAGTCGAGTAGAGCAGTTGTTATGGCTTGACTGCAACAACACACATTTTACCTGCTTTCACCTTTTGTCCAAGCAGCTTCCCAGTATTGGCTCCTCTGTGTGTCCCCTCCTTAAATTGCCCCAAAGTCATGATACCATCGGACAGCTCCTTCAAAAGAGTTTTAGTCGATAAAGCAGGGAGCCCAGTCAAGTAGAGCAGTTGTTATGGCTTGACTGCATCAACACACATTTTACCTGCTTTCACCTTTTGTCCAAGCAGCTTCCCAGTATTGGCTCCTCTGTGTGTCCCCTCCTTAAATTGCCTTAAAGTCATGATACCATCGGACAGCTCCTTCAAAAGGGCTTTAATTGATGAAGCAGGGAGTCCAGTCGAGTAGAGCAGTTGTTATGGCTTGACTGCAACAACACACATTTTACCTGCTTTCACCTTTTGTCCAAGCAGCTTCCCAGTATTGGCTCCTCTGTGTGTCCCCTCCTTAAATTGCCCCAAAGTCATGATACCATCGGACAGCTCCTTCAAAAGAGTTTTAGTCGATAAAGCAGGGAGCCCAGTCAAGTAGAGCAGTTGTTATGGCTTGACTGCATCAACACACATTTTACCTGCTTTCACCTTTTGTCCAAGCAGCTTCCCAGTATTGGCTCCTCTGTGTGTCCCCTCCTTAAATTGCCTTAAAGTCATGATACCATCGGACAGCTCCTTCAAAAGGGCTTTAATTGATGAAGCAGGGAGTCCAGTCGAGTAGAGCAGTTGTTATGGCTTGACTGCAACAACACACATTTTACCTGCTTTCACCTTTTGTCCAAGCAGCTGCCCGTTTTCACTCCTCTGTAGGACTTCTTCAAGCAGGTTGTATTCCTCATCATCATCTCTACTGACAATGTTGCAAAGTAGATTGATGGTTCTTTGCTCTTTTACCTGAAAGATGTTATAACATAACATAACATTCAATAGTTGATAAACAGTGTGGTACAGATGCACACCAGTATATTGCACAAGGTGTAATACTGTTTTCCACAATTACCACCAGAATGCAGAACAGTTTTCAGCTCCTTGCTGCTCTTACGGTTACTGGTTAAGTAATGAGTTTCATAAATTTTTACCCGGTTGAGATACGGTGAAAATGATTCTTTTAGCTTAGTGTAAACCACGATCATACAAGGATGAACTCCAACATTATTTTATTTGCTGACAAATTTGTAATGTATTTTCAAAGATGAGTTTGGTTGTGATGAGAAGATTTAATGGGCTGTCTGCTAACTGTTATGTATTTTCAAAGATGAGATTGGTTGCGATGAGAAGATTTAGTGGGCTGTCTGCTAACTGAGTGAAAGGACACACAATCCCTTCCACCATTGATGGTCTTTGCGATACAGATAACTCTCCCAAAACAGGCAGGAAGATCCTTAGTCTACTTGTGAGTTATCACAAATTTAATGGGGTTTTCTTTACACACCAGGCTGGAGACTTGATCAAGTCTAAATAGGACATCATATTGTCACTTATCCTTAAATTGTTTTATGTTTTGTCATTACTTTTTTTACAATGTTTTTATTTTTTGTTTTTTTGTTTTTTCTTTGTAATTAAGATGGGTTTTGAAGAACGCTGAAACAAACCTTTATAACCTCTCGACATGACCTAATGTTTCAATGTCAACAATTGTTAACATTCTACCTTGAAAATATGAAAGTAATAAACAAGAAGAAAGTGCAAGGACTCATATTCTAGTGGCATTTTCACAGATTAATTAAAAAAAAAAGGAAGGTGGGGGAGGGGGGGGGGGGGTGAGAGAGCTGCCAAACGTGACTTTTAAACTAGGATTTCTCACAAATGGAACAAGGTTTTTCTTAGCTGTTTGTGACAATTGTTCTTCAAAGATCTTTGTAAATATTAACCAAAGATGTTGATTGGGTCTGTGTCCCATTTTCATGATCAAACCACTTTCAAAGATGGAAGCTCTAACGGTAAGAAAAAGGGTCACTGCTCAGAATTGTAAGAGTATTATCGAACTTGCACCATATCTAGCCAAACTTTGTACCTAAAAGTCATTCTTTAAGATTTTCACATCTGACTACGTTGCAACTCTCATAAGCACGCCTATGAAAGTTTGCGAATTACTTGAGCGTAATTATATCTGATTGCATAACATAATGTTGTTCCTTCATATTTTCTTGTTTTATAAATCATTCAAGAGGTTATCAACTTGTCCATCATATAAAAAACACTGACAGTTGCTGTGGTAACATTTTCTTTGTATTTTCGGAGGATATTTATTTTTGCTAAAGTTTGTGCAATGTTTGGAGATGATGTTTGTAAACACTTCATTTAAGAAATGTAAGAAGACAGATTGAATAAATAAAGATATCAATTCATTCAAGTCTTTCCTTCAAGGTGTTGTTGTTATTTTGTATTATTCTACTTCATATGAAACTTGACAAGTCTGTATAGTTGTATGGTGAGCTCTGTTGCGTCCATGTCAACTAAACGGACACACCAGACTTTGAATTAAGCCAACTGTTGCCTTACAGCCAATGAAAATGACCCAATGAGGACAACAATGGAGTAATCCAGTTGTGGTTACGGTGTCCTTATAATGATCGTAATCAATTAACAAACTGAAATCAGGATTCGAAGAGTGTCCAAAACTGCAGGGATTTTGATACCAGAAAACAAGTTGAAGCAAAATAGAATGAATTAAGTGGAACAGGGAAGAAAGTTCCACATGGGATTTGAACACCCAAAACCCCCCCTGCTCTCCCTCCCTCTAGGTTAGTACAGTTAAACACAGTGGTGTGCACTACGTGGGGGGGGGGGTAAATTATAAAATCCCCCTGACTGATTTAGGTAGAGGCTAAACCTATACGGAAGGGCTGGAGTAGAATGACAAATTTTTATAGAGGACAGCATGTGGCCCTCGGGTCGTTGAAGCCGGTCCGATGTAGGGGTTGAGAGGGGGCGGGGCCCTCCCATAAGGTAATTTCTAAATGTGAAATGGTGCATTCTGAGGAATGTTTAAATCAGAAAGTACGTCTAGCTCTACACACAAGGTGTGAGGTTGTATAGGGGTTGTACACCCGTAGCAGTGGTAAATCATTCTGGCTGAATGCTAATTATCACGAAAGACCCCCAGTAACAACATTAAAAAAGCCACGAGAATGTCGCTAACGTCCCTTTCTTAAAGAAACTACCAAATTCCCTGAACATTGTTTACACAACATCCAATGTCACAACTTCCCATGGAGATTAAATTGATCTACAATTGAAACTGAGCACCATTTCGTGAATTTTGAAGAAAAATGGTTTCCACTTATTGGATATCATCACCTTGATTGAAATGCGTGAAAGACAAAACACATCAGTTCACATATCGCTATCATCTGCACAATTTTAACAAATGTAAATTCTTTTGAGGACAATTTTACGTTATTGACAGACATTTCGATCCTCTCGATGGGCAATTATAATTCATTTGCCCTTTAAACCTGTCAGTCTGTGAGTTTTTAACCTATCAATCTGTACTGTCATGAGATCCCCGGTTCGATTCCCCGCCGACAGCAATGTGTGTTGTCTGGCAAGGGTGTTGTTCAATAACAACTTCCCGACATGAACGTTAAATGGATGTGTGCCGAGAGATTGGTTTCGGTCAGCTTGCGAGTCTACAAGCCTCCATGGCTTCTTTCGCGAGTTCCTGCTTGCGGGAAGATCACATATACATACATACATACATACTGTGAGTTATTCACGAACAGTTCTGTCCTGTTGACGGTACAAATGTTCTTAGACCCCGCCCATTTATTGAAAGACCCCGCCCATTTATTGAAATTATTGCCCAATCATAGTCTCCCGGGTCAGTCCCGCCAATTTCTATTGTCGCTCGCATACCGCGGGAATCGGTCCATCATGTATTGTGAGTGCGCTATACTACCACACACAGTGCCCAACACAGTCACATGTGTCGTGTCAGTTCAGGGGATCTTTAAGAAAACAATGTACAGCAACGCCCAGTATTGTATTGTGCCGAATTAAGTACTATAAAGCAAATACGCTTGGGTGCACTCGGCGCTTGAGGGCTCTATATGAGATATTTATCCATAGTGCAATACCATAGGGGTCCTGAATGTTGTCTTGTTTTCACGATCGTAGTTCATACTTAATTAACTTATGAACAACATCATTTAAATCCGTCTGGTATGCGCTTCGCATATAACATAGGGCATGGAGTAGCAATTGTGTCATGTTTTCATGCAATTCTTTACATATGGATGACAAATGGATTAAATGATTCACAACCAATGTGATACCTTTAAATTTTAAAGGGATCGTTTGCCTGTATTGTGTAGGCTAGACTAGGCCCGAAGGAGGGACACAGTTTCACCGTCTAGCCTATAACCCCAGTTCCTGAACGAACATCATTCGGACTATCGGGCTGGTCAGCCTGACTTTTGCGATCCGCGATATTTTCAGATGTGTTGACCAAAGGAAGTAAGAAAATGTCTCAAGACACATAAAATAATCGGAATCCGGGCTCATATTAATTACCACTACCAGCTAGGCATGTGTCTAGGTTACCTGTATTATTACGTAACTATTCTAACTAAGTAAGGAATTAGTAAGCCAGTACTGAAACGTTTTAATGTCAAAGTTTGACTAGGTTGGCTTATTGGACAATAGTTACGCCTTCTATTTGTAACGCTACAGATGATGAATAAAACCGCAATATCAAGTTTACTAGGCCTAATATTCGAGCTAGGCTGGTACTAATGACCGAGTTAGCGTTAGCCTAAGCTATAGACTATAATAGCCTAGGCAGTAACAGGTACAAGTAACATGCTAGGTAGGCCTAAGTATGACTAAGATATTAGTAATTAGTATTACTATTTTATTTTTAGTAGCTAAGGCCAATAGCCTACTGAATAAAAGCCACTACAAACCAGAATATATACAACATAACTGCCAGTTGAACAAGGATGGCATTCTTGCTTGTTCAAATAATTGGTTGGATCATAATCATTGTGCAGTACTGCCAGTAGTAATTTTAATAGCATATAGACCTAGGGCCTACATATGATAACCAATGGAAGCATTTAATATGGCCTATCATCTATAGTATTAGTAATAGTAATAAGCATTAGTAGTCTGCCAGTCATACCTTATTGTCCAGACATCCCCCTCTGAGAGTCTCAGGGGTGTCAGCTATATTAAAATATGGACCTCATTCACAGACAGACAAGTGGAATAGACTTAACTCCCCACCATGTCCCACCTTTAAGCTTTAAACTCTGAATCCCTTGGTCATTTGTTTCCCTGTACTTTATTAACAGCGTGGCTTTGCAAAGATGGCGAATCGACGGAGGGGATGTACCTCACCTATGGTTTTGCGTGAACTTCCATTATCCAGAGGTAAGCTTTGTCATGTAAGCTTAGGCTAGATGTGAAGTCCACACAATATTAACTGACCCGCCCTTTCACACTGATAGTGTGTTTCCACTGCTTTTTGTATTGGTGAGGGGGGGGGGGGGACCAGATTGGTAACCAGATTGGCAACCATAATTATCATGAATAATAATCATTTATTTGTGTTTTGCTCTCATTCCATAGTCAATGTTATTCTAGATTATATGGTACATAATGCACGGTTTGCTTTGACTAGAATTTGTTAATTTGCATAAATATATAGTGCTTTCAATGAATTATTTTCATTAATAGCTTCCATTAATTGCTGTTTTCTTTTATTGCCGTCTTGAATCCATCCAGCACCTCTCACCGTACCGATAAGACTTGTCTAGACTTGTTTTCTACCCTCTCCTTAAATGCATGCTGTTGCACTGTTTACGATACAACCTGCTTTAAACATTATTCTTTGCACACACATTTGATCATTCAGTGACCAGTACGTCAAACATCGGCAGTCCAAGGATGGGATCACCAACCCGTACCTCTCTGACCGAATTGGAGAGCCCCATGTGTTCCCCCGTGACATACCTGTATGGTACAGCCAACGTAGCCAGGAGACGGCTGCAACTGCATGGTAAGAATAATAAACATCAATCTGTATGTTATACAACTATTCCCTGTACCATCGTGTTGAAGTCAAACTTGAAAAAATGAAACAGAAGTCAAATGAGGGGTCATCCATGTGAAAACTTGAAGCAACAGTTACTGCAACTCACAAAGTAATTTCCTTCAAAGTATCATTTTATACACTGATTAGTCCCTATCCATTAAGAAAGCATTATTTTATACCCTTATTAGTCCTCCCCCTCCCCCCCCCCACCTTTCCCTTCACGAATTTAGAGATTTGCAACAGCTCTGCAAGAAATGCTTAATGGCAATCCCGATATTCTTCCAATTTTGGGGCAATATTATGAGGGGTACTGAAAAATGAAGCAAAAGAATTTGGCATCACCCATCGGTTGATAGTAACCATCATGTTTTGATGTAGACATCTTGTTTTAACCTGTGGATGCCAGAACAAATACGGGAATTCACGTTATGAAAGTCATCCAATCCATTCCTTCCGTAGCTCTCAAATTCTTTAACCGTGCACTGTTGAATAATTTGAGACATGGTGGTTAATCGTTAATCATTGCTGGTGTCAGTATATTTTCTTCTTTTTTCTATTTTATCTTTTGTTTTCAAGCACTGTAAGAATTAAAGTTTTCTAATCTACCTTCTTAAATGCACCCAAAGATAATATATAGTCCTCAACCCCAAATATCTTTGACCACCTTTCACATAAAATGTTTCAATTTTTTGCCGGCTGTATTTTATCTACGTTCCCACACCCATGGCCCTAAATAAGTACAATTTATTTTAATAACAAGTTATGATAGTCATGTATGTAGCTAGTATTGCCAGTTGATTACCTTTAGAGACTTCAGTGACTGTTACAAATCATTGCTTAGCTTCTGATAGACTAATGTTAGCTTTAGGGAATAATATCGGCTTGTGCTAACTCTTGCATCTATATTTGGTTGTAACCATTGTTAACTTTTAAGGTGGCCCAAGCAGGTTCATCCTAAATGTTATATAATGGGTGTGGTAGTACCAAGAATAAGTCATTCCAGTTGTTACTTGATGACTAGTTAATCTCCCATGTGGTCAATCTTAAACCCTTTATGAAGCATTTTGAGCTATTCAACAGCATCTACTAATCTCTTTTGTTATAGCAAGAGTGGTTCCTGCCAGGTACAAGCCTTGTATTACAGTATGTACAATATATATAATCAACTTCTGAACAGGGTTGAACAGGAAGCAAACCACTCTATTATCAAACCTTTCATTTAAACAGGATATAAGTTCCTGTTAGACTGCTTTCATCCATTGAACTTATACTGATGTCTGTTTGAAGTTCAGGAGACAATCAGCATGTATCTAGTTTTTGATTGATCAATTCTTCTACGACCTTTAGCGTGTGTGTGTGTACTTGATGTCCTAGCTTGTAAAACATGATATCTCAACAAGGGAATATGTGATTGATGTCATACTTAGTATACTTTTGGTCAGGGTCAGTAGATGATCCCTTCTGTTTTTGTAGGGATATCGTGCATATTAATGAGTGGGCAGGGCTTAATGTAAAATTCTGTGATATGTTGATATCTCTTCAACCGTATGTCCGATGTAATTCATACTTGGTATGGTGATTTAACTACTTAGTAAGTACCCATTCTTTGCAACAACAACTTTGACCTCATTAATATTCATGAGTGGATGGGGGGCTTAATGGAAAATTTTCAAGAACAACTTGTATAAAACATCTCAACAAATACAAGTTAAATCAATGTCATACTTGGTATGTAGATGCCCCATGGTGTGTAGATGTGCCCTATTGTTCTTGCCTCCCATCTTGTGAATATTAAGTAGTGGGCAGGGCTTAACATAAACGTCTTAAAATGTCAATTTCACTGCAATCGTATGTGTAATTTAGTTTATACTCGGTATTGTGATGCTATGTAACTGCATAGTAGATACATGTCCTTTCAACAACAATTTCTACCTCATTAATATTCATAGTATTAGTAGTTGGAGCTTATTTGGTAATTGTCAAGAACAGCTTGTAAACAATGATGCTGAATGTAAAGAGGAATTTCCTGAGGTGTTATACAAATTTACATTTTTAAGTGTTATAATTATCATCTATGGAATGTAATTTTACTGGCTCTTTACAACTTGTTTTGATTGCCATAAACACTTTTGTACATTTCAAAATAGTAGGGTTATGCAAGGTAAGCTGAAATACAGGGGTTTGTTACCACATAGGTTCGATACCAGAGGCATCTTTGTGACAGCATCAGAGGCAAAACATCAGCCATGGGCTGTATCTACAGCCCTTGTGAAAACATTACACTTGACAAACTTGACAATTCTCACTACATGATATGAACAACCGTTATTTCATAAGAAAAGAGATAAATGGTTTGAAACCGCCTAGAAGCGCTCGTCACATGGAAGTCAGATGCAAGGAAGAAATGGAAGATAGGGATGGCACGAGAGAATTGATCTCATTAAATATGAAAACAGTATCAACTTATTGGTCTAAGAATCCGAAATGGTAGCATTTACGGAAATTGTGAATCGTACAATAATCATCTCTGGTACCATATGAAATATAACAGGCTTATAACTGAAGATACTCCATTTTGAGCCTGGGAGACACTTACACCATTGAGGTTTGAATCATTCATATTGTGACACTTCAAAAGTTTGAATGCACCACCAGCTGAGAAATAAATAAGAACCTCAATAGTGTGTTTTCTGATATTTTTCAAGGTCAGATGGCTTTGTATTTTCAATTCTCTTTTTTTTCTAATTTTCATGGACAAGATTCTCCAGAGATATTGCCGATTGCTTCCTCTACTCCGATATCACGAAGTCCTCCACCCCTTCCGTTGAAGAGGCAGCTACGATCCAGCTCGCAGTCTCCGTGTAAGAAGAAGCCGCTGGTATCTTCTCCCGTGAAGAGCGAACCTGACGTCTCGGTTGATGAAGTCCTGTTGTGGATACAAAGCTGCAAGAGGCAGAGGACTAGTAAGGAGCAACCAATCACAGGCAAGCTAGAGAAGAGACTGCACAGCCTCACAGCCGATCAACTTGCAGCGGTACTTGAAGAAGTTGTTGAGAAACACCCTCATCTTGAACAGGTAATGAGACCATTGATATTTGTCGGAGACTGAAACTATATCGAATTGGATGTACTTCTCTGTAGCTTGGTGCATTTTCCGCTGTGAAATCTCCATAATCCAGTGATCTCAAACTCACCCAATTGACACAATCTATGAATAAAAGTAATTCATACTGTAAGTATCAGTGACTTGAAAATGACAAATAACAGAATACATTGTAATTGTGAGACATTGATTTTCTGTTATAAATTAATATGTGCTTCTTAGGTCCTTTAGATAGCATGTATACCCTATATAAGTGGCCCATTGACTTAAGCAAGAAAATGTCAAAGTGATGTGGTCTCTCACCACATGCACTTCCATTTGTGTACTCTGACATCCCCCCACCCTCCCCCCCCCCCCTCAAATTAAAATTGTTTGATAACATATCCAAAAAGATGTTCTCCTGATGTTTTCTGGCACTTTTCCTGAGATCGGAGAACATTCTATATAGAGTATGCCACCTAAACTAGTACAGAAGGGAACTGAAATCTGTGCTGAGAAGAGCTAAGGAACTCTGTTGGTGCCATTACATTCTTTCTGCCACCCAGTATTTACCATGTCAATTTACCTTGATCTTCTAGGCTGCAAAGTTTGTTTAATTTTACCAACCATTTCTTACTTTCGAGGTTTTCTCTGATTGAGTTGAAAATTCAGACCATGGGTGCATACTAAAGGATATTCAATTGATTTGGAAAAATTATAGTTACCAGAAACCAATCGATTTTGCTAGAACTATTTCTGTGAATTCAGTCAAGTTGCTGCTTGTTCCAGTTCCACAGATGTCAATAAAAGATTAATAAGGAAGTTTGGTATCGACGTCTGATAACTTAGGAATGTTTCGCAATTGTCTGTCATCTTCTTAACCTCTTCTTCCCCTGTTGGTTTCTTTCTTTCTTCTCTCCATCCCTTGTCTACTAATCCCCGTACATCTTTCTCTTTGTGTTCACCATGCTCATTAACCTGTCTGTATTTTGTGCGTGTTTTTGTCCCTTCTGTTACTGTTACTTGTCATTTAGCCTTTGAAGAAGATCCTGCTAGGATTGAAACGTCAGGTCAACTTACTTTTACACATCTTCTTAACCTCTCCCTCTCTCCCTCTCTCAAAGTATCTAATAATTAGACTTTGACCAACGCTTATTTCCCTTTCTCTATTGTTTTACTTTCTTGAATGATTACAGGATGTCATCAAGTTACTACCAGAGCCAGATATTTCCCATCACCTCTCGCAGCTGTCCGATCTCCTCCATAACATCTACAGATCTCTGCCGAGGCAGAGACTCTGCTCCAGTAGAAGTCCATTCTCCTACAGACGTGTCAAGTCACACATATTTACTTTCAAGGTAACATTTTATTTTTTATGTACCCTGATTTTATTTTGATCTGAACTTTTAGAGAACTTTTAGAAAGTATTGCGCTAAAAAGAATTCATGCAGTGTTTAGGGATGTGCCCACGCTGAGTGGCCCCGCCCAGCAATAAACATTACCTCCCAACACTGTCCCTAAAAATCGTGAATCCCGCCCAGCACTATTATCATCTAAAATCCTGACATTCGTAACATTATATTCAACATTAATTGGGCCACATGTATCCTCGTTTCCCCCCATTTGTCAAATTCACGTAAACACAGGTGCGGAGATATGGAGTAGGCGTGGCTTTAATCTGCAGCATGCAGTATCACACTACACTAGCTCTGTATACAACTTCAAAAATAAAAAAATGTCACCCTTCCCCTTAGACCTTTCCCCCAGAATGGCGATCGGTATACCCAGCACTCAGGAAATCCTGGGCACATCCCTGAGTGTTTTTGATTTGTTCTGGTCAAGATATGTTGCGGTATAACCATGGTTTCCTTTTTTATTAAGATGTTTCATATTTTTGGCAAACCTTGTGGGAATCTAAAGAAGCCTTACGTTGTCTCCTTCCATTGTATACAAAACGTTTACCTTTTGCTACATAAATATGTATGTTATCTTTACCCAAGGGGAAGGATTGGTAGTTGTGAAGTAATTGATTTTTGTCATATTTCATTAATGTGTCCCTTGGGTAGTAAGTACTGGGTGCTCCTCTAAACAAGATGTATCCAGGTATTGGATGTCACCGACAGTAATCGTAATTCGTTTCTCTTCCGACAGAAATTCTGCATTTCACAAGGCCGCCATTTTCTTGCCTGTGAGACCTGGCAGACAGCTGTTGAATATTCATTAGCCGCATGGCAACAAGCGAGCTATTTACCAAAGTGAGTGCATTTGTCCAAGTTTGTAAATAATATTACCCTGAGCATCCTTTATTCTAAGCACATGTGGTTTGTGCACTTTTTCAATAAGTATACGTTTGCTTTATGTAATGAAAATACAAAAGTAAAAAAATATATATTTTGTAATAAAAAATCTAATTCAAACATAGAGAACAGAAGAGAACTTAACTAAGCCAGAAAGAGCAGGCCTTGGTCTCTGGGAGGCTGAAACACATGAAAATAATTTCTTTAAATTGTTATAGATGACAAGGCACAGGAGGATCTCACAGTTTTGTTTTGATTACACTTGTTGTTGTTGTTTTGTTATTATATGTTTAGTCCTTTTGTTTTAATTTTTTTTTAATCCTTTATCAATTCTCTTAGCTTTCTTTTTCTGATATCATGTAAAGTATCTGTCCCATTCATGGGAATTATGATGCTTCACTTGCTGAAGTATGGTCATTGTGATGATGTGTAAGAGGTCAAGGGCTGAGGTCACAGGGGGTCAATTGGACAAGAGTGCATTCATACTTTGTTTTTCTAGACAGCCCCTTTTCTCAATTGATAAAGTATTTCTTTCTTTGTTAATTCCACAGATGGGATTGTCCTGTCCACAACAGACTCAAAGCAGGTTGTATGAGAGGCCTTGCAGGGATTTGTGTGGAAGGCCTTAGTAATGGCACCTACACACTTCCATACTTGAATCAGCTGAGAACTAGGTAGGTGGTAACTTTGATCAGTGGAATTTATGATGTATTTAACATTACCCCATGTAGATGAGGCATCAGCTTAATAGATTGTCCAGGTCAACCATGGTTAGAATAATATTTATAATGCTATGGAATGACAGTCTCTGTTTTTTAGATTTGTGGCAAAAAGACATAATTATATAATATACAATGTGAAGGGAGAAATTCCCATGTATAAACCCAGCATTATCAAGTAGCGTAACACCTATGGGCTCAGACCGTGCTGAGCCAGGGGGCCCTGACCAAAAGGGTGCCCCTCGCTATACTGATGCATTACTGAAATTATTGAAAGTCAAAATCCTAAGACATGAGATCTCAAAATAAACGATGTCTAAATGCAACTTGAAACGCCTGTGAAGCATCTTTTCCGACGATCTAGGAGTATTTTTTGGCCAAAAAAAAAATTGTGGTACGCTCCGCGCAAACTGATGGTGGCGGCCGCTTAGATAGTATCAAGTAGTGTGTTACACCTACATGACCTACTGATCCCCCACCCCACCTTGTCTACATTTCTGCGGAGGCGCTTGCTTGGACCTTCTGATAAGGGGCCCTTTGGGCCAGGAGCCGGGGCCCCTAAGCACATCGTTACGTCACTGGCATTATCCATAGTTCTAAATATACATAATTTACTGGAGCATTGAGAAAAGGAAGTAGAGGATAGGTGAAACTGTTGGCACTCTGTGTAGATTTGATTTGCAAAGAGGGGTGAGTTACAGACTGTAACAGCTGTAACGGTGAACAATCACCACATGAAGAAAACAAATATCTTTGGCATGCAGAGAACATTTTTTATTCGATGAACATAGTGACCTTGAGAGGTCTAGTTGTAACAAGATTGTGTTGCCCAAATCCATGGGAGGCTTTGTCAGTGAGGAACAAGATTTTAAAACAGATGAAGAGTGGGAATATTTAAGGTTCAAATTTTATGAAGCATGTAATAACAATTGTAATTGTAGCAGCTGTCTTGTGCACACAACATTACAACTGCATTTGAATGTTTGGGAGACCATGAAGAAGTGAACTGGCATAATCACGTCTGGCAGAAAGAACGGTGTACTATGGTCATCAAATTAAAAGTGGCTTCAATTAGAAACGTCCTGAAATGAATCATATTGTGGAGAAACGAGTACATTCGAGGTACAGTGTCCGAGGAATATTTTTCAATATGATGTCGATACTAATAGCCAGATTGTTAAGGTGAATGCAGATCAAAACAACATTGAGGTGAAGCAATCGAGCAGGCTGTTTATCAAAGCGAAAGGGATTAAAAAGAACCTTGTATAATTTGTACGTCCATTTAGTTTTAACTTAAACAGTCACTGAACAGTGCGTTGTTAAGTGACTTTGAAATATTAAAATCCCTTGTCATTTGTTTCCAGTTTATCAACAACTGAAAAAAGTAAAACGTTTCACATTTCTCTGAGATGTCTTAGACTCTCATGTCTTTTATTTTGAATGTTTTCGAATCTCATTTAATATTGCTCCATATCATATATGTCATAGTAACTTGCATTGTAAAAGCTTGTGTCTTACATATCGATCAACATTGTTTAGTGAAGTGTGATATAGTGGTCTGAGCAGACTCAATACCTCGCTGGACGTACAAGTCTGTCCTTGAAGGGTGACCAGTTACTTAACATTAAAAGCGGTCTTTACATTAAAAGCAACCTTTACATTAAAAGCGGTCTTCACATTAAGAGCAGTCTGTTATACCTACCATCGTACACTGCAGCAGTGGAAGACCAACTTTGCCATTCAAAACACCAAAAGAGTGCACAGGTTACATTGGAACACGAGCATGATTTGTCACAAAATTCCTCCGTTTCGATGAAGTCGCTGATCATATACCTTGTATAAAATGGGATACAGATAGGGTCTCCAATAGACTAGATTCTATCATGGAAAGAGTCACCCATATAATGCATCCTGCAATAATAATAATATGTGCTATTTATAAAGTGCTTTCCAATAAAATCTCAAAGAGCTGTACAGAAATAAATACCTAAAAGATACCAAACAATACAAAAAATTGCACCAGGTAACTAAAACTAGCAATACAAAGAATGAAAAGGAATAATTAAAAACATAAGAGGAAATATTTACATTACATTACAAGTATAAAGTGTTCATATTAAACATTTAAAAAACATGTGTTTTCAAACCCTTTTAAAATGATTAAGATTAGTTAAAGATCGGATATTTCCTGGAAGACTGTTCCAAATCATGGGGGCAGCTGCTGTGAAAGATTTCTCCCCGTAGTAGAAGTAGAAGGCCTTATTATTTCTACAGAAGAGGAAGAACATGGCAAAGAATTTACATCTTTCAAAATCTCTTTGGAATGTAGCAAATATCCCAGTTTCACATCTTGATTCTCGTTTCCTCTCTTGCAGGTTAAAGGTCATCAGAGATACGTCTAACGAGTTTGATGCTTGTCTACGAAAGTTGGAGCTAGTCTCGGAAAGGACGCCCTCTACAAGCAGATGATACTGAAAATAATTCACCGAAATGTATTCCAGGTTGGAAAATGAATTTTGGACAAGTTTAGGAAAACCTAAACATTTTGACGTTATAAGTTTTTCGACAATTTGTTCCGACTGTGACGATGAAAGGTTATTTTATGAGGAATTTTTTTTTTAATGTTCTGTGTAAATTTGGTTGGAAAAGAAAATGACAATTTCATTTGGAGCAATGTTAGTTTTCTGTCAATTTTGAATATTTTTGAAGGAGTATTTGTTGTTATTGTAAGATTGATAGTTTTGGGCATGTTGATATGTCAACGATTGGATGAATAATTGAAGAATGACAATATATTATTATTTGGAGGTTTTCAATTTTGTTGGTTTGTTGCTAGTTGCAATTCCATGCATAACACTGGAAACCAATAGCTCATGTTATTATTTTAGAAACCTCAAACTAAAGTCACGATAGCAAGTTTAAACCCATAAACAAGTACCAACCCCTTAAACAAAACTTTAAGTAAATTGGATGGTACAGCAAGGAATAAACTATCATAACAAGCGATACGCCACAGACCAAAGTGAAACTTTACATATTTCGGGTCATACAGCAAGTAATGAACTACTGTACCGAAGTGACTCACCACAGACTGAGGTAATACTTTAAGCTAGCTGATTGTGCATCAAGTCATAAACTACCATACCAAGCGATACACCACAGACCAAAGTGAAACTTTAAGTAAATTGAATCATACAGCAGGTAATCAACTACGATACCTAAGTGACTCACCACAGACTGAGGTAATACTTTAAGCTAGCTGATTGTGCATCAAGTCATAAACTACCATACCAAGCAATACACCACAGACCAAAGTGAAACTTTAAGTAAATTGGATCGTACAGCAAGTAATAAATTACCCTTCCAAGTCATTCGTTAAAGTGAAGGGGATATTTCGATGATATGCTCTGAAATTGGTGGTGTTGTACCATTAATGTGCCTTAAACATGTTAAATTATAATAATTATAATAATTTATGATTCATATATATCCAGGAAACTGCATGTAGATTATTTTTGTTTAGAAAATTGCTACTGTTTCTGATGGCACAAACATTCCTTATCCATCGATTTACAAGGTGCCTAAAACTTTTTAACATTCCAAGTAGTTTCGACTCTGTCAGTGTGGAATACATGTGTTGTCGTGGTGATTGGTTTGTTCCATAATACTGTATCTGTGCATGGTTATATGCAAGCTTTACAGGGACATTAGTTGAAGTTAGATGGTTGAGGGATAAAATAGATGGCTTCAAGGATTAATCAATAAGCAGATTATGACAGCCCGTGATTTCTTTTCTACCTTGGGGACAAAAACTTTTATCCTAACACACTGTAACATACGCAAACTGGAGCCTATACCGCAACTTTTGCAAAGTTCATTTTTTTTACCCCAGGCTCATCCCTGATCTAGCATAATGACATTATAGAACACATTCTGCATTCCAGGTCCTGTAAATGTCATTACTCCCGATAAATGTTGTCATTTTTCTTATGCTGATTTACCCTTTCAAAGTTTTGGTTAAGTTGTTGGTTCTATAACTGAAATGTTGAAGTGGCCACTTTGTGAATTGGGAGTTTGGTAACGACACAAGATATCGGTAAAGCATGAAACACCGAGGGGGGGGGGGGGGGTAAACCTTGATTGAATGTTACTATGAAAACAGTAATAAGTTTACAACTGGTATTAGCTTTATTCCTTAGTTTTCTCACATTATCCTGTTTATAGATCTTTCATGATAAAGATATGTCAAAATTCAGAAATAAAATGACAAAAACGAAATCTTTTCTTCATAAAGCCTTTCATATTTTGTTGCTATATTTTCAAGAAACATATTCATACATGTATAAAATCTCTACTGTGCGTTGAATCAGCTTCAGTCTGCAGCATAACTGATCTATGTGCTACCGTTAGAGGAAAGACATGGCCCAAGGTACATAAGAGTGTAGCCCAAAATGTCACCAGAAATGGTGGCTAAACTATCCAGTGGAGGTTGTACGAACACTTACAGGAGACATAATTTCACCCCACTCTCCGCCTCTACCCTTCCTCGTTCCCACCTTCCTAACCTGCCGTGTGTTAGAGTATATGACAGTTTAGGAATAACAGAAATAGAAAATTTATGAACGCTGGTATTCTTCATAATTATATATTATCTTCATAATTATGTTATTTAATGGGTATTCACTGTCTGGACTTGGTTAAAATATGATCATTAGTCATTTTCTTTTTTTAAGTACGATGAAGACATCCTAATAATAATAATAATAATTAATGTATTTAAAAGCGATTTACATAAAAAGAATATCACAAAGCCCTTTTCATGGACAACAATAAAATGTAAAGAAATTCAAATAAAAGATACATACAGAGTAATAATAGGTTATAAAATAATCAATTCAAAATCGTCTTTCATAAATTCGCCTCGGAATGCACAATTTCACGACTCTGATTTGATTTAAGAAGGGGGTCGGCTTCAACGACCACATGGCCACCTCCTCTCTTTGTAAGATCTTTACCCCCCCCCTCTTTACCCGCCCCTCACCCTCCTGCTCCCTCCCGCCCCCACCATGATAATGCATAATCACTTCATAATGCGTGATTAATGACAGATCGATATCATTCAGGCGTAATTATTAAAATGTGAATCGAATGTCACAATAACGAAGTTGAGATAGAGGTTTTTCACTAGCTAAACGCTACCTATCACTGGATAGCTGACAAGTTGGCCTTTAATGGCACCATCAATTTTCCGTGTCATGATCGTGAAGATGTTTGGCTACTCTGGAGCCTGAAGTTTTCCTCACTTGTAAACAAACAAGGGCGGCGGAAGCACTTTTAATCTGGGGGGCACCGACGTCGAAGGGCACTTTGCAGAAATTCGATTGGACTGATGCAGCCTGATATTTAGTACCCTTATAACTCTTATTGTATTATCTTATTTGCGTATACACATCACTCCATCAACGCCCCCCCCCCCCCTCAGTGGCGGAGCTAGGGGTAATGGTCAGGGGGCGAGAATGGTCTGTAGGCCGGGGGCGCTTTCGACACTATCTAAGCGGCGCGCCACCACAGGTTGGCGCGGCCAGCGTACAGAAATATTTTGAGTAAAGATACTCCCTAGATCGCCGGAAATGAACCTTTCCGGGCCTTGCTAATTTGCAGATAAACGAAGAATAAATAGGTGTCATCGCCATTTTGTCAGAAAATTACACCAACAAAATGTGACAAATGTCAATAGGTATTTGAGAGCGCAACAAAATAGTCAATAATCGCGAATAAGTAAAAAGTGGTAAAAAGCTGAAAAGGGCGCCAGCAGTCATTTTGAGTCCGTCAGGGGGCATCCGCCCCCTCTGACTGTATGGACGCTCCGCCACTGCCCCCCCCCCCCCCCTCAAGAAAAAAATGCATACTAGCACTGCAATATCCAATGTGCAAACTGAAAACAAGGAACAAGTTTTCTCTCGAGACAAAATGAGGTTAAATCAATTTAAAGTCCAAGTCCATACACACGCGATCGATCCATGCATGAAAGCAAATGAAATATGTCAAAATACGAAAGGATGGGGTAGGTTATGGGATATTAAACTAAACTCATTCATAGTAGGCTATAAATGGCTTCTGCTTATTACAAAGTCACAATGTAATATAGCAATGTATTTTTGGAAATGTATTAGGATTTTTTTGACAAATTGAATATGCATAATGGCACTCACCAGAATGTTATAATAGAAGCCTTGTGGTAGTAAACATTTGAGTTTGACCCACAGAAATTCATTAATACTTCTAAATTAGGATTAGATCTCTTACTGAAATATCGCTGATCTAATAAGGTGATCAAGAGTACAATTTTTTATGTAGAAAAAGGGCACATTTTTATCCTGAGGAAAAGTGGGAGGGGCACGTGCCCCCTGTACCCCCCGGTTCCGCCGCCCTTGTAAACAAACCTCTTTACTCAGTAGTAAACAATTTTCGTACTCTGCTCCTGGGTGGCCTAAAGGAGTCTAAAATTGCCTGCAAGACACAAGAAACCAGATTTTGCTTGATAACATATCGAAAAAGATGTTCTACTGATGCATTTTGGCGTTTTCCCTATGATTAGGAGAACACTTGGGTGGATTGATATAGGGCAGGGTTGTCCAACCTTTTGCAGAGGAGGGCCACATTGAATGATAATGATGAAGGAGGGGGCCGCATGAACCCTACGCTTTTTTGCACGAAGCTCAAGGCAACAAAATGTGAGCTCTGCACGCGGAGCGCACTGAATTATTTTCCTTCCTGATAAAACAGATGAATAAAGTTCAGCCGCCCCCGGTCCCCCCCCCCCCCCGTCCGCTGAGAGAGTGTCACACAAACTGACCTGTAAGCAATTTTTTGGACCCACAAGGTTCGAATGATTGATTATATAGCTTCAAATTGTTATCAATAAATCTGCTCACTAAAATTTCGCACCGTAGAGCATCTCTGGCGGGCCGGACGCAACCCTGCGGCGGGCCGGACTGTGGCCCGCGGGCCGTAGGTTGGACAACCCTGATATAGAGCCTATCTGCAGGGAGTATATGCCATCATATAGTATTACCTCATGCGCTTTACTGTGCGCTATGCTGTATAGAAACATTGTCAACTTTCTGATATATAACACGTAGATAATGGACACGTTGCTAAGGGACTATTTAAAGTTTAAAAGCTAACAATTTAAAAACGAAACATGAACCGATACAAAATACCCCCCCCCCCCCCAAAAAAAAAAAATAATTCTTAGATCAATCATGCAAGGCAGTCGACAAGAGAATCTGATAAAAAGGGAAGAAATCAACTTAAATAAATTTAATCTTTGACCTATTCATATCTAGAACGTGTCGCTCTACCTCACGTACCGCAGCACTTCGTATATATATATATATATATATATATATATATATATATATAGTACATTATAAACCATCTTGTGCATGGCATGTGAGCATATATAGGCATTGTATACCACAGTTGTAGGAAGCTGCTTGGATATCAGGGAGGGGGAGAGGGGGGGTTGAAGTTGTGACAATTAGAAGTTAAGAAAAGTGTTATATAGCACATCCTCAATTCAATTAATTTCCAAGTTTCAGAAATAATAAAGAATAATTAAACCGTTTAAGGGATGCGTGAGTTATCCTGCTACCCGGCCCAATTAAACGTTACTGGTGAAGAACTGAAAATGCTTATCTATTTTTCGACAAGAGATTCGGCTGTTTGATGGCTTATACTTTGGAACACAAGACAAACCCTTTTGATCAATTCCTTTTGCGATATAAATGAAATTTGTAATGTACGACCGGTGAGCTTTCCATCAAAGTCCCCCTCCCACTCCCCTCCCCATTTCAATATTATCCGTCATGTAGGCCTATCCGTATTATTGTGAACAGATAAACATGGTAAAGAGAACTACTTTTAGCGTAGTTATATTAAGGCTGAAGTATATTTTAAGGAAAGCAAACAGTAGTCACTCTATTTACCTCATCCATGACCGAAGGTATTATTCAGACAAATATATGTCATATACGGTCAACGATTATCGGCTTATGTCCCCACCCCCCCCCCTCCCCACCCCACCCCTCCCCCTTCACCCACCCCGTCGTTGTTATAATTACCTACCGCTAGCCATCATTATAGTTGCGTTGTGAATACATGTCAGCATGTACATATATTAATACGTTCTTTTTATACAATTCCCAAGTCTTTTATCATCCAGGAATGAATAATCACATAAAATCAAACACTTGGAGGGCAGCACAGGGCCGTATATTAGACATGTGGAAGCCCGTGGACAACCTTCATTAGTAGAGGCTCACAGTCACAGCACCCCAGTGATCACCGTCCTGGGGGAGGGGTGTAAGGAGAGGGGTTTCCCCCTATGTTTTGTTTTTGAATAATTAAGGGTGCTTAGATGTAAAATGGTGTAGTATTTTGTGATTTTTTAAGTAAATTTATGTTCAAGAACTTTCATTACGGTATGTAAGCCTGTTTGCAATATGCAATATGATGCAATATGATTTTGATTGATGATACGTGTCAGCCTACATTTTCCTTATATTTTTTTCATGAAATATGTGGAGGCCCCTTGTTGTGGAGGCCCATGGGCAACTGCCCAAGTTGAACATTCCTAAATCCGCCCCCGGGGCAGCAGTGAGTGTATTCTTACACCTTGTGGAGTCTATGTACATCATATGATGGGCCTATATTTCCTCAACAGTACAATGCCTGAGGCTGACATTCAGAATATACCATCATCCTAAGATATTAATCATCCACTGACTGTATATATAGATCTCTATAAATCAACTGATATGTAGATCGTAGTAATAAAGCTGCTGCATATAAATAGATGTAGGCCTACCGATAATATAAATGTTTATACTGTGTAGATGTAGGTATGTATGTATGTATGTATATGTGATCTTCCCGCAAGCAGGAACTCGCGAAAGAAGCCATGGAGGCTTTTAGACTCGCAAGCTGACCGAAGCCAATCTCTCGGCACACATCCATTTAACGTCCATGTCGGGAAGTTGTTATTGAACAACACCCTTGCCAGACGACACACATTGCTGTCGGCGGGGAATCGAACCGGGGATCTCATGACTGGGAGACGCCGGCGTTAACCACTAGGCTATACACTCCGCCATGTATACGGTAGGCCATCTATACCGGGGCTAGCTATTAATTCATTCGGCGGTCGAAGAGACATCTTGCTGGTAAACAATACGGAACGATACATCGGCTTGATCTCTGAAGATGGCAATATTTTATCAGAAAACAATCAAGTCGTCAGAATGGAGTCGGTTTTGGTATCAAAGTCTAATCGGACCAGCTGTTGGTAGGCTTTAAGCCTATATAGGATATATGCAGTAGAGTAACAAATCATCGCTAGGAGATTTATAAGTGACATTTAGACAGCACCTTCCGTTAATGTATTATTAATTAACATTGGATCGTGTACAGACTTACAATCAATTATGGAAAACGATATAATTGTGTAAAACCACTTCGGGAACAACCAAGGAGAACGATAAACTTAAGTTTTACTGGTAGTCTGCTAGTTTTGTGTGAACGTTTCATAAAGCACCATATAAAATGGGATTTTACCGCGTGTTACATACGACTTTACCTGTCTTATTCCTGCTGTTACAATTGTCGTCTGCTCAAGACCTGAAGGATATTCCGCCATGTGATCAGTAAGTTATATGTCTTTTAATTCTTGTTTCGGTTCCTATTTTTTCATTTCGTTGTTTCTTGCTTTGTTCCTGTATATTTTCGTGTCGTGTTACTCTAGTCGCATGCTTGCATTTGTGTAGAATAGAAATATGTTTTTACCTCTTCTTTTAATACTGTTTAAAATGTCCAAACGGATTTTTAATAAGTTTTATGTGATTTTCAAGCATTCTTCTTCAATGAAGGGGCTTTACAACATGTTTTCGTGAACGTGTTTTCCCTTAGATTGAAGAGAGTTTATTCGGACAGAATTTTCTCTACAGGTGGATAGACTGATGGGTATAGGACCCGATACAGAAGTTAAACGTAACAGAATGCTATCAACCGACGGTTTTTTGCTACCAACAGAATGCTACCAACAGAAGCTACCAATTGACTGCTGCATGCTATGCTTTTCAGTAATAATATAGCTAAAAGATTTTTTTTTTTTAAATAACGGAGAAATATACTAAAAAGGGTTATGATTGGCATGAAGAACAGTGAACAATTATTATAAAAGGCGAGAAAGGAAGAGGCTGGGGAAAAAGAATGAAAAAAATGTAGCGAGCATATCAAAATCCGGGAGGTATACAATGAGTAACATAATTTATGTACTCTCCCCATGTACAAAGTCCCCGCCCGTTCCCCAGTAAACCAAATATTATCCACATCTTCGCCATAAGCCATTGATCCTTAGTTAACATGTTCTTACTTCCTTTTCCATTCCCTATATATCCCTACTTTGCCGGCAATACGTGTGAATCTCCGCCTATCTAGGCAGATTGCTTTGTTTTTGGGTGTGTATTTTATTTACTTTGGAGGTGTATCAGAGGTGTTAAGTGGGTGTATTTGTCATGAGTCAATATTCTATTGTTTACCGTGACTTTATCTATCAAAATATAGTTGACAATTGTCGCTGAATAATCGCTATACTTAGGCAGATGTTAGGCTCAATAGGTTAGTTGCCTGCTGGTTAAATCCGGACCTCTAAAGATTGGAATCCAGCTGCCTATTAAAGAAATCGGTACCTATAACCTTGTACAAACCCGATATACCGATCCACCATACCGGGTCTATACCTAGACTTTGTAAAGTCTGTTGGACGATTTTCTTATTAATTAACTCAGTCCCTAATTAAAATACCAACGGCTGTTTCGTGGCTTGTTTCCTTCATTGACGGCTTGCTGACAGATAGCAGGACTGGTATTACTAGCCATATGCATGCATGCAAATCTGATAACAGGAGTAAGAAACCGTTATAGGAAAACTGAGATTAGCCGGAAAATCCTAATTTCCAATGTTACGGTCTACCAGTGGCGGGCATTTGGGCAATGCCCGGTGGCCCGGTGGCCTGCCCTGGTGGGCTGGGGAGCCTGGTAAAAATTACAGCCCATTTTCACAGTAGTTAATAGAATAGAGACGGGCTGTGTAGAAATATATTTTTAACTGTGGGAATCAGCTCAAAAATCACCATGTTAGTTAGTCTGTTAATTTGTAACAAAAGAACGTGCTATTTAGGGTTTTTTTACTCTCTTTTTTGCAAGCATGTTGTAACAAAATGCTTGAAAAACTAACTAAAATCCAGTCTAAAACATAGGCCTATATTTTTGTCTATTTTTGTTTATGTTTTAACTTTTCTCAGTTTAATCAAGTGTTGCTTCTGGAAAATTATATTTGGGCCATTTTTAAAGGTTTATTGTAACCTACAAAATTGAGAAATATAGCACCATTTTGCATCTAGGCATTCCTTAACTTCAATAAAATCTCAATGGGAAGGGTCCCCTTCCCCTAAGGCCCCCTCCCCCCAAGACGGCGATCACTACGTAAGTAACATATCAATGAATAATGGGCCGGTCTAGATGGAATGCCCGGGTCGGTTTTAGACCCAGTCCGCATGCCATTTGTTCATTAATACGTGAAGTGGGGTTTTGATTCTGTCTGGCTTATTCCTTCACCAATGTTTTTATTCTGGTGTCGTAGAAAATCAAGTGTGAAAACTCTGCATAAACGAGACATTATATTACGGAGAAGGGCAATATACTTATATCTCTCTCTATTGTTTAGTTTCATACATCGGTAGTTCTACAATGCAGTGTTGTACTACCTGCAAAATGTTGGCGAGTTGTGGCAGATGTCTGCTGAAACGTACTGTTAAACTTTCATGTAACGAGAGACACTGTCCTTGTAAGATCATATATGGAAGGTTAGATTAAAGCAGACACAGGCGGGTTGTATGTTACGGATAAGCTGCGAATATAATACAGTGAGTCTAATAGAAACAGTAATAACATGTAAGAAGAATTACGGCGTTAGTAATTCTACTGCCATGCTATTACACCATAGATATAGTTTATAAAGGTTGAGTGATATTAGATATGTAGCGAATGTAGTATGTCTAAACAATAAATATGGTTTATACCGTGATTAAAGTTACACGAATAAAATGTTATCACGTGTTTATCTTCAATGTATGCTATATCAGATTTTAGTTCAACAAAAGGTACTCTAGTTTTGAATTTCAGAAACGTCTCACGAACCCCCTGGGATGGACTCACACACCCCCTGGGGGTTCATGCACCCCAGTTACGGAACCCCTGCTATATAGTGTGGAGAGAGGTTACTCTGCTGCGATTTAAGGGCGGGAATTGCTGTTGGTGACGTATCAGCGACATCCTTGCACGCGGCGGCGGTGAACTCTTCGTGGGAGCGGACTGGGATGTGAGAGGGGGGGGGGGGGGGGAGAGATATGGCACTTGTGGCTATAAGTTAGCATTTACTTGTAATGCGAGAGTTCGATTCGCATTTTTGATTTTTGAAACTAACGCATCCAGCAGAGATCAGATCACGTCTTACGTAAAGAGTCAATTAGAACTGGAAACAACTTGATCCAGCCTCTGCAGTCCCACATGCCTTACATTTAGTCGATAGGAAGGGAACCCTACGCATTATCCTAGTTATGTCGCGGTCTGCTGCAGGTGTACTAGTGTATCATGCTATACAATGAACAGAGACGTATAGTTTAGTTTAGTAGAAAGAAAAGGATCAGGAGGGACACTCAATGACCCTATAGGAGAGAGAGAAACACTGAAGACACAAACACTCAGACCCGATTACAATTCTTAAAGTGCTTGTCCAAAGCATTCTTAAACCCATTGACACTACTTGCAAGTACAACTTTCTGAGGCAAACCTGGTTTTCCACTCATTCACAACCCTATTAGACAAAAATAAAATTATACCGAATATGAATCCTACTATGTAACACATTGACCTCTGGTACAACTACTATTAGCAATCATGAAAAAGTCAGTTAAGGATAAATTGTCAAAACCATACACAATCTTGTTAACCTGAATTAAGTCGACAAGTAAACTCCTGCTCCAGTGCGGTGAGATTCAGTAGATGTTACCGCTTAGTAAAAGGAACACGTTGGAACTCACATGATGTTAACCAAAATGCAGATAAGCAATGTCAGAATATGAAAACTTCGCTCTGCAACTTTCTCGTAACATCCACTTTGCGTGACTGTTGCTAAAATCTATCATTCATTTCATGTTTATTTCATTTACTTAACTTTGGCTATCACTCTTAAGAAATGTATCGCTTAAAAGAGATTATATGTAAAACGCGACAGTATAAAGAGGGGGGGGGGGGGGGGTGCCATAAAGGTGCTTGAAAATACAGCTGTGAAACAACTAGTTGATACGTACGTTTTATTTTCACATTCTCTAAACAGGACTGAAACAATCGATTATTTGTAATTTGGTGTTCTGATACTTTGCTGAAGTTTGTGTCATATGCAGTATTTGGTTTCTTTATCCAGTCAGCATTTACAATCAGCAGAGTGGCGCAGCGGAAGCGTGCTGGGCCCATAATCCAGAAGTCCGAGGATCGAAACCTCGCTCTGCTACTTACGTTTTATTTTCACATTCTCTAAACAGGACTGAATAAATCCATTTATATACTATATATGTATACTAAAAATATATAATTTATATAAAATATATAATATATATATAATATACTACAAAAGAGTGCAATACGTTATATATCTTACACAGCACCATGCACGTGAACATACAAGAGCCCTCTTTAAGAAACTAAATTTATTGAAACTAGATAACATTATAAAAGTTAATATTGCGACATTTACATGCAAGGCTTTTGATGAATCATTACCAATCAGTTTCGAAACTTTATACATAGCAAAAGGGATTTCCATAATCATAATACACGAACAGCTAGCAACACTCATTCAAGCTCATTTAACACTCGTACTGGTATGTTAAGCCTACGAACCCGTGCAACCAAAATATGGAACTCACTGTCAATAGCTTTAAAAACTAAGAAAACAAGCTCCATATTTAGAAAACGTCCTACTAAAGAAATCATTATGTCTTATTAAATACGATCTAGTTGCATAATTACACAGTTTGCTTATATATATATAATATATAGTTGTAACCGATACGTATTATTATTTATGATTATTTTTTTATCATTTTCACTATTTTCTTTCTTCTCTTGGGAGTCTTCTGTTTTGTTAAGCCAGTATAGGCTTTTCAGACGCCTTCCCTTCACATTGTAATATTTATGTGAAAACAAATAAATGGAACGAAAACTATTTGTAACATCCATTTTGGAGTTTTGATTCTTTAATGATTTTTGTATCATATGGAGGATTTGGTTTCTTTAATCATTCAGTACTACAATAAGCAGAGTGGCGCAGCGGAAGCGTGCTGGGCCCATAACCCAGAGGTCCGAGGATCGAAACCTCGCTCTGCTACTTACGTTTCATTTTCACATTCTCTAAATAGAACTGAACCAATCGATTATTTGTAACATCCATTTTGGTGTTCTGATACTTTGATGACTTTTGAATCACAAGTAGTATTTGGTTTCTTTAACTATTCAGCATTTACAATAAGTAGAGTGGCGCAGCGGAAGCGTGCTGGGCCCATAACCCAGAGGTCCGAGGATCGAAACCTCGCTCTGCTACTTACGTTTTGACTTTCACATTCTCTAAACAGGACAGAACCAATCGATTATTTGTAACATCCATTTTTGGTTTCGGATATTTTGCTGACTTTTGTATCATTTGGAATATTTGGTTTCTTAATCCATTCAGTATTTACAGTAAGCAGAGTGGCGCAGCGGAAGCGTGCTGGGCCCATAACCCAGAGGTCCGAGGATCGAAACCTCGCTCTGCTACTTACGTTTTATTTTCACATTCTCTAAACAGGACTGAACCAATCGATTATTTGTAAAATCCATTTTGGTGTTCTGATTCTTTACTGACTTTTGTGTCATATACAGTATTTGGTTTTTTTTTTATCCATTCAGCATTTACAATAAGCAGAGTGGCGCAGCGGAAGCGTGCTTGGCCCATAACCCAGAGGTCCGAGGATCGAAACCTCGCTCTGCCACTTACGTTTTATTTTCACATTCTCAACAGGACTGAACCAATTGATTATTTGTAACATCACTTTTGGGGTGCTGATGCTTTGCTGACTTTTGTATCATATGGAGTATTTGGTTTCTTTATCCATTCAGTATTTACAATAAGCAGAGTGGCGCAGCGGAAGCGTGCTGGGCCCATAACCCAGAGGTCCGAGGATCGAAACCTCGCTCTGCTACTTACGTTTCATTTTCACTTTCTCTAAACAGGACTGAACCAATCGATTATTTGTAACATCCATTTTGGTGTTCTGATACTTTGATGACTTTTGAATCACACGTAGTATTTGGTTTCTTTAACTATTCAGTATTTACAATAAGCAGAGTGGCGCAGCGGAAGCGTGCTGGGCCCATAACCCAGAGGTCCGAGGATCGAAACCTCGCTCTGCTACTTACGTTTTTACTTTCACATTCTCTAAACAGGAAAGAACCAATCGATTATTTGTAACATCCATTTTTGGTTTCGGATATTTTGCTGACTTTTGTATCATATATGGAGTATTTGGTTTCTTTATCCATTCAGTATTTACAGTAAGCAGAGTGGCGCAGCGGAAGCGTGCTGGGCCCATAACCCAGAGGTCCGAGAATCGAAACCTCGCTCTGCTATTTACGTTTTATTTTCACATTCTCTAAACAGGACTGAACCAATCGATTATTCATAACATGCATTTTAATGTTCTGATTCTTTGCGGACTTTTGTATCATATGGAGTATTTGATTTCTTTATCTATTCAGTATTTGCAATCAGCAGAGTGGCGCAGTGGGAGCATTCTGTAAGCGAAAGTGTGCGTAACGAAAGCTTGACCCCCCCCCCCTTTCCCACACTGTTATGTGTATTTATTGTTGATGGGTAATGACTCATCTGACGAGAGAAAATGAATTTACCTGCCGCTTTATAGCCAATGCTTGTCAACTTCTCCTTGCACTTCGGTTTGCTCTTATCTTAACCATTATCCTGTACTTGGCAGCTACATTGAAGTAGCCTTCAGCTATAGAACTGGTATTATGTAGAATAAAGGAACTTAATAAAATTAATGGCATTGTGTTATATAGGTGTACGACTATCTACGACTCAATACAATATTTTGCCCGAATCTTGAGTTTAAATTGTTTTGGCCTATGCACACTAGAGATGAAAAGTAAACCAAATGTTATCACATCATAGTTTACTTGGACTTATATGCTACCCTTACTCTTGTACTGACATAGACAAGAACACGCTCTAAATGTTGAATATTTCTACCTACATCTATTTATTACAGTCCTATTTTCTGTGATGGACCAGTTCTCGAGGCCGTCCAACTGGCGGAATTGTACGAAGATTCAAAGACATTCGTCGATATGAAGTTAAAGGAGAGTGCAGGTAAATAGTGGGATCTAGATAGATAGACAGATAGACAGATAGTCAGATAGACAGATAGATAGATAGACAGATAGACACATAGACAGACAGACACGCAGACAGGCAGACAGACAGACAGACAGATAGACAGACAAACAGATAGATAGCATATTGCAGTTCTACGAAATTATGTAATGTATAACAGGAATGTAACCAATTAAGTCTAATTACTTTCAAAGGCTGTACCGTATCAATAAATTCTATGCCTGAAATAGATTTACAAGTAGCCTTGATGAGGGGTGTTTCAGGGAGGGCTACAGCCTCGGGCCAGAGGTCAAAAAGGTATTGACCGAGTCAAATTATTCTTAATTATGTAATACATTTGGAATGTTCTCTTCTTAATTGTCAGTGTTTTGTTTATTTGGACTTTCATATTTAATGCAACTTTCCTTTAGAAATGCTATATGTTTAATTCATGTGGAGAAACAGTGTAAATGTTATCAACTGGGGAAAAATGTCATTTGCTGTTAAAGATCATGTGTGAATAGGTCTATATGATAGAGAATTTTGTCATCTCTTTCTAATAATAAAAGTACGGAAATTATAGACTCCAAAAAGGGAGCCCGTGCATATATATTGCAGTTGTCCCTTGGGCTAGACCTTGCTATCGACAACAATGTTTACAAGTTATCAATGATACTATACCGGATAGTGTATAACTATGCTGCTTCACTGTGCTAAACATTCACTAGACATGACTAAAGCACAAGCACTAAAGCACAAGAATGTAATACACACACTCTCTATTTATAAACTGATTGGCAAATACCAGCGTATCAAATGATGTAACATTACGTAGAAGTATCGAAATGCGGTAATGTCGACACAGCATGTAACGACGTGTCACCTTCGTATACATCCACGATAAAACTACATTATATTATAGTTTGAAGACTGTGGAACCATCCACCGACTCCACAGTGCCTTACCACTTGAAACGTTGTTACTATTCCACTAATATTCAAATTAATTTAATAAACCACAACTTGAAAATATTTACAATGTTATACTCAAGGCCATGCTATACTTTGAAACTATATAAAGGCCTATATGTAACATCATATCTATCTCACTGAGTCACGCATATAGATGCGTTTAATGTCTGCTTCATCTGTAGAAACCGTCCTGGCTGCATTTGAAGGCCTGGAGGACACGACTGATAAAGCCACCATGGAGACGTTTGTTGCCGATTACTTCGAAGGACCAAACCTGGAGTTCGAAACTTACGAACCAACAGATTGGAAGGAAAAGTAAGGCAATACACTCTAAATCTTCTTTAAACTTAAATTAGCATGTATACCACGCATCGATAAGAAACTCACAACGCCACATAAGTACTTGCATGTATACCATGCATCGATAAGAAACTCCCAACCCCACATAAGTACTTGCATGTATACCATGCATCGATAAGAAACTCCCAACCACTTGGATCAACTAGAGTGGATCAACCTTTGTATCATTTTCTATGCGTTTGGTAAAGGACACGTACCGTGATTATGTCAGCTTTTCTTTCTCCCAAAAGAATAACTTCAGAATAACATAATACATATTACATAAAGAATACATTTATAGAATACATTAAGAGTACAATAAAGAATACATTAATAATACATAAAGAATAACATAATACATATTTCTCTCGTTTTCGTTCAATGTTTGTGTTGTTGAGAAAATTAAAAGAACATAACAGATGTTACTGAAGTATTCAAAGGAAGAACCGAAGCTAATGACGAACTTTGCCCCACATTCTCGACACGTTGAAACAAATGGACACCACACAGCGTCAATTTTGTGTAGGGTCTGCATATACACGATGGAACCACACATAACATTCATCATGTATGAAGTATGTTGATTGTTTGTTTGTGCATTCTTTATATCTTTCTTGTTAACCTTTTTTCTTAAACTGTTACGTAATAGACAGATATTATCTAATGAATCACAGACACACCAAGACGGTTTTTTTTAATTTCATATTCACAGTCCACTATTTCTTGAAAAAATTTCCGATGGAACTTACAAGACATGGGCGAAGGAGTTACACGAACTATGGTTTACTCTGGGAAGGAAGGTAAACATCAGTGTTTGCACAAAATGCGTTAATAGTTGATATTCTCTGGTTTTATTTATATATTTTACGGCATCGATGGAAACAACCGCACTCATTCCTATATGCGATAGATATTACTGTAAAGAACAACAACAGATAAGTGAAATCCAATGTTATTTCAGCTGGCAGATATAACAGTGTTAACGTTACTACACATCCAAGACTAGTATCAATATGACATCACCGAGCCACATTTGATTCATGTTTTGCTTTAAATTTATTTATTTATTTATTTATTTATTTAAAAGTGTAAATATCCAGAATCTGAAAATAAATAAGCTGTTAATATGATATAATGATGATTTTGGCTTCAGGAAAAATACTCTTAATATCTTAAAAATATGAAAATAAAAACAAAGAGAGCGTAAAATGTTTCAGATTCGGGTGACACTATGACGTCACAGATTTACGAAGTGATAACCGACAGAAATCACTTCTAATTTACGATATCCCCAGAAATGAGCCATTGTTTGTAAGCTGTTTGTGGAATTTTATGATCACAATGCTGTCTGTTACATAAGCTAATTATTAAAGTGCCTTTAAACATTTTGTTTGTAACATAATTCCAACTAGACTGCAAACAAGCCCCTCCCCCAAACAAAAAGAAAAGAAAATGGAGCCTAAATAAAATAAAAATGTTCCAGCTTATTTCAATGGAGGAAGATTGATCGTGCACTTCTATAGTAAGCAACGCTATCATTATAAATGTATTTTGTAAGACGATAAAACAGTTCGACACAATACATATATATATATATATATATTAATATATATATATATAAATATATATATATATATATATATATATATATATATATAAATATATATATATATATATATATATATATATTCCAACTCATTACGATTTTCATTTATATATATATATATATATATATATTTATTTATTTATATATATATATATATATATATATATATATATATATATATATATATATACCTATATATATATATATATATATATATATATATATATATATATATATATATCTTTGTCAACAATCTATAGTTACACATTTCCTGCTATATTGTAGATCAAGGAAGATGTAAACACAAATAGCGAATTCTATTCTATGATCTTCGTCGATGACTATTTTATTGTACCAGGAGGAAGGTTTCGAGAATTCTTTTACTGGTAAGTGCTTGGTTATTTTCTCTCTGTATGTTGCCTCTTTTATGTCATCATCAGAAATAATGTGACAAACATGAATTGGATCGTTTCTAGGCTAAAAATATTTTGATCGTTTCATTATTATTTTGTTTATATCATTTAGTAAACATCGGTTATGATAGTGGTGAGGACATTGGTATAAAATAGTCTGATAACAGGTTACCCGTGTACTTCTAACCATGGCCGGATTGGCCTAGTGTCTCACCGGCTCGTATAACCGGTGCGCCGTTGTGCCAAAAGCACATACCCGCACAAGGCGCCGCCAATTGAGGTGGTCGCGATTCGCCCGGGTAACGTTCAGGGTGTGGCAATCCACCCCCCCCTTCACAAATGAATATTTTAACAAACAATAGGACAATTTAAGCAACATTCACCAAAGAATGAGAATTCCTGAACATTTAAGCAGTTCGAAGCATTGCCAAAGATAGCATCATTTTGCATCTTAGCCTCCTTACATACACACCATTTCTCAAAAGCAGAGGGTACCCCCTCCCCCACCCTAACTATTCTAGGTACGCTACTGACGGTACCCCGGACCTACTCATACTGTCTATTCATTTAATATTTTGTGCGAACGCCATTCATCCATGCACTTAAAACAAGCTTAATTAAATAATTAGAGTTTAATTTAAGGAAAATCGATAACATATTACAAATCACGTAGTTAACTATTTTCTTATCATCGTTTTACAGGGATACCTACTGGATCATTAAAGGTCTACTACTCTCGGAAATGTACGACACTGTCCGAGGAATGCTTCGGAACTGGGGAGCTCTGATCGAAAGGTAAAAGACTTTATGAAAATTGACTTTTACATCTATACTACCGCAGCAAACAGTGACAAAGTAAAACCACAAAGCAGTCCTTATCAGAAACTATACAAATAATTAAATACTTATAGTATATATTAGTCACTGCATGTAGCTTTAATTTAAAAATGTCGGGCAGTGCGGTTATGATGCCTTCAGTATATACACTCAGCAGTCATGCAATGATGACAGATACAAAATGAATGTAATATGAGATACAGGGGCGTATCCAGGGGGGGCGCAACAGGCGCGCGCCCCCCCTATTGGCCGTCACCAAAAAAAAAAAAGTTTAGCAAAAAAAAAAAAAAAAAAAAAAAATTGATGACGACCTTTATGTGAGATGTCGGTGATCGCTCAACCCCCCCCCCCCTCCCGTATGCTTTATTTTTTGTTTGCCAAAAAAAGGTTCTGGCGAAGTTCGGCGGCATAATAGTTTTAGAAACATAGATGGTAATTGTGTTTGTATTATCACTATAAACACTAAATGACATGCCAGCCATACTAAATTGTGCATTTTGTGTCCATATTTACTGGAAATGTTGCTTATTATTAAGGTCGAAAAATGGATCACATATGGCCATGGGCGGCGATCCTGGGTGGAGGGGGGATATATCCCCCCATGAAAATGGGTGGAGGGGATGTAATGCACCATATCCCCCCCCCACACCAAATGCCAGGGATAAGAATATTTTCATGCCTACATTTATGCATCTTCGTTAATGTACGGCTCTTTTTTAGCTTCATTTCTCGCCTACCATAAACGCAGTGCGATCTTTTCAAATAAAGCGTCTTTATAAAGCAAAAATAGTTGACTGTAGGCTTCATTGGCCCTATAACAACAGAATGTATTATTGCGCCCACGGTATTGATGTAGTACATATATGCACCCTCATAGTATTCATATAGGCCCTATAGTAGGCCTACACACGTACATGTTCCCTCGAACAGCTGAGAATCTCATGTAACCAGGGTAATGCTTAATACACGTTTCACCTGGATGCCCTAGCAATCGGTACCTAGGAATGTAACTATGTGTAATTGTGTATTGCATGTGTATAGGCCTATAATAGCCTGCATGAGGCCATTTTCTTCATCGAATAATATAACAGAGCTCTCGAACATTCTAACGTTGCGCCTGAAACAAGATTGACAGGGGCAATTTTCCCAAAATAAACACCCGAAATTATATATTATTAAATATTTTGGATCCTGATTATGAGATATTTCGGACATGACATCCCTATTTTAAAGTTGGGTATATGCCGCTTGGAAACCTCGGGAAGTGCCGTTTCCGGCCATCTAGAGGGTTTGTTAATCCCAAAATTTTCTTGTACGCTTCGCGCCAACCCATGGTGGCGCTACGCTTAGATAGTCAACAAGGTTATATCCCCCCCCCCACTCGGAAGTACGGATCGCCGCCCATGCATATGACACCATTTTGCATTACAGCCCTTCTTTGAAAGCAAAAATTGTACACCCCTCCCCTTAGACCCATCCCTCAGGACGGCGATCATTCATGCCTGGCCCCCCCCCCCCTATTGGAAAATCCTGGATACGCCCTGGAGATATTACTTTATATGCAAAGATTACGTACCTAATATGTTGATTCCGAGGGAAAGATAAGTGGTCAACGTAGTGATGTTAAAGGTACGAACATGACATGGATGTAGATTGTGGAGTTAGAACGAAGGGCTAAATCAAATGCAGTTTTTCAACTATATTACCTGCTGACGTTTGAATCATGCACTATAACAACAATAACAACAGTAAAACTCGAAATGAATGAAAAGTGTGTATAACTGCCCTGCCGGTGGAGGTAGGGGAGGGGAGGGCGGGGGGTTTGGTGGGGGAATTTACAGAAAATTGAATAAGATATGTCCGCTTTCTTTGCAAATTTTGGATGAACTTTTCATTGTACAACATACTACACACGTGTAACCGTTATTATTAATCTGATCAGGCGATCAGCATTGTAATACATGCACTAGTCGGGTTCTCTTCTTACGCTATCTTATATAGCCGCCACAGGGAACAGATGAATGTGCTGTTTAAATTTCCAAATCTTTTCATATAGGTACGGTAAGATATTGAATGGTAACAGAGTTTACTTCGAGAACCGAAGTCAACCGCCATATTTTATCCCGACGGTGATGGAATTTTACAAATCCACGGAGGATAGAGCTTTTCTCGCTGAAATGCTACCAATAATGGAGCAGGAGTATACGTTCTGGATGAGTGAAAGAACGGTGGAAGTTTATGATGAAAACACAGACGCAAATTACACACTGAATCAATATAATGTACGGATGGGCATGCCAAGGTGAGTGGTAACTTCAGTTAGTCTCCCAGTTTGACAATCTGTCTGTTTAGTCAGTCAGTCTGTCAGTCACACATTAACTCAGTTAACATCCTAGTCAGCCAATCAGTGAATCCCCTGGTCAACCTTTCAGTCAGTTAATCAGTCTGTAAAATGTGTAGTTTGTCAACCACATTTAGTCAGCCTTACATTTAATCCGTCCGTCCGTCCGTCCGTTCGTCAGTCCGTCAGTCAGTCTACATGCAACATTCTGTACTATCTGTGAATATGACGAGACCAGTGGTTAGCTTGTCATGGTGGCGGTCTTCGCTTGGAATTTGAGCTCGCAGTAAATTAACAGAGACCTATCATTTTATTAGTGACTGGATCCAGGATTTAGAGAAGAGGAGGCGGTGGTGTGAACCTGAGGGCGTGTAACCATAATACCATGAAATAGATCTAGGGTTAACCTCCCCCGGAAATTAATCCAAAATTTCGACTTCAACTTGTCCAAGCTGATATCATGGCATATTTGGACTATATTAATTAAGTCTCTATACTTAGTTCTAAGCGCAAGGTTGCGGTAACTACTACATTTGAACTTTCGTGTTAAGTTGACATGATGGGGGGGGGGGGGGGGGTGATGGGTGATGGGTGCTAACCCACAACCTAGATTCGCGCCTGTTATTTGCGCGATTCCCTTAACTTCTGATGTGACTGTGGAGTGTCTGCAGTAGCCTATGGATCCGGCGAGAATGATTCTATTTCTCCCTGTATCGTTTTTACTGTTTAGAAATTAGAGTACTCCATACATCTCTAACACATGTGCATGGTACAATGAATACGAGTCATTGACGTCAATTACAACCCTCTCTAGGTTAAATAGTATCATTATCTCTCACCACAGACCTGAATCGTATAGAGAGGATCGTGTAACAGCCGATGGCCTGTCGGAAGGTGAGTCTATAGCAAGCCAAATGGGCCAGCAATGGTTGTATACATAATTGACTTGCGATATCAATTCACTAAAAGTCACCGCTTTCCACCGCACCTCAGGCAGGAGACACAAACCCAACCCTTATCACTGGTCTGTGTGATAGAAATAAAGTCTTATGAATTGAATTGAATAGAGAAATCTGTCACAAACAAGTCCCCCAAACAGCTCAGAACGATGTTATTCCATTTGGAAGATATCACAGATATAATCTTCATTCACACACAAGTCTGAAGACTTGATCAAGTCTAAAGATGGCATCATTGAGCTACATAATGCTTCGTTGTTTATGTTTTATATATATATATTTTTAAATATTAAAATGCTTATGTCCTTCACGGAAAAGGGGATTTGCAAAATTAATGCTGAATCTCAAACATTGCATATAATATAACATGAACCAATGGTGGCCCTGGTTAGCCTGGTTCTAGTACAAAACTGTTAACATTAACCTTGAAAAATATGGAAAGAAAAAGACAGACATAATAGTTTTCAGATCCTATGGTGGCGCTGTTGCATCACATATTTATAAATATTTTCAACTCCAGAGATGTTACTATGGTATAGGACATTTCCCAAACGGAGCAAGTAATTTGTTATGACTGAGCTGTTGTTTGTCACAAACATCTCTGTCAGATCAGTAGAAGAAAATGGTTGTAATTGTGTCGCCTTTAAAAATCTGGAAGAGTATAACTGAACTATCAACGTCATACATTGTCACCACACGTCATCAATTATTCTCACTTCTTAAAAATTCATTCAACCAGACAGATGTTTTAATACAGTATGCATTACGTTCACCCATACTGTTAAGAATGCATGCGATATTTGTTCAGCAGATAATACTCAATCTTCAGTAAAGATCTGTCGTATGATATACGGTATATAATAAATGTTCTCACCGGAGATAATATCTATTAATATTAGCGGGAATTATTGATAAGACAATGCCCGTATATTTTTACTAATTAAGAAACAATTAACAGTATACGATATTGTCCATACGTTGGTTAATGAAGGAACCAGCCACATAGCTACATTGTATAACAAGACAATGTGGACATCGAGGAATTATAATGGCAATGGGTAGATTTTAGTTGTTTTTAATTGAACTGCTCATTACAACCCGTTCATAATCCCCTGACTTACCATAACCGATTGTAACTTTATAATGGAAATGTACTAGCTTATGTGGAAACTTGAACATTAGGTAGCTCTGTCTGTCCGTGATATTTAATTTAGCTTACCTTCAAGTACTAGTAGTAGAAGTAGTAGTAGGCCTAGTAGGCCTTGTAGTAGTAATAGTAGTAGTAGTAGTAGTAGCAGTAGTAGTAGGAGTAGTAGTAGCAGTAGTAGTAGTAGGATAAGTAGTAGTAGTAGTCGTAGTAGTAAGTAATACATTTGTTTTAAGAGTGCCTTGATGTATTTACCTTTCATTTTCAGACGATGCTGCTGAGGTATACGCTGAGATAGCTTCCGCATGTGAAAGTGGGTGGGATTTCTCGAGTCGATGGCTGGGGCCCGATGAGGGCGCTTCGCTCGCAACAATGCGCACTTCAAAAATAGTTCCCGCAGACTTAAATAGTATCATGTGTTTAAGCGAACGAGCAATGACATACTTTTATACCTTGATGGGTAAGTGTTTGTATATAAGTGGGCTAGTTTTCAAATAAGGTCAAAGGTAGGTCAAAACATTAACATCAGAAATAAAGAACAGGGACAGATTTGACTAGAATGTACTAATATAAAGCAGGGACCTCAAGTCATGTGTTATAGACCAATAGGCAATTCTTCTATTGCAAAGAAATGAAATATCAGTTCAATGTTACCTATTTCTTTTGATGTTTTATTTGTACATAGTAACACATTATTGTATATGGTACCACGTTACATTGTATTTTGTACCACCATTTTGTGTACGCTGGTAACACCAGAATGGATATGCTGCCACCATATGAATTATGACAACACATAATACCATAAAAAGCTATTTGGTACCACCATATTTTATACGTTGGTAAAACCATCTAGCATATGGAGCTGTCATGTTACATAATGGTATAGCCACGTTGAGACAAATTCAACGAAAAACATTCTCAAATTTTCCAACATTTGATTGGTCGACAGGTAACAATGACAAAGTCGTTGAATATTCATCAGCCCTCGATGCTCGCATTGAAGCAGTGGAGCAGATACTCTGGGATGAAGATGTTGGAGTTTGGCTTGATTTTGATCTTGAGACAGGTGAAGGCAAAAATCAATTCTCAGCCGCTAATGTAGCTCCTCTATGGGCTAGATGCTTTGTAGAAGATCCCGAGGGCGGAGTCACTGACTTTGAGAGTAGATCATTGGAGTATTTAAAAGTAAGACTATGAATATGCATTTTCTAGATACAAAAAAAGCAAAAAAAATCCGAAATTGTTAATAGAGAGGGAATTCCCGTTTATACGTTTTTCTTTTCCATTGAAAAGTTTTGTATCTTTCGTCACAAGATAATTAAAATTTCGTTCTTTTTTTATAGATGACGTTACTGTAAAACATTCGTTAATTGATTCTCGACAGTGAAACTGCATAACTATACCCAGATCTTTCCATGCCAATAGGCGCACAATAAGACTTAACGTTTCACTCACTGGTTTGAAATTCCCTTTCCAAAATATATATAAGAATCTCCGTCAGTAATTATGTGAAACCTAATTCAGCAAACGTCACTATATGGCAACTCCTGCTTCATCGCTTCTCGGCCTTTTGGCTAAGATCATGTGTGGTATCTGTTCCCTTTCGAGAGGAATGGTGATACACACCCGACGATGATCACACAGTCACATTCCCGATGTAAGGGGACTGGGGCTGAGAGCGGATCAGTCGTTCGGTAGTTTGGTTTCGTGCCCTGCAGTTTCTTTCCTGGGTGATTTTTTTTTTAAAAAGTATTCCTTCTTCATTATATTAAAATTACTATATTTATTAAATTTGCACATCACTTGTGTCCTACAGACAATGAAAGTTCTCGAGTATCCCGGTGGAGTACCGTCCACATTAGTTAATTCTGGACAGCAATGGGATTTCCCAAATGTTTGGCCCCCTCTCATGGAGATGATCATACAAGCCATCGACAGTATCAACTCAAACGAAGCGAAACTAATCGCGTTGAACCTAGCAGCCAATTGGACGTCATCAAACTGGAATAAATACTCGGAGACTAATGTCATGTATGAAAAGGTAAAAATGATAGCATTATTGATGCCCCCTTTAATATTAGGGGTTGGGAGATGGGAGAATGGGGGGGGGGGGGATGGGTAGAGTATGGTAGAGAAACTGAGCATGGGAGAAAGGAATAATAGGCCTGATCTTGCAGGGTAAGGTTAGGTGAACAACTCCCAATTCAATCTACATAATCTACATAGTTTTTAGAGCAAACATCAGCTTAGACATAATTGCAGATCTAAACTTTATTGTCGAAAGATTACAGAATGCATAGCTTGATGTCTAAACTACTAATTTGTGAGTCCCCTATGTGGGAGTTGCTATTAACGACCCCATGCAGAGCCACATCACTCCTTTAGGAAATCCTGTACCCACCCTTCAGTGTAATTAACAGTTCATTTTCGATAAACATATATTTAGTATCATTTTGAGTTTAATTTGTTTAAGAAATGGAGACGAAATACAGAATGGATAAAGAAACCAAATACTCCATATGATACAAAAGTCAGCAAAGAACCAGAACACCAAAATCGATGTTACAAATAATCGATTGGTTCAGTCCTGTTAAGAGAATGTAAAAATAAAACTTAATATTAGCAGAGCGAGGTTTCGATCCTCGGACCTCTGGGTTATGGGCCCAGCACGCTTCCGCTGCGCCACTCTGCTTATTGTAAATACTAAATGGATAAAGAAACCAAATACTCCATATGACACAAAAGTGAGCAAAGAACCAGAACACCAAAATGGATGTTACAAATAATCGATTGGTTCAGTCCTGTTTAGAGAATGTAAAAATAAAACGTAATATTAGCAGAGCGAGGTTTCGATCCTCGGACTTCTGGGTTATGGGCCCAGCACGCTTCCGCTGCGCCACTCTGCTGCTTGAAAATACTGAATGGATAAAAAAAACTAAATACCCCATATGGTACAAAAGTCATCAAAGAATCACAACACCGAAATGGATGTTACAAATGATCGATTGGTTCAGTCCTGTTTAGAGAATGTAAAAATAAAACGTAATATTAGCAGAGCGAGGTTTCGATCCTCGGACTTCTGGGTTATGGGCCCAGCACGCTTCCGCTGCGCCACTCTGCTGCTTGAAAATACTGAATGGATAAAACAAACCAAATACCCCATATGGTACAAAAGTCATCAAAGAATCACAACACCAAGATGGATGTTACAAATAATCGATTGGTTCAGTCCTGTTTAGAGGATGTGAAAATAAAACGTAAGTAGCAGAGCGAGGTTTCGATCCTCGGACCTCTGGGTTATGGGCCCAGCACGCTTCCGCTGCGCCACTCTGCTTACTATAAATACTGAATGGATAAAGAAACCAAAATACTCCATATGATACAAAAGTCATCAAAGAATCAGAACACCAAAATGGACGATACAAATAATCGATTGGTTCAGTCCTGTTTAGAGAAAGTGAAAGTAAAACGTAAGTAGCAGAGCGAGGTTTCGATCCTCGGACCTCTGGGTTATGGGCCCAGCACGCTTCCGCTGCGCCACTCTGCTTACTGTAAAAACTGAATGGATAAAGCAGCCAAATACTCCATATGATAGAAAAAGTCATCAAAGAATCACAACACCAAAATCGATGTTCCAAATAATCGATTGGTTCAGTCAAAGTGAAAATAAAACGTAAGTAGCAGAGCGAGGTTTCGATCCTCGGACCTCTGGGTTATGGGCCCAGCACGCTTCCGCTGCGCCACTCTGCTGATTGTAAATACTGAATGGATAAAGAAACCAAATACTCCATTTGATACAAAAGTCTTCAAAGAATCAGAACACCAAAATGGATGTTACAAATAATCGATTGGTTCAGTCCTGATTACAAAATTTGAAAATAAAATGTCATTAGCAGAGCGAGGTTTCGATACTCGGACCTCTGGGTTATGGGCCCAGCACGCTTCCGCTGCGCCACTCTGCTTACTGTAAATACTGAATGGATAAAGAAACCAAAAACTCCATATGATGCAAAAGTCAGAAAGTATCAGAACTTCATTAGTTTTTAAGAAAACTTGACTTTAGTATAGGCCTATAGAAGTATGGACTTTCGTTCCCTAAGTAACTGCAGTGAGTTTCATTAAAGTAAAATCGCTGTTTCGATTAGCCTGTTTACTAAATGGAAATGTTTTCTATTACTAACTTAAATATCACACAGCGTTTATAATAGGTTGTACTCCACCGTACGCAGTACCTAAATTTCAAACCTTCTCGCACGCCCTTGACGTACATCGGTCTTACATTACTGATACTCGTTATTCATGGCGAATCTTTCACTCGTATTACAAATTACTCACACCCTATAATGTTACACCACTCGGTATTTGATCGGGATAATAACATATTAAACAATAACGAGTTATGTAAAAACGAGAGAAACATATCTTCCGAAATTTCATTTTTGCCCATTTCTCTTCACAATTGCAGTATAATTGTTTTGATGGTACGCCAGGTTCTGGTGGTGAATATGAGGTCCAGGTAAATATAAACAGTTTTATAACAGATATTTATATCTACATATATTACACAAAAACGAATTGACCCGCAGATTGTGTATAATATCAATCTGTACAACATAGTCTCTGTAAACTCCAACCGTACATGGCTTAACTGAAAATATATCACGGATAGGATGACTGCATTGTCTTTTATAATTTCATTCATTTCATTTTCATACAGAAGCGACTATAATTTGTGGTATAGATATTCACAACAAATCTATTTCTCATAAATTGCGAGATTAATTATTGTACGGTACTGGTTAGTATGTTATAAATTATAAGTTTATATTTTATGAAATTTGCAGCAATGAGGGTGTTCCGTGATACCGGGGTCATTGATATATAGTAATAGTTAACCAAAAAAGAGGAAACTTATACTAATAATGAAATAATTCATGTTAACAACCGATATTTCTTAAATGCCACAGCAACAAATATTTTAATCGATATGTATAGGCTATGTATGGAAAGTTTAAACTGAAGCTCGATTGAGAACGATTGTAATAATAGTTTAACATAGTACCTCTATGCTCACTTGAGTTAATACCATATTTCGTGATATTTGATTGCTACAATCTCGCTTCGTTTCCACTTCTAGGATGGTTTTGGATGGACGAATGGCGTGATTTTGACCCTGTTGGATAAATACGGTAGTCAGCTGGATAATCCGTATACTGACTCCAGCAAACAGTTAGCCGACGTCAACGTATTGGTCATTGTGATGTTATCTATCGTCGCTGTTCTCTTGAATTTTATGGACTAGGATAACACATAATCTATTACTTATTATACCTTATGCAAGGTGTATAGATAGATGACGTCAGTCATTTGTGTGTTTCCTTTTGAGATACTGTCACACTTTGTTATTTCTTTAAGTTTGAAAGACTTAGAAAACATTTTTCATAATTTAGTTTGCTGTATTATTTAGTCTGCTACTTACGTTATATATATGAATTTATATATATAGATATATATATATATAGATATATATATATATATATATATATATATATATATATAGATATATAGATATATATATATATATATATATATATATATATATATATATATATATTCATGAAATTATCAATGAAAAGGACAAAGTACAACAAATCTTAAATTGTGCTATGTTGTAGGAACGTTAATATGCTGCTTTCCGCCCAGCTTATATTTCTTAGCCAACTTTTTGTTGTTGAGATATCGCAGTTAGATATCTGACGCTCATAAATGACAGTGGCTGGATTTCTTGGTTTAACACACAAACCATCAGTTCAGTTCCTCCGAGATGCAGCACAGAATTTAGTAAGAAAACTTAAGAATTTGAAAACCTGAAATATCATGTTTACATTGCGTTGCAACTTAGTTCAAGACAAACGATGTTAAACCTCATCCTAGGGTTTTTATAAAAGTCAGAAGACTCCGTTTTCTGGTTGAGTAAATTTGAAAAAAAAAAACAAGAAAAAAATAACGACCAATGCAGTACCAAACACAATTTAGTCCCTCTTGCACTGAAAAGTCGACGTCATCATCCATTCAGCCCTCAAGAAAACTTCCAGAGATATAGCTAAGTTTATAGCTGAGTTGCTTGAAAATCGGAATAGATTAAGAAACTAAATTTCACTATCCTCTTTCATTCTTTTTAAACTTTGACATATTAAGATTAAAATTAGGCCTAAAATCATCTATTCAGGTTTATAGTTATTGGTCTAAATTATGATTGCTAACTGCTATCATTTATTGAGTTAATTTGCATTCGATAATTTGATCATCAAATGATTAGACTACATTACTAATTGTTAAAACAATAAATTGTCTGGGCGATGAAATGTTTGGGATCAAATCGCATTTATTTGTGGAAGGAATTTAGAGTGTTTTTCTGTCCATACAGTTGAACAGTGGTCAATCCATGTAATTTCTCACACTGTCAGACTGATTAGAAGGGGGGGGGGGGTGGATCGAGGCGGGAGGCAGTTAAGTTGCTGTTCGTTTAACTCGTTCTTATTGGCCATTATCTGAATTTTTAACATATTTAAAAGCTATTTTACTATAATATTACCAATGCAGATAATCACCTTAATTCTTTTATCAGTATAAATTAGCCTAGGAATTAATATCACATTCTTTCGTAGTATGTGTTGGTGGATTTATTAGACCGACATGATAAATTAATTAGGTATGACAAAACTTTCTGGTTATGATGAGATACGCATTTAGCATATTTGGTTGTATAGTTATTGGACGCAGTTCGCCAATTAAATTTGTAGGGGTTGGGGTAAGGCGCTGGGGGTAAGGGGTTAGGGGTTAGGTGTTGGTTGTTGTGGGAGTGGGTATAATGACGTACTAACTGACTAAGAAGCATCGCTTAATGATACCGAAATGTGTTGAAAGACTACTAGCTCAACTCAGTGTGCCAATGCGTAACACAATGTTCTAAAAAAGGTGTGAACATCAAAGAATGTTTCAAAAGCAAGTGGTTGTATATCTCAACATGAATATATTTATAATACGTAAGACATATTGGCCATTTTAGCATGTCTAGTCATTGACTTTAATATTGCGATGAATTTGAAAGGGCAATGATTAAAGTTTGTTATTGTTGAAATTTGAATTAATTCTTTTGTAATTTTAATGATTTTTACTTATGCCCATGCAGCTTTCATTGATGAACATAATATGCTCAATATCTAATAAATATAAAAAATAAAATGATACGTAACTTTTTGCTTTGAAATATGTATTTTCTCATTATGAATATATAAGAAGAATATATGAATGAACGAAACAAATTGTTAGTCTCGTTTGAACCTCACCTGCATGCATTGCTTTTATACTTATTTGCCAGTCGTTTCAATATAATTTACATAAAATCTTACATCACTACACTTTGAAAAGACAGAAAATAATTATTAATATTTTACTCTGTCAGAGGGAAAATATAAACTTGTCATAATTACAGATTATTACTTAGATGTATTTCTGTCGAGAAGAAAGACAAACAAAATGTCACCCGGCCACTTTTTTTACTTCTTTTTCAGTAGTAGTTTACGTAAACAGATGTAATTCAGTCGGTCTGATATCCGTCGTTTTCTTTGATCTTTTAAAGGGAGTGAAGACTCGCGCACAAAGAGATGTCTGATGCCGGTAATCTGACCTAGTTTCGAATGATGTGTAACGGAAGTGTTAGACACCACATCGATCCCAGAAAATACACACATAACCTGCTACCATCGGTATAATTAGACACTAGTGATACAGTCAATACATGCAGCTATACGGTCATTACCCACAACACAGTGTACACAGCAGCGATGGACATCTCAGGTCTAGATAAAAGATAACAAGGTATCACGTTTCATTGCTGTCTGCATTTTTTAGCGACAAGAAGAAAACTTCACTTGCAAGCAACGGAAAGTTAACTTTTTTTCGGAGGGCGGCACGCGGTTTGGGGCGAGTCTTCAATGCCTTTAAGTCAAATTACAGCGAATGAAGTGCAAACATGCAGTGGACACATGATTTAACGTTAAACTATATTTATAATTATTGTGCCTTAAATATTGTGAATCAGAGAGTAATATTTTCTAATATGTAAAGATTACCTATACGGTTAGGAAATGGATACTGGATGGAGCAAATGCTCTGCGCTAACGGGTGGCTCGATTTTGCTGTGCTAACGTTACGGTTATTCAATACTTGTATTGCAGCTTGACTTTTTGCTCGTCTGTCAATGAATCAACAACAGTTACGTGAGGCATACTCTCTCTTAGTTTTAGTCTTACGAAAAGTCATTCATTGCCACAAATTTTTCACACATAATGAAAGAAAGTCACAATATTCGCGATTATAACTTGTTGAATCTTTTCGTATCATACACACACACGTGCTATTCACTCCACACTACTCAGTGTTTCCACTCCTAGCTGCTACATGACGTAATGGAAATGTTTACAGGAAATAGCGTGTGTGCGACGAGAGAATAAGGATCGTGACGTTATAGCCGGGAACGAAAAGTGATACACAACGAACACGGATGTTTATTCTGCTTTCTAGCGAAACCGGTTAACATAGTTTCAACTTGAATTGAATTTATTTGCTACATTCCATTATTTTACATTTTGAGCAGTATAGGATAAAAATAAATGGTATCAAACACAGTAAACCGTAAATATAGAGTATTGAAATAATATATGTGAGATGGAAGTAGAGGAACCAGAAATAAGTGGATACTTTTCTGGTCTGGTCCCTTTGTAACAAAGAAAGTGTAAAGTACATCACCCCCTCCCCCTCCCCTCCCCTCCCCTTCCCCTTCCCCTCCCCTCCCCCTTCCCCTTCCCCTCCCCCTTCCCCTCCCCCTCCCCCTTCCCCTCCCCCTCCCCCAAAAAACCAACAAAGTCAAAATCTTATGAAAAGAGAAAGAAAGAAACATAAGATCAAAAACAGGAAGTACAACTAAGATGGGTTGCTATGCAGTAGGTATTGTTTTAGTTTTTGCTTACAAGTATTGAGTGTTGGAGAAAGTTTAATGACATGATTAAGAGAGTTCCAGAAGGGTACACTTGTGCTACGAATTTGAGAATGGTTAAGACTAGTTCTAGAGTAAGGATGGTGTAGCATATTCATCGAACGAGTGTTATAAGTGTGATAACTATAGAATTGCAAGTATAAAAGTTATTAAAAGCTGGTGGGAGAAGACCATGATGAAATTTGTACATAAATATCCCTAGTTGGTACTTGTACAAATCATATAAAGTTAATGTATTGGAGTCTATAAAGAGAGGAGCAGTATGCGATATGTAATGAGTCTGGTTTATATTGCGGATAACACGTTTCTGTAACTTAACTTAACTGTTAAGTAGAGTTGACTGTGTGTTGCCCCAGACAAGAAGACTATAGTTGAGATGGGGAAGCACAAGAGCATTATACATGGTAAAAAGGAACTTCTTAGGTAAAAAATTCTTTAGTCTATTGATCACACCATTGAATTTGGAAAGCTTCTTGCTGACCTCGGAGATGTTGTTTCCAAGTCAACTTATCATCAATGGTTATCCCTAAAAATATAGCACGAGGTGAAACATGAACTTGATGCCCATCCAGTATAACATTAATGTTACTAGAGTCTTTGACCTTGTTATCAAAATCAGTAATTTTGTTTTTAGAATATTAAGAGAAAGTTTATTTGTTCTGAGCCAGTCAGAAATGTTTGAGAAACCACTAGCAGCTTCAGCAAGAGTATCACGTAAGTTCTTATTTTGTAGGAATACTGTGGTATCGTCAGCAAACAAGATAAAAGTTGAGTTCACAGAGGACTTATAAATATCATTTATATGAAGAATAAACAATAGGGGTCCTAGTATAGAACCCTGCGGTACACCAATATTACATAGGATACGATCTGAGTTTGAACTATTAAACTGTACATAACTACAACGATTTTTGGAGATAACTTTTAAACCAGTTATGGGCGGTACCACGAACACCATAGGCAAACAATTTATTTAAAAAGATACGATGATCAATGGTATCAAAAGCCTTAGAAAGATCAATGAATATGGCAGCAGTTGTAAGCCTATTTTCCAAGCCTCTTGAAATTTTATCTATGAGACTTAAAGCAGCCATATAAGTAGAATGTTTATTGCGAAAACCATATTAGTTTGTATATAGGATTTTATGTTTTGTAATAAACTTATAAAGTCTATCGTATGCAAGACGTTCAATGATTTTAGAAATGACAGGTAACACAGATATTGGTCTGTAATTTGAGAAATGCTTCGGGTCCCCAGACTTTAAAATTGGAATTACCTTCGCAATTTTTAGCTCTGACGGAAAAACTCCACTTGAAAAGGACAAATTGATAATATGGGTTAGTGGTATTGAAATAATATCAGCTACATGCTTTAGAATTTCATTCGTAATATTATAATAACCAGGACTCTTGCCATTTTTTAATTCAGACATAGCTAATTTTACCTCCTCAACAGTAGTTGGGAAAAACACAAAAGAATTTAGAATATTGCTATTAACATAACTTAATGGAGTATGCTGCAGCCAGCATGAAGCTTTTTAGCTAAATCACTAGCAACTGAAGAAAAATAACTATTAAATTCATTAGCAATATCATCATCATTTGAGGACAATCCATGAGCACATGCAAAAATGTCTTATTAGTAACATCAACTCTCTTCTGGTGCAGGATTTTGTTGATCACTTTCCAGGGTTGTGTGGAGTCGCCTTAATGGTTCTCAATTCAAGTACTAAAATGCATTTTTTTTTTGGCCAAGTTAATGGTAGTTATGAGTCGATTTTTGTACTTTGTATATGCTAACCTACGCACTGAAGTGGGGTTTTGTGTGTACTTTGAATATTGTTTGTGTTTTTGTCTGATTGATTTTAGGGTACCAGCAGTAATCCATGGGGATTTTCCATAATTAAGAGAGTTACATTGCCGAACAATATATATATATATATACACTTATACAACTATTATACAATGAATGGATGCAAACTCGTAAATCTGCAAACTCGTAAATCTTAATCTGACTTAAACATCTTGCTGGTATCTGAAAATCCTGCCAACTAGTTGACAAGATATAACGTAGTAACAGCAATATACGTGTTGCCTTCAAATTCAAAGCACTTTTAACATTATCTCCTTAACAACATATATGTTTAAAATGGTATTCCAGTAGTCCGTAATATATATATATATATATATATATATATATATATATATATCTATTATACAATGAATGGATGCCATCAAGTTGACAAGATATAACGTAGTAACAGCAATATACGAGTTGCTACTTCAAAGCACTTTTAACGTGATCTCCTCAAAAATAAGTTTAAAACGGTACTCCAGTTATCATGGGCGTCAACAGGTGGGGGACGGGGGGGGGGGGACATATCCCCCCACTTTCAAAAGTGGAGGGGATATCATATCATTTGTCCCACCCACTTTTCAGAGTAGTTATTAAAAAAAATCACATGCATATGCGCGATTTTCTATTTAAGGTCAAGAAATCTGGACTCCCTGGGCCCCTGCTATCTATCACTTGCACCGTCATTTATCTCCCATTCTCCCAATATCCTAAATCTGCCCATTTAATTCGTTCGGGGGGGGGGGGGAGACCATTCGAAAGTGTATTGAATCTTGCACACATGTTGTTTGTATGGGTTCCAAGGGATTAGGTAAGCCATACAGGTAGATGGTGATGAGTTACTATATTCATATCACTACCTCCAGTCCCTTGGACTGGACGGACGAATCGGGGTGTAGGGGTTAAGTAATTAAGGCTACATGTATTCGCCGGATATGGTAGATCTTTATTGTTGAGTGCCGGCTAGGCGCTACACACGCTCTGCGCGCGGTGCCTTTTTCTGATTATTATTATTAAAGTACCTGGGCACATAACAACTGACGTCTCGCACCTACATGCATGTATTATATATACCACTCCACTCATCCCGGAGGTAACGGCGCCACTTTTTCAATATTTCGTTTGAGATGGACGCTGTGTAATTCGTCTCCCTTGGTGTCAGAACGGCATCTTTCTACCAGTACTTTCTGTCGGAATTTAGTTTTGTGAGACAAAATTTCTCCTCACAGATCTGGTTCTGATGTAACTAAACACGACTCAGGAAGGCCGTCTACTGCGATCTAGGGGGTCTTATGTACCCAAAATTTTCTGGTACGCTACGCGCCAACCAATGGTGGCGCTCCGCTTAGATAGTATAGTGTCCCCCTCACTTTCTGAAACCTGCTGACGCGCATGCCAGTTATTACTACCTAGTTCTATTAACTTTTTACTAAGGCACTTTACACAATGGATAGCTTGCATTACCGCCATGCCCCTCCCTCGGTCCCACATCACAGTGATTGCTGATCAAACTATATATCTGCAGATGTAATGTATTACATCACAATATACACGTATTCGGCTACAGGGATGAATCTGTTAGTAAAAATGAGATAACATATTACTCTCTCTTCAGAGTCAGATCACAGTCACATGTCAAACAGTGGCGGAGCTAGAGGTTTTGGTCAGGTGAGGCGATAATGGTATGTAGGGGCGCTTTCGACCAGGCGCGTAGCCAAGGGGGGGGGCGAAGGGGGCGGCCGCCCCCCCCTGAGCATGTTTAAGAAAAAAAATGTTTTTATGATATCGCTAGTATTTTCAAAAGAGAAAATGCTAAGATGCAACTAACAAGGCATGGGAAGTGCCATTTCCAGCGATCTGGGAGGTATTTTCAGCCAAAATTTTGAGGTACGCTTCGCGCCAATCATAGTGGCGCTACGCTTAGATAGTTTGCAATGCCGAATCTACCGTTTCGCCCCTCCCTTAGCAAATTCCTGGCTACGCGCCTGCTTTCGACACTATTTAAGCGGAGCGCCACCACAAGTTGGCGCGGAGCGTACAGACATTTTTTGAGTAAAGATACTCCTTAGATCGCCGGAAATTACCCTTTCCGGGCCTTGCTAATTTGCAGATAAACGAAGAACAAATGTCATCGCCATTTTGTCAGAAAATAGCACCAGCAAAATGTGACAAATGTCAATAGGTATTTGAGAGCGCAATAAAAAAGTCAATAATCGCGAATAAGTAAAAGTAGTAAAAAGCTGAAAAGGGCGCCAGCAGTCCATTTGAGTCCGCCGGGGGGAGGGGGGGAGGCATCCGCCCCCTCTGACAGTATGGACGCTCCGCCACTGATGTCAAAGTTCGTTCTCCTTCGTATCTTAGGAGAAATATTCCCAGGTTTTCCACCATCGTCCACACTGAAGAGCTATCAATTTCCTTAAAATGACATGGTCACATGACCATGCTTAATTGTTTCCAATATCATTAAGACTTGTTTTTAGTCACTGAATGTGTCATTCAATCTGGAAAGATAAAGATACCTTAGCATCAGACAAAAATATATCATTTTCACCAATTGACATCATCTGACCACTGAGATACTTTTGCAACCTTTGTAATTGAGACAAGCAAACATTAAATTAAAGTTGTGATGAGACACTGTGCTATAAGGTCAATGACACACTCATATTCAGAGAGCGGAAATAATTCATCCCGTTGATCTAGAGGCTCATTAACATCACAGGCTAATTAATTTGAATATATGATGTCATTTGAGAAAATGAACACGTGTGTACACGTATTGTGAGCAATTTGCATATAAATACTTAATACACCATCCAAACCGCCTACACTCATGTAATGCATGTATTTGTTACATATTTCATTCTCGTCGATTCCTCAAAATAATTTATGATGTATTTTTAATTTATTGGTGAGCGTGGTATTGAGGTTCTTGTGTTTCAATGTCGCAATATACATATATTGGTAGACGGTCAAAGGTCACTTACTCTCCTCTTTGTGGTCTTCGATCAGTGGTTTCTTGGAGTCGTCATCTTCTATTCCGGCGTCTCCATTGTCTGTTTTGAGAAAGTTCAGCCCGACACACGATACGAATACCATGACAGCACCCGATGCAGATAGCCAAGTAGGTTTCAAATCAAAGACAATAAACTGCGCTAGATACGTAAATAACATCTCGGTAGTTGAGACTATCGCAACGAAAGACGCACTTTCAACGCTCAGCGCAAAAGCGAGCGAGAGACCTGCGAGAAAAGAAAAACAACTACACGATGCTAACACTAACAAACCGTAGATCTCACTGGGAAATGACGGTTCTTGAAAAACCAAGTATGTAATGGTTGAGAAACAACTCGCCGAGGCAGCTGTAGCCAACGAAAAGATAAACGGATCTGTTTCATATTTGGCTGAAGTGTAATGAATTAATGTAAAGCTTGTTCCATAACCTATCGAAGCCAGCAGTGCTAGTACAAGGCCGATCGCGTACATTGAGTTATACGAGAGAGGTATTCCAAAGAGAAATGTTGGCCCAGATATAAAACTCGCGCCTACAACAGCAAGACAAAGTAGAATAATCTTCTTAACGTTCATTGGTTCTCCAAAGCAAGTTATACCAAGTATTGTGCAGATAACTGGCATTGTATAGTAAATAGCGATTGCGTCTCCAGGACCTACGAAGACCACTGCCAGAAGTAAACACACGCCTCCACCCCCGCAAAATATTCCAGACGAAATTATAAGCATTACTTCAGCTATCGTCGATGGGAAGACGGGTCTTTTGATTAAAATGCAGACGACAGTCAAACAGAAAACGGAGAGAGCGACCCACATCGGAATCTCAGTGGCGGTGAGGTACAAACTTGACTCGTATGCGGTAATACTTACTCCTGCATAACAGATTGCGCTCATTAGAGAATATATTATAGCTCTGTTTTCTCTCACTTGCGTTAGCATGTGTTCCATGATAATGGTACATGAGTTAGGAGGGTTCTCCTGTGTGAGTTCCGATTTGCCTTTGTTGGGAATATTATTACCCGCGTCCATTTTTATTTTTGAAATGGCTGTGTGGGCCTAATAAAAAAAAAATAAAAAAAATGAGTTTCGATACATTGACAAGGGACTTAAAATTGTTGGCCAATAACTGTTCCAGAATAATCGAAGGCCGTAAGAAATGTGCACATGCTTTGGTGTTTGTATGAAAACTAGTGATTTATATTACACAAACGTACGATATTCATCTGGAAAATGAATTATGAAATGGAAAAATATAACTATATAGTATGGGTGACGAAACGTACTCTCGACTAGATCTGAATAAGATTTTTTTTTGCGACCAGACCATGTAGAGCTTCTTCCCCGTTCGCTCCAGAATAAAAGCTGCTTATTAATATCCCAAGTGAACATAATTCTAGAGCTTATCTGAGTTGTAAAATGGCACTATATTATCATCATATATATTAAATTTGGAGTTTGTTTTAAACCACACACAAGCAAACACACCACGAATATAGGCTGTCATTATAGTCTTTGCTTGTGTTATGAAGTCCTGATACTGTGAATGGGGAGACCGAGAAAACAATAGGCCTAAAGTCAATAAGAGAGGTAGTCTTTAAAAAAAAAATGAATCTAATCAGTGTCTCTTGGTGGAAACAACTTAACATAAATACATTACGTTCCGGTACTTATAGTGAACTTAGTGCACGGAGGTACCTCGGGTTGGCTGGTTGCCGCTGGGCTCCTCGTCGGGGTGTAACGTCCCAGGGAAGTCGGCGATCACTAAAGTTACAGAGTGGGTGGGTGTGTCAGGAAGCTTCACGAAGGCGTAAAGTAAATAACAGTCAGGAAGAGAATAGGTCCAACAGAGAATAGATCCAAATAGTGGTAGCAAAAGAGAAGCAAATAATTGTCAAACACAGACGGATTGGTAATATAAAGAAAGGGCCGGAACAGAAAGGTGGATTTTCAGGGGTAGGCAGACCTCAGTTATTTTAACGTGGCGTGACGGACAGGCTGGTGCCACTCGGAGAAAAGAGCGAACCATTTCCTTGGAAACTAAATTGTCTAATGTTACTCGACTGTTAACTTGAAACTGCACTGATTGTGCAGATCTACGCTTCCAAAATCAGCATTAGTAATAGATGGCCACTTGAAACGTACATACCAGCAATTATCGTGGTAAACTAAGTGTAACATGCTGCATCATAACACTTGACATTGTGATAACACACGCATTTATCTAGTAAACACTGTGTATGCAAGGAAAGCGAGAGGGTGCATGGGTACGGGCTACTATATAGCATAGCATACTGATTGCTTCAGTGCACATGCTTCAGACCAAATCGATCGGCAGCAGTGCGTTAACCGAATTTTAATAGCGTGACAGGGCCTGATAAATTGTTTCCACCGACTGATTTATAAAGTGGTTTATATGATTTAGAGATTGGGTGGCTCTGGGATCCTGTAAGCGGACTCCTGTGTTCCGTGGGATCTGGGGATTCTCCAGGAAAAGGGCAAATTAAAACCATCAATTATAGGTCCATATTTAACTCTTATAAATGGAAGGTTGGGCTTATAAATACTTTTGGATTTTGAAAAGTACTCTTACTGACGAAGGTGGGGGCCTTGCCACCAGAAATTCCAGTTTGTTAATGCTTCTTAACAAAGTGGCACTTTTTGATTTTGATCACAAATATGGAAAAGTGTACATTTCATGACCAATTTGGGGCACTTAAGTTAATCAAGGGTAATTTAAGAGTGATGGTCCTCAAATATAGTCCGAAGTAGTTTTCTTTATGCCATTTTCAGTACCAATTCTGAGGGGTGCATGTGTTCCTTCATTGAGGGTGCATGTGTTCCTTCATTGAGGGTGCATGTGTTCCTTCATTGAGGGTCATTGCTCATTGAAGATCCTGGGTTCAGGGCCTATGTATCTGTGGACTGCTGCTTTCGTGGGATTTTACAAAAAGCAATCATCATAAATCGAGAGTGAAAGTTACTGATTTCAGTGCTTTATTAGAAAACACAATTTTCATACAAACATAAGTAGACAGTATATTACAATCACACCAAATTGACACCAATGTATACTCACTTATGATTTCACTTCTTTCAAATTTGTTGATATTTTTTGGTTTATTATTTTTTTTATAGCAATTTTGACAATAAAGTAGAACAATTTGGTGTGTCGGAAAGATCTAACGAAAAACAAACACAGTCAACACACAGATAAGTTTTTAAATGTTTTCTTTGAGAAAAAGAAAAAAAAAAACAAGAACAGATATGTGACTGCAATTATAATGACATGGATCGGCTTCATGACATAACGAAAGCATTTGGTGTCGTTGGGCCGGGAGACAAAATGACAAATGTTATTATTTCGCACCGGACCCTGCTAAGAAAATGTTGACAAACAATATTTCTGTTAATGATGATGCTGCTCGAGATGAGTAATGAAAAAATTAACTTAAAAACTTCCAGCTACAATCTTCCCACCCCCCACCCCCTTCCCCTCACAGAGGGAATTACTCTTGCTAAACACGAGTAAAATCCATATTATTAAGCATTTATTCCAGAGTACCAGTATCTTGTAACAAAATACATAGAATTTACTGAATATTTCCTTGTTTTGTATGTTCTCAATGCTGTCAGCATGGATGTTACCCCAGTGTAGCAACATTGGCTCATAGAATTTACAGAATAATTCCTTGTTTTGTATGTTCTCAATGCTGTCAGCATGGATGTTACCCCAGTGTAGCAACATTGGCTCATACAATTTACAGAATATTTCCTTGTTTTGTATGTTCTCAATGCTGTCAGCTTGGATGTTACCCCAGTGTAGCAACATCAGCTCATAGAATTTACAGAATATTTCCTTGTTTTGTATGTTCTCAATGCTGTCAGCTTGGATGTTACCCCAGTGTAGCAACATCAGCTCATAGAATTTACAGAATAATTCCTTGGTTTGTATGTTCTCAATGCTATAAGCAAGAATGACATCCTTGTAACGTAAAGAATAGAATTACAGAATATTTTTCTCAATGCTATAAGACTTAAGTTTGCAAGTTAAACTAACTATTGTGTATTATGTTCTTTGCCTGTTACCTTCTTAATACTATAAGCATGAATTTAACTTCAGTGTAGCAATCAATCTCTTGCTACCTAAATTATAGAATATGTACTTGTTGTCTTAAAATATTCTCAAGGCTATAAACAAGAATATTGCCCAAGTCTAGCAAATGAGCAATATCTCGTTAGGTAGTTAAACAGTCACTCTGCTATTGCAACAAATTCTTTTGAGACAATTATTTTAGATTACAAACTCAGTTTGCTGGTGAAATGAAAGCTGCTGTATCGATAAAAGTAATGCATGAAATTGATTATTTCATATTTTTTTTTCATATTTTTGAAAATGTTTATATGAGTGGTAAAGAAGGTCCATGTATCTCTTGATGATACCAGTAGCTAATATAAAGGTTTCTTTTAATTTATCATTTCCTTTCACATTTTTGGAAATGTTTATATTAATGGTAAAGAAGACTCATGTATCTCTTAATGACACCAGTAGCTAATATAAAGGTTTCTTTTAATTCCTTGCTTACTTTCTTCCTTCATCTTATTTTTTAGGCCACATAAGTTTGGTTACCAACAAACAAAGCTGATGGATAAAGAAGGTTACAGATATCTACGTGTAGAAATGATAAATAACATCCCATTCTCTGTCTAAATCCAAGGAGCCAATCGGGAACAGGCTTACATCGGTCCTCATTAACTCCCTCTCAGTGGCTGGGGGTGGCATCATCCAACATCTAACTCAATTTCTACACCGGAAACATCTTAGGCACAAGCTAATGTGGGGAAGAAAAAATGTAAGGACATCATCACTAGAGATAAATATTAACAGCTACATTTTGCAATGGTCTTGTCAACGTTTCTGACCGAGCCCTGAGATATCAAGCATAGCCGAACACCTCTTAATGTTATCAAGAAGTCTATATGACTGAAACCTACTCTGCAAGTTGCTTAGTGTTTAGGCAGAAACGGAAACTTTGCAGCCATTTTGCCTACTTCTCCGTAAAGAAACAAGTATATTTACCTCCTCCACTCTCCTCTCATGTTTTCAATAGGGTACCACTAAACTGTGAATAATTCAAACAATATCACCGTCTTAACAGTGGACTAGATGAATACTAACTACCTCCACTGCTGTCATCTTAAACTAAAATCATTTGGATAATTTTTCATCAAAGTAATGGCTCTACGATCTTACACAAATCATAATAATCAATGTACCCATAATTTTACACATTTATTGCATATTTGAAGGCTTTTCTTTTGTTTTTACTTTCTTTTGCCAAAGACTTGATCTAACTTTGTACTTAGATCTGGGAAAAAAATAAAACTAAAAAAAACAAGAGCATCAATGACGCAGTATCTCAATACTGGAAGTTCTAATTTCGATTCCTAGTTTCTTATCTTTGCTCTGTCTCTACAATTATCAATATCAATATATATAATATTTTTGGTCATGTTTGACGTCAATGACAACAGTCAAATAAGAAGAGGCGAACAACTCGACCATATTCTTGATGCCCGCCTTGAGAAAGCTAGGCCTATCGACCTACTGTACGTTACTGTAGACTGTAGTGGTGACTACCATCAAAACTGTGTACACTTCCAATTATCAAAACCCACGTTTTTCCATCTCAATAATTTTGACATGGGACTAGATGAATGCTACCTAATACCTTCACTGCTGTCATCTTAAACTAAAATCATTTGGATACCTTTCTTCAAAAGTAATTGCTCTATGATCTTACACAAATCATGATAATTAAAATACCATAATTTTACACATTTATTGCATATTTGAAGGCTTTTCTTCCTTTTTTTACTTTCTTTTGCCAAAGACTTCATCTAAATTTGTACTTTGATCTGAGAAAAAAAAAAAAAAAAACCCCAGAAAAAGTCACTGAAAATAATCCTCAAGTAATTACGACATGTATTTATATTTTCAATCGACATTGCCCCAAATCTATCGACGTATCTTTGTCACTGCATCACCCTCTTAGCCAAATTGGCTTTAAAGGAGTCGTCCATAGGAAAATATTCACATTTGATAGATGAAAGATGGGACGACGCAGTGTTTACCGGTACACCCGATATGAACCGGGTAGTATTATTTAATTATCTTTATGAAGTGTCTAATATTACAGGGATGAGCCTGGGGTAAAAAAAAAATCACAGAATTTGCAAAAATTGCGGTATAGGATCCAGTTTGCCTATGCTACAGTGTGTCAGGATAATAGTTTTTGTCCCCGAGGTAGAAAAGAAATCACAGATATTCCGCGAACTCGCAGAAAAGCTCAGGCCTGACATTATCTCTACGGAGACTAGTTTAACCTTGCAGGATCTAAAGCAGATACTTTTGCTTTAAGATTCGGTCATAATTGCCGGGATATAACTGGACAGATCGACAGTACTAAGGAACAATGACAGAAGAAGAAGACATGTTGACTCACTAGCAGCTGCGGCGGCAGCCTCAGACGCGTAATACTTAACATCTATATCCGTGTCGGCAGAGAGCTTCACCAAGGCTGGTTTAATCGTGCCATCCCAAGTACTGAAAGAGAGGGAAAGAAACAACAGATGATTCTTCACAACCATTCAGTGACATTTCTTAAGAGAGGACGACGCATTTTCTCGCATTGAACACTACAGTTTCCATGTAGAAAACTGCTATACATCTTTGAACAGTTTGTATTATAGCAACTTGACCATTTGATATAACATTTGTGATTCGATACTGGAGAAACTATTCCCCAGAGGAGACTGCTGAAAGGAACATCAAGTTCTTCAGATTCCTCACATTTTATTAGTTTAAAATGTTGATGTTGTCATACTTCAACCTATTCATCTTCAGTATGTGACTGTAGTATGCTATGAGGGTTGAACGCAAACTCAGTATGTGACCACATGATGCTATGAGGGTTGAATGCAAACTCAGTATGTGGCTGTAGTATACTATGAGGGTTGAATGCAAACTCAGTATGTGGCTGTAGTATGCTATGAGGGTTGAATGCAAACTCAGTATGTGACTGTAGTATGCTATGAGGGTTAAATGCAAACTCAGTATGTGACTGTAGTATGCCATGAGGGTTGCATGGAAACTCAGTATGTGACGGTAGTATGCTATGGGGTTGCATGGAAACTCAGTATGTGACTGTAGTATGCTATGAGGGTTGAATGCAAACTCAGTATGTAGCTGTATGAGGGTTGAATGTAAACTCAGTATGTGGCTGTAGTATGCTACTAGGGTTGAATGCAAACTCAGTATGTGGCTGTAGTATGCTACTAGGGTTGAATGCAAACTCAGTATGTGACTGTAGTATGCTATGAGGGTTGAATGTAAACTCAGTATGTGGCTGTAGTATGCTACTAGGGTTGAATGCAAACTCAGTATGTGACTGTAGTATGCCATGAGGGTTGAATGCAAACTCAGTATGTGACGGTAGTATGCCATGAGGGTTGAATGCAAACTCAGTATGTGGCTGTAGTATGCTACTAGGGTTGAATGCAAACTCAGTATGTGACGGTAGTATGCTATGAGGGTTGCATGGAAACTCAGTATGTGACGGTAGTATGCTATGAGGGTTGCATGGAAACTCAGTATGTGACTGTAGTATGCTATGAGGGTTGAATGCAAACTCAGTATGTGACTGTAGTATGCTATGAGGGTTGAATGCAAACTCAGTATGTGACTGTAGTATGCTATGAGGGTTGAATGCAAACTCAGTATGTGACTGTAGTATGCCATGAGGGTTGCATGGAAACTCAGTATGTGACGGTAGTATGCTATGAGGGTTGCATGGAAACTCAGTATGTGACTGTAGTATGCTATGAGGGTTGAATGCAAACTCAGTATGTAGCTGTATGAGGGTTGAATGCAAACTCAGTATGTGACTGTAGTATGCTATGAGGGTTAAATGCAAACTCAGTATGTGACTGTAGTATACTATGAGGACCAGTGTTTCCTTTAAGAAATTTCCCATTGAGTCAAAATGGCTAATATCTGAATATTTGACTCACCCTCCGAGGGGTCTATGGGGAGGGGAAAAATTCCGGGGTTATTATTTTATTGAACCAAAAACACAATCGATCAATGTTTTCGTGACTTTTCACCAACAGTATTAGCACCAGGGGCGTAGCCAGGGTTTTCAAAGTTGTAGGCCAGACTATCTGAGCGGAGCGCCACCATCGGTTGGCGCAGAGCGTACAAGAAATTTTTGGTTTTACAAACCCCCCAGATGGCCGGAAACAGCCCTTCCCGAGTGTTTGTTTTGGTTCCCTGGCCTCTTGGTTTATCACTTTAAACCAAAAACAAACGAGTTAAAAAAGTACTTAATTCAATACTACATAATGTATTTAAAATTAGCAAGGTACATGTACAGGCAACAAACAACAAAGTGCTGCAGCTCTATACAGTCTGTTCATCAACGATAGGCTTATTTTCTGCGAAAACGGATTCTTAACTAGATTAACTAGTTAAAAAACTGACAATATCAGATCCTAGCCTTTTTCGGCAGGTAGAGTGTTGATTAAAACGGCACGTGATAGAAATGACAGCCTAGATGACAGAAGAATAGGTCACCTAATTTAGCCATATTCTTGCTACGTTCATTTCAATAGTTCTTCCTGTCTAGACTCTAAAACTCATCCAGCAAGCTTATGGATTTGAGTTATGGGTGTTTAAAAAAAAAAAAGAAAACTTGGCCAAAAAAGTGTAGGCCCGGGCCTACAGTTCTACATACTGGCTATGCCCCTGTGAACTAAACATCGGCCAATCCCATGTCTGATTTTAAATTGAGGCATGAAACCCTGAGCTTTATTTAAACGATGATTGCTAAATAATAATAAATTAGTTCGTTGCATATTACGCTTTATTTTTACAAGCTAAATTTGGCTCAAATATAGTGCACCACTTGCAATGCAGGGTAGAAATTTAGATTTTGCTCTGGGGGACTATTTTGGAAAATGAAAAGTTAAAAATGCCCCCCCTTAATGTATTTACGAGGGCTTTTTTAAGGCTTAAGGGGGCACTTTTCCAAAGTTCAATAGCCGTTTACGGAAAAGGTTGTAAGTATTTATCAGGATCAAGTAAGCACATTTACCCTCTTCCTAGATAGCTGCGACCGTATAGCAAATTCATTGAAAGTTTAATTGCCAAAATTTGCGATCGTTTAGCAAATAACGTCAATCCACCGAATATATGACGAAAAACTGTTAACCCATCAACTGAAATAGAAAACACAGGTTTACTTCTACTGAAGGTGCCCTTTCCTTTAATCATGTATTTTTTTCTTGTGTGGATAAAATCACCAACCACCAAACACGAAACCATTATACCGCTGAAAAGTAATCAAAGTTAAAACCTTCAATCCATCGCCACAGCAATTGTGTACATAAAATACAACATTCCCTCTCTAAGACATAGCACATACCTTCCAAACAACTGGCGATTTCCAGCATTTTTTTTTTGTTTTTGCTAACAGATGGTTAGGCTGCATTTCCCATTGACTTAGTGTGGTTGTTAGGCTAACATTTGGTCGAAGGTTGCAGTATTTCATGGATATTTTAGTTGTAGCTAACTGCGTCACAATTTCAGCGAATAAAGAGATGCTTAGGCTAGATTTCCCGTTGACTACGTGTTGTGTTTGACTACCTTGCGCGCGACGAAAGCAGCAAGGAAAGTATGTAAACAAAGTTACGGAAAGTATTGTTAATTATTATTTTTTGCAAACCGATGGTTAGGCTGCATTTCCCATTGACTTAGTGTGGTTGTTAGGCTAACATGTGGTCGAAGGTTGCAGTATTTCATGGATATTTTAGTTGTAGCTAACTGCGTCACAATTTCAGCGAATAAAGAGATGCTTAGGCTAGATTTCCCATTGACTACGTGTTGTGTTTGACTACCTTGCGCGCGACGAAAGCAGCAAGGAAAGTATGTAAACAAAGTTACGGAAAGTATTATTATTATTATTTTTTGCAAACCGATGGTTAGGCTACATTTCCCATTGACTTAGTGTGGTTGTTAGGCTAACATGTTGTCAAAGATTGCAGTTTTTCTTGGATATTTTTATTTTTTATTTGCGACACAACTTGAGCGAATGATCAGATGGCTAGGTTAGAGTTCCATGTTGACTTAGTTTGAAGTTAGGCTACCATGTGGTCGGAGAATTTTGGGGATTTGAGGTTATTGTCGCTGGTACTGAAATTGCTTAGTGGAAGCCGTAATTTGCCACGGGAAGTTCCTGGGGATTGCGCGACCCTCCCGCACTGCTTCAAATTTGATCAAATGTGATGCGGGATTGTGAGAACTGTTTGTGCGATTCACGCTGCTACTGCAAACCCTAGCTAAAGCAAAAAGCTTGTCACAATTAAATTTACACAGACACCTGATATTACGAGGGCAGTTTTCTTATATTTCTTTTTCGTCCTCGCAATTGTGCTATGAGGACTCATTCAAACTCAGTATGTGACTGTAGTATGCTATGAGGACTCATTCAAACTCAGTATGTGACAGTAGTATGCTATGAGGACTCATTCAAACTCAGTATGTGACTGTAGTATGCTATGAGGGCTCGTTCAAACTCAGTATGTGACTGTAGTATGCTATGAGGGTTCAATGCAAACTCAGTATGTGACAGTAGTATGCTATGAGGACTCATTCAAACTCAGTATGTGCCAGTAGTATGCTATGAGGGCTCGTTCAAACTCAGTATGTGACAGTAGTATGCTATGAGGGTTCAATGCAAACTCAGTATGTGACAGTAGTATGCTATGAGGACTCATTCAAACTCAGTATGTGACTGTAGTATGCTATGAGGGCTCGTTCAAACTCAGTATGTGACTGTAGTATGCTATGAGGGTTCAATGCAAACTCAGTATGTGACAGTAGTATGCTATGAGGGCTCATTCAAACTCAGTATGTGACAGTAGTATGCTATGAGGGCTCGTTCAAACTCAGTATGTGACTGTAGTATGCTATGAGGGCTCGTTCAAACTCAGTATGTGACAGTAGTATGCTATGAGGGTTCAATGCAAACTCAGTATGTGACTGTAGTATGCTATGAGGGCTCGTTCAAACTCAGTATGTGACTGTAGTATGCTATGAGGGCTCGTTCAAACTCAGTATGTGACTGTAGTATGCAATGAGGGTTCAATGCAAACTCAGTATGTGACTACAAGATGCTATGAGGGTTAAATGCAAACTCTTTTGCAATTTTACATCAATTGTGCTAATTTGTGGATCAAAGAGACCTACAAATTTGCTAAAATAATCCTTTGTAATGCTACAGTACAGGTTAACATAACAGAGAGAGAGGCATGCAGTAGAGCATAGATTGATATCCACTATACCATCTATAATATTACATCATTGAGTATGTCAGATGTACTGTGAGTATATACCATTCTATGCTGTATCCTGAATGTAGGCGAACACACATCAAACTCATAAAACATGTACAATTTATTACTGAGGACCATGTGCAGCTGCAAACAATAATGATTGATTGTATAATTATGGAACTCCAAGAAGAATGAGGATTATGGAACTCCGAGAAGAAAGAGGTTTATGGAACTCCCGAGAAGAAAGAGGTGCGTATAATCCAGTCAAAAATAAAGCAAATCAAGACCAAGAAAGGTTTCTTGTCAAAAGTGAGCTTTTACCTCTGGTCCAGCATGGGGGTCATCTTCATGATGGTTTTACAAACGTTGAAGCGGACGTTAGCTACGGCATCGCCACTGAGGTCCAGGACGATCGGCAACATTAACTTGACGGTGATGTTCGGGCCCACAGCTTCTGCCAGGACGTTGATACAGAACAAACATGTCATTCGATGAAGGTAGTTCTGATCTTTGGACATTGCTAACACTTTTGGTATAACCGTGTTCTGGGGATTAGAAAACAATGACAGCAGAAATGAAAAACACATTTGCGATGCTAGGACCACATTTTCTGATCCTGAAGAGCACAAAAAAAAAAAAAAATTATATATATATATATGTATATATATATATATATACATATATTAATTAATTAATAAATAAATAAATAAATAAATAAATAAAAGGCACAAGGAATAGATTTATAAACAAATTTGGAATATTTAAAGAAGCTATTTGTCAATAGAAACCTCTAAATTTCAATAAACTACAAGTAAACCTTTGCACTGTTGAAAAGAACAGTGAAAACAAAACAAAACCCATGAACAATCTTTTGCTCCATTGATGATAAGGACATTATCATTTCTTTTATCATTTTGTACTCAATTTCTTGTGGTGATACAAACAATGTTGCCAGCCTACCATTCATTCCTTCCTAACTTTGGAATACTAAGCTACTCTTGCAAATCATTTCGAGTTATACTGTAAAGCCCTCTAACACTTTAACCTGTCTGTTGTCACAATTCCAGTGAGAATTGTGGAATGTTACTGCAAACTTTTCAACCGACGGTTTGCTGTCCAGTTCACGCCGGTTTAAGCCCACCCTAATTCCATCGTCTTTCCTTCTGTGTCAACTTTTCCCAAATCTTTCTCTTTTTCCTTTACACCACTTCATCTCCCTGACATTGAACAGGAGGAGGGTATCAGCATTTCCAGTCTAATAAAAACATCATTGATTCATTCCGACAATGTGAAGAAATACTAACCTGGGCCCAGTCAGCGCCAAACTGCTCTACTAGTTTCTTCAGAATACTGGTAGCTGCTTCTCTTATTGCAAATACTAAAGAGACCAAGAAAAATGCAGAATTATACGAACAATCATCGTCTACATGACGGGTAATCATTTTATCATTCACATTTTGCTGCGTAGCATGTTTTTCCCAAGTTGTAAAATCATTGCTGTACATACTCAAGTCCAGTATAGCAACTTGATAATTCACCATTTGCGATGCGATGCTTGATCAATTATTCCCCGACATTATATGTTCCATCACAGAGCAGGTAGCTCGTTATCTCACCTGACATCGCGACCGAAACAAGAATCGTAACTAATAAATGACGGGTATTTACGCAATACTTTTGTGATGAAAGCAAGATCCACTTCCTAACCCAGGGTTTTAAATCACTCCTAATGATGCACCTTTTTAGTCAAAGTTTATTTCTCAATCTCTATTCTCCTGCATTTTCTCCCCCTTTTGTGAATTTTGAAGGGGTCAGTTTACATTAAAACAATCACAATGTCAAGTATGGTACTGATTTGGAAGGAGTTGCAATAGCATTGGATACCAGGGAGCCAATCAAAACATCCCACTGCACTAGAAGCGTTCAAGTTAGGACATGAATGTAAATAAGGCCTGTGGACTATCTCCAGGGAGGCCTGTGGACTATCTCCAGGGAGGCCTGTGGACTATCTCCAGGGAGGCCTGTGGACTATCTCCAGGGAGGCCTGTGGACTATCTCCAGGGAGGCCTGTGGACTATCTCCAGGGAGGCCTATGGACTATCTCCAGGGAGGCCTATGGACTATCTCCAGGGAGGCCTATGGAATATCTCCAGGGAGGCCTATGGACTATCTCCAGGGAGGCCTGTGGACTATCTCCAGGGAGGCCTGTGGACTATCTCCAGGGAGGCCTGTGGACTATCTCCAGGGAGGCCTATGGACTATCTCCAGGGAGGCCTGTGGACTATCTCCAGGGAGGCCTGTGGACTACCTCCAGGGAGGCCTGTGGACTATCTCCAGGGAGGCCTGTGGACGATCTCCAGGGAGGCCTATGGACGATCTCCAGGGAGGCCTGTGGACGATCTCCAGGGAGGCCTGTGGACCATCTCCAGGGAGGCCTGTGGACCATCTCCAGGGAGGCCTGTGGACTATCTCCAGGGAGGCCTGTGGACTATCTCCAGGGAGGCCTGTGGACTATCTCCAGGGAGGCCTGTGGACTATCTCCAGGGAGGCCTGTGGACTATCTCCAGGGAGGCCTGTGGACTATCTCCAAAGAGGCCTGTGGACTATCTCCAGGGAGGCCTATGGACTATCTCCAGGGAGGCCTGTGGACCATCTCCAGGGAGGCCTGTGGACCATCTCCAGGGAGGCCTGTGGACTATCTCCAGGGAGGCCTGTGGACTATCTCCAGGGAGGCCTGTGGACTATCTCCAGGGAGGCCTATGGACTATCTCCAGGGAGGCCTATGGACTATCTCCAGGGAGGCCTGTGGACTATCTCCAGGGAGGCCTGTGGACTATCTCCAGGAAGGCCTGTGGACTACCTCCAGGGAGGTCTGTGGACTATCTCCAGGGAGGCCTGTGGACTATCTCCAGGGAGGTCTATGGACTATCTCCAGGGAGGCCTGTGGACTATCTCCAGGGAGGCCTGTGGACTATCTCCAGGGAGGCCTGTGGACTATCTCCAGGGAGGCCTGTGGACTATCTCCAGGGAGGCCTGTGGACTATCTCCAGGGAGGCCTATGGACTATCTCCAGGGAGGCCTATGGACTATCTCCAGGGAGGCCTATGGAATATCTCCAGGGAGGCCTATGGACTATCTCCAGGGAGGCCTGTGGACTATCTCCAGGGAGGCCTGTGGACTATCTCCAGGGAGGCCTGTGGACTATCTCCAAGGAGGCCTATGGACTATCTCCAGGGAGGCCTGTGGACTATCTCCAGGGAGGCCTGTGGACTACCTCCAGGGAGGCCTGTGGACTATCTCCAGGGAGGCCTGTGGACGATCTCCAGGGAGGCCTATGGACGATCTCCAGGGAGGCCTGTGGACGATCTCCAGGGAGGCCTGTGGACCATCTCCAGGGAGGCCTATGGACCATCTCCAGGGAGGCCTGTGGACTATCTCCAGGGAGGCCTGTGGACTATCTCCAGGGAGGCCTGTGGACTATCTCCAGGGAGGCCTATGGACTATCTCCAGGGAGGCCTGTGGACTATCTCCAGGGAGGCCTATGGACTATCTCCAGGGAGGCCTGTGGACTATCTCCAAAGAGGCCTATGGACGATCTCCAGGGAGGCCTATGGACTATCTCCAGGGAGGCCTGTGGACCATCTCCAGGGAGGCCTATGGACCATCTCCAGGGAGGCCTGTGGACTATCTCCAGGGAGGCCTGTGGACTATCTCCAGGGAGGCCTGTGGACTATCTCCAGGGAGGCCTGTGGACTATCTCCAGGGAGGCCTGTGGACTATCTCCAGGGAGGCCTGTGGACTATCTCCAGGAAGGCCTGTGGACTACCTCCAGGGAGGTCTGTGGACTATCTCCAGGGAGGCCTGTGGACTATCTCCAGGGAGGTCTATGGACTATCTCCAGGGAGGCCTGTGGACTATCTCCAGGGAGGCCTGTGGACTATCTCTAGGGTGGGTAAAAGGTACTCACAGAGTAAATGTAATATTCTGAGGAGGAAGGAGGAAAGCCTATATAAGTAGATTGATGGCAACGTTACGCTCAACTCACCATGGTCAACCAACCAAGTCATACAAAGGGCGTTCAATTTTTCGTCAAAGAATTCCACACCCTGTGAAAACAAACAGAAAATTACAAGTTCAGCAACAACAACTTTTTGAACAGTCATTTGTAAAGAGACGCGAGAGCAAAATATGACAAAATTGATCGGAATACCAAAATAAATCTTACCCTAAATAATGAAAGGGGCAGACTAAGAATTTGAACAAACGTCATTGAGATTGCTAACTTTGAGGAAAGATTGACTAAAATGAAGAAGGCCAAACACAACCATTCATCCCCTTGCACTTTCTATCAGTCAGTAGAAGCTGCGAAACATGGTTGGTTGTTATCATTGTACTTCTACTGTTTGGTCAGCCAATGAATTATTATACAATAATTTGGTACCGTCAAGAATGAGGCCCCGACGTGACTCTTTTTTACTTCCACCACATGATATCATAAATGACCTATCCAACTTAAATAATCATTTCTACTCACCAACTGGCCAGCTGGTCTTAATGTCCCTTTGGTATCTTCTGCTCACTCTACAAGTAACGTAACACAGCTTCACCTGTACACATAATTCCAGATCCCAATTCTTGCCAGTGAACCACCCACCCCCCTTCCCCATCAGTAACATCATTTTCTATTTAACAATCAATCTACTCACCAACTGTCCAGCTAGCAGTGGCATGGATCAGTAACATCATTGCTTTTTTACCAAGACATTTACCATTTACCAAGACATCTACTCACCAACTGTCCAGCTAGCAGTGGCATGGATCAGAAACATCATTGCTTTTTTACCAAGACATTTACCATTTACCAAGACATCTACTCACCAACTGTCCAGCTAGCAGTGGCATGGATCAGTAACATCATTGCTTTTTTACCAAGACATTTACCATTTACCAAGACATCTACTCACCAACTGTCCAGCTAGCAGTGGCATGTATTCAATAATGGCCAGCCTGACCCTCCATTTGGTGTCCTCTGCCAACTCTACGATGGCTGGCAGCAGTGACTGTGAGAGCTGTCTGATGCCGATCACCTGATTCACACAGTCAAGGTTACTGATGATATTCAGCCTCACCTCTGGGCATTCGTCTTTAAGCTGGGACAGGAACAGTGGAAGAAGGTGCTCTATGGTGCTACAACCAGAGACGGACGAGAAAAGAGAAACCAAACACGGTTAAAATTTAGGGCTCACGGAAAGAAAATCATTTCATTCTCAATTTTTTTCTTTCATTCATCTCATTGAATACTAAAAACTGCTGTACATCTTTGCACTTGTATCTAGTGATTTGACTATTTGGTATATGCAGGGATGAGCCTGGGGTAAAAAAAAAAAATCAAGGAACTTTGCAACAATTGCGGTATAGGCTCCAGTTTGCGTATGCTACAGTGTGTTAGGATAATAGTTTTTTCCCAAAGGTAGAAAAGAAATCACGGATATTCCGCGAATTCGCGGAAAAAGCTCATGCCTGTATATTGCATTTTGGGATTCGAAACCTGAATGACCTATTCCCTGGGGGGAGGGGGGTCTACCATGATGTTTGTTCTTTCATACAGTTATGCAAGAGGCTGATTGCGTTGAATATGTTTCTTACCTCCCCCCCCACTTTTTTTTAAAATAATAATATTCAATACTCAAATCTCAGACCAAGTTTCATAACTTGACTGTTAAGATTTTAATTCAAATAATCATAATAATATTCAAGATTACACATTTTGAATGCTTTCCTATCTGCATTCTACGTACATGTGGCATTATACCATTTGGAAAAAAAAGTGTTTGAGAGACACAAATTTAACCCAATGGTTTTGTCATTATTTTGTTAAGTCGGTTCAATAAATTTAGGTTGGTATCTGAAGCTCCAATCCTTTGCTTTAGAAGATACATGAAACTAGCTAACATAACCATCCATTGTGTGAATACGACTTAGCGGCAGTTTCTCTCAGTTTCTTCACAAGAAAATGGCGAGACAAATACGTGCGGTGTAGTTCTTCATCTCAGAATTGAACTTTTGGAAGAATAAGATCTAGGTGTCCTTTTACTTTTCATTGTAGTGAATTCCTTACATTAGTCACATGCGATTCATTCGATGAGCTTCCAGCCAATTACAACACACACGAAACTACAAAGGTATTTCCCTTGATCAAAGGAGAAAAATCTGTTTTCAGAACGAGAGAAATCTTGTGCCATTCAAATTAGACTTTTTTCTTCTTCTTGCAATCACGAATGAAAGATGAAACTACATCACTTACTTGTCCTTTCCAAGTATGGGAGACAGTCCCATGATAACCGAGGCCAGGGCACTCTTTACATGTTGGTTGGCGTCACCTACTAAATCCTGAATCACAAAAAGAAATGAAATAGATGAGTGAAGGTTTCTGTATGACCTACTACACACCTGCAATGGAGTACTAGTACAAAATGCCCTGCCGTATGTTAACCCGGGGATCACGTCATTTCACAAAAGCTGCTTTGTGATGTCAAAACATGAGGGATGTCCACTCACTTAAACATAGGGTCAAATTTAAGTCCGCACCACTGTTTGCATTCTGTCCATATAAACTAGTGTTTACACGGGTCCAAAAATCGGGAACCGGGTACCCGAGGGCCGTTACCCGTCGGGTATCCGGGTACCCGGAAAAACTTTGTTTACCCTCGTGTATCACGATTTTCAAGAAATTACATATTGGATGCTGTAATAAGTGCATTATATTCTCTACTGACAATGTTTTCATGTTCAAATAAGTAGGTGTAAGATAAGGCATAAAACCTCCCTCAATAATTTTTATTTGCTTCTGTTTCTTTCATTAACTTGTTAATAAATAAATAATTTTATTATAATTAGCATTACTACTAACATCGCACTGCCGCCGCTGCTTATGCTAGCTCGTGCACGTCTATTGGATCAAACCATATAAATATCCAATTTAGCTCTTAAACAGTTTTTAATACTACCAGGCCTACTATCCATTATGCAGGCCCAGGGTTCGCATTAGCCGTGAGATTGCACGATTCGCGCAGTTTGATCGCATTTGGAATAAACGATTAGTAAAAAGCCACTTGCGATTACTATTTTTTAGTTATCCCGTCTATAATCCATAAATATCGCGTAAATATCCTTGTCAGCCTTTCCTTCTTTGAAATAAACGAATGAATAAATAATAATTTCTTCCACATGGTAGCCTAACACCACACTAAGTCAATGAGAAATCTAGCTAAGCCTAACCATCTGTTTATTTGCTGGAGTTGTGACGCAGTTATAAGACATCCATGGAAAGCTTTCGTTATTGGTGTTATCTTCGAACACATGGTAGCCTAACAACACACTAAGTCAATGAGAAATCAGCCTAACCATCGGTTTGCAATTTTTTTTTTAAACAATCACACTTTGCGTATGATTCGGGTAATAAATTAGGAACCGGGTAGTATCGTGTCGAGCGGGCCCCTTCGTTATTGCTGTTATCTTCGACCACATTGTAGCCTAACACCACACTAAATCAATGGGATTTCTGCCTAACCGTCGGTTTGCCAATTTTTTTTTTTTTTAATCACACTTTGCTTAGGATTCGGGTAATAAATTAGGAACCGGGTAGTATCGCGTCGGGCGGGTACCCGGATAACCCGTGCAAACACTAATATAAACGCACCATGTTACAACAAGCAAATTGGACACCGGAGAAGAAAGACAGTTTCATATTACTTCACTAACAGAATTTAAACTTGAAAACTAGCGAACCTCCTTTGTGGGGGGGGGGGGTGGGTGGGGAAAGATTGAAGTATCAAATAGGAAGGACAAAATTAATCACATCCATCTCAAATGCTGCTTTATGACGTAAGACATTAAGGAGATGATTGACTCACTTTAACATTAGGTAAAATATTAGTCATAATGGTTTGCTCTCTGTTCTCCGCAGAGAGGTTCTCACAGAAAGCCTTCAATTTGTGGGCAGCGGCGGCCCGCACCTCTGCTTCGCCGTCTTTCAGCAGACTCTGGTAGGCCGGGACCATCTCCTGTTGGGTGAGTTCCGGTCCTACTGCACTCTGAATCTGTTAAAGAGACCGGAGACCCGTGGCATCGTTTCAATACCTCAAGTGATAATTACGAGGCATCTTATTGTCCGAGAGAACACTTGGTAACGCAGAGTTATGAGGGGTAAATAGAACTGGTCGAGTGAATCGTGACAGATCTCTACTAGCTACCCATAATTAAAGTGGTGATGTTAATAAATATTTTATAATGATGCTTGAACTTAACATTCAATTGACTGGAACAAATTGATAATAATTTTGGAAGCAACAACCTGAATTGATATCTTTATAAATAATATCAGTTTGATAAATCATCTTTCAGTTATGCCACTTTATCCATTCCTTAAACCATTTCAAATCTTTACCTCCTGTACACCAAACAATTAAACTTCTCTCCTCCCCCCCCCCACCACCCCATAAACTCTCCCCTGTAAATGTCCAAAGAACTCTCCTAACCTCTGTGAATTTATTGGCTTCAGTTATACCACTTTATCCATCCCTTAGACCATTTTAAATCTTTACCTGCTGTGCACCAAACTTCTCCCCCCCCCCAACACCCCCTAAACTCTCCCCTATAAATGTCCAAAGAACTATCCTAACCTCTGTGAATTTATTGGCTTCAGGTATACCACTTTATCCATCCCTTAGACCATTTCAAATCTTTACCTGCTGTGCACCAAACTTCTCCCCCCCCCCCCAACACCCCCTAAACTCTCCCCTATAAATGTCCAAAGAACTATCCTAACCTCTGTGAATTTATTGGCTTCAGGTATACCACTTTATCCATCCCTTAGACCATTTCAAATCTTTACCTGCTGTGCACCAAACTTCTCCCTCCCCCCCCCCAACACCCCCTAAACTCTCCCCTATAAATGTCCAAAGAACTATCCTAACCTCTGTGAATTTATCAGCTTCAGTTATACCACTTTATCCATCCCTTAGACCATTTCAAATCTTTACCTCCTGTGCACCAAGACCTCAAACTTCTCTCCCCCCCCACCACTCCCTAAACTCTCCCCTGTTAATGTCCAAAGAACTCTCCTAACCTCTGTGAATTTATCGGCTACCATGTAGCGTACTCTCCAGGATTTGTCTTCCACACACTGCTTCATGGTCGGCATGATGAGTGTCTTGGTGTCTGCATGAGGGAGAAGCTCGGCTATCTTGATGGCTGCCTCCACACCCAGTAATCTCACAGAATCCTGAACAAGGAGTACAAGTTTGTAGAAATATTGAATGAAGATATGGAATGCAGAGACGGTATTGATATGGCGTTATATTCTCATTCCATTCTCAAGCAAAGCCACAAACTGTGCAAAATACACTCCAAAATAAAACATTATCCACACTTTCCAAAACCTGTTGTAAATTTTTAAACATTGACAAGGTGCAATAATGTGATGCAAGAACCAATAACCATCTGGAGAATTTTCACGGCAAATGACTGGTTTTACAACCAATGCTAACCCATGTTAATGTTTCGGGATCAGTTTAACTGAACGAAATGGAAGAAAGGAGAAAGGTGTAATCTCTGTAATTCATATATTGTGACGTTTAATTGTGGGGTCCTCCAGATAAAACACAGTTGAATCCTAACCAAAGTTATCCACCTGTCCTGGCTTACCTGCTCATCGTTTGCTAAATTAACAAATGTCGGGATGAGGTCGGACTTGAGATGCTCGAGATCTAAAACTGTCGCAAATTCTCCGATCTTTGAAGCAGCTGCTCTTCGGACCATAGGGGTATCATCTCCACAGAGGTTGCGGAAATGTCTGAGGAGGAAGAAAAAATAGGGCGTGTTGATGGCACAGACGATCAGTGACACACAAACTATGGTAAAAGTGTGCATGCTTACAGGAAAAATTGTCCAGGAAAATATGATTCAAAGAGTCTACAGGTGCTTCATAATTTTGCACAGCCTAAGAAGAAGTGAAACTATAGACGTAAGTCGGGCCAAGAACGTCAACATTCACATTTCTCTAGATATCGATGATCTATTTGGATGAAATATTAACTTTGAGAAACCCTTGTGCTGCAAATGTAGTCACAATGCTAGAAATGGAGCTTGGCAGTCTTTCAATAAGCATGGTGGGGGAGGAAATCATTTTTTACCTGTTTTCTGTTTGTAGCTGGAACTTAACAATACCGAGTACGGGTATATACACCAAACAAGATTATAACTGATCGAGCTTAGACAGCAACCTACAATAGCAACAGACCAGATGAATCATGCATGGATGTCGGCAAAAATCTTAATGGCCAGAGGTTAGCATGACTGAATACAATATTTCTACTCTTAACCAAATCTACAAAAAATAAATTTAACTTAAAATAAACATAACGATTTTATAGGTTTTGCTGGGAGGTGGTCTGTAGCAACCTACAGTAGTTACACTTTACAAACTGCTATTAACGCTGTCATGATATTTTACAAAGACTTTTCAGATTTTCACTCTACACCGGTTGCGAGTGAAATATCGCTTTAATTTAGGAAGCAAAATGGAGGAACAGTGACGTTTTTTTGCGCACCATTCTGGAGCTAAAATACAAGACTAAATAATTGGAAAAAATGTACAAAGTCGCTAATCAAGTAGCGAATCAAACTTACAGTGAGGTACTGTATAAGGCTTAAGACTCCCGCATGAGATAGTGTGCCTAGTACTAGGGGAGCCCTAATGCTACAGAAGCCCAGCTACCTTAGTAGGTATTTTTTGCCGATGTTTTACTTTGTCCTTACTGCACAGAAATACAATTTTCAAATGTGCAATTACGTAGCTCACCAAGCATCTGCCTAACCTTAATTCACAGTGTGAAGTATTGATACTGTAGATTTGTACTACAAGAATGGAAACTTGAACAGCAATTCATAGTGGCGAATGAATTCTGCATTTTGGCGAGTAGCTTGTCAGGTCAGGTTCGCAACATGGCGAGTACTTTTAAAAGTCATCGGTCGGGACTGTTATCGTGGTCGGTGTAACTCACGTTCTAAGTTCTTCTTGCAATCCGGGTGATATCCTGGTGTAAGCTACGCTGTAAAGACCACAGGCTGATGTCCGTGAGGTGAACCAGTCTCCCGTCGACAGTCGTTTGATCATCGGAACAAAGTGGTTCTCCAGAGCCTCCACGGAGTGTTCGGCTGCTAGCTTCCGTAGAGATTCTACGGCCTTGTCTCTCACGACCGTCTCCTCAACAGCTGCTAGGCTCTCCAGGGGAGCCTGTCATAGAAAATAAACATTTACAGTACTCAACTAAAGAACAACGACTACTGTTTCCTTTCACTTTCTCTTCCCTCAAAATAATCAACATTACTACTTTGAAATGCTATAAGTACTAGCATTTCACGCTTTGCAAGTTTGTATTTTGAAGCACTGTGGGAAAGAGTTGAATTATAAACTCAGGAGGTAGCATATATATATATATATGCATTGTTCCTGACTGTGACCTTTTCTGTACAGGTCAATTGGCAACCATTCACTACAATGTTTTATCACTCAATAATATTTCCAATATCGAAAGTCAACGAGGGTATCGTATTTCAACTAAGTTTTTCCAACTTGGAAACAATTAAACATTTTTGTAGGTTTCGGGAAAGGAAACCTGTTGCTTACACGATCCTCCTATCCCTTGTAACATATTCAATAATAACAACTGTGCATATCAAACTAAATTATGCTATCGATTGATAGTTCTTCCTGCATAACTTTCCATTTTGAGTGATCTGAAAGCACGTATGTGAAGTATCCACTGAAGTTACTCTCAATGTATCAGGTTGTGATAGATTTACAGTAGTGTTCCCTAACACTTATAGTGTAAATACATCACTGTATAGAGTGTAGGATGACAGATCATATAGATTTACAGTACGTGTTCCCTAACACGAGAACTAGCGAGGACAAGGTTTTATGATCATTAATATGCATGCAGCGGTATTTCTGAGAGCGATTATAGATCCATTCCCCACCCTCTAGTAGACTTTCCCTAGTTAACACCCTAATCCTGACACTTATAGAGTGTTACAAATGAAACACTACAACTAGGCAAACTGTTGTGTCCATTTTGACCTACACTTTGTAGTAGTATCATTCACACAGGGTAAACCAAGTCAAATGCGATCCACTCAAGTCATTTCTTTTAACCAGGCTGACGACCACTCACCAGTAGACAGTGGACATTTTCAGGCCCTCCGACCAACTGTGTAAAGTCACCCAGCTGCTGAGCTAGGGCTAAGAGAACCTCATCCTCATCATAAATGGTTTCTGTGATGTAAGAGAAGATCATGTCAACGTCATGTGAATGGTGCATCAAGGATGGGGGTGAGGTGGACACATGATACGAATAAAGAAAAATGAATGAATAAAAACAGGTTTACTAATGATTTGTGTACTTTGATAAGACTCTTAACATTTATGTCAACATGTAGACAGGACGAATAAAAAGACTATTTAGTCTGTATTTGTATGTTCCTGCTTCAGTTGATAATTGGTTGCCTTGGGATCTAGAAGAGATAAGAGACTGAGAAAACAATATTTATACTTAAATTGTAAGCTCAAATTTCATCACGATTGCCCCTTAGATATGCTAGAATGTCACATTAATGGTAAGCCTGGCTCACAAATTCCAACAAGCATTTTACTGATAGGTATCCATGGTGAGATATTTTATTGGATATTTTAGTAACTGTCAATGGCTGACTGAGCATACTGTGGAACCTGCCTATACGAAGGAACTAATGAAAACTTTCAACCCCTAAAGCTTCAATTTTAGATTTCCTCTCGAAAGTATCTGTGGAGCTGTAAATAACAACACTTTTGATTCCTAGATTTAAGTTTCCTTGCTGAGTTTTCTATATATTCAGTCAATGATATGTCGATACCATAGTTGGGTCATTTACCTGTTAAAAATGGAATAAGTTCCTTCACTGTTCGTTCCACACCCAATGCCAAGGCGATGGTTGATAACTTCTTTATGCTATTCAACCGTCTCTGTAAATGTGTAAAAAAAAAAAAAGAGAAAGTACAAAAATAAGCATCACTTGGAACATGCATCCATGGTGTTTGGTCATCTCTGTCTTGAAGTCTCTACACAAATATATGTGACTTTAGGGGGCCATGTCATTCTGCCATCGGTACTTTCTGCCATAGAAAGTGTGCTCTTTTGGCCATAAAAAAGGGGCCATTCTGCCCGCCATGGCGGTAAAGCACTATGTTTGGCGGAAAGAGCACATCATTGTGGGTGCATATTACATGCACTGTATATTGCTTCCCACCACTCTACCTAGGCCTGCAAAATTCACAAAATCGGTCATTTAAATCGACAATCAGAATGGGACTTTCAAATAAACAAATCTGCTTAATTTAATTTATTCAACCAACTAGTGAAGTACTATTGAAGACAGTGTATCGACTCTTAAAAACTTACAATTAAAACAATTCAATCAACCTGTACATTAAAGACTGTATCAATTCCCCAATCTTGTTCTAACTACAATTCAGTCTATCCAGCAAACTGTCACATTTGAAGACGGTGTACCTATCCTTCCACCTGAATCAAAGAAAGTTTCACTGATCAATACATTCCTGTGTAAATTCCTTTCCTGAAATGTACCTTTCAACCATCGGTTTCCAACCTTTCCGCCATGGAGAATGGATTGTAACCTACATGGCGGAAAGATATGGCGGGTATGTACCTATGGCGGAACGGCACTAGATCCGTGTCTTAAATATCACTATGGGGCATCATAGTAATCTCATCTCAATAATTTCATCCATCAAATTCAAGTGTTATTTGTAATGGTGGCAAATATATCACACAATTTTTGTTACAACCATAATTTACGAGGCAGATAGTAAACCCCCCCGGATGTACACATTTAGGTGGAAATGTAACATATCAGAGTACAGAATACAAAAGTACACAAAATTTCTGACAGACAAAAGACTATATCCCACTGATTGACAGTGGATTACCAATTATTGATCAAGGTATTTCAATATCAGTTTTGAAAAAACCTGTATTGCTAAAAATTAAAACTAAGAGTAACTTTTCGTCCTTCATTATTGGATACTCTTTTCATAAGCTATTCTTCCGTGGCTAGACACACATGATTCTGTATGCCTATAACCATAATCTGCTGTTTTGACCAATGCAAATTTTTTGCAATGTAGGCTACGGCCCGTCTTAGGCCTTAATGTTTCATTCATGAAATTTGCATAGCTACCAGCCTAGTTTAGGACCTAACTTTAGGTTACAACTAACCTTACACTAGGTTAGGAATAAGGCGCAAAATTACAAAATGCAGTCACATACTGTTTTAACACAGACTTTTGAATTGCTTAATCAAAGTGGCTATTCTTACGACTAGTCGTAACAATAATCCCCTTCTGCGCATGCGCAATTGCTACTTTTACAACTAGGAGTACTATTTTTACGACGAGAAGCAACAATAATTTCCGGTTAGGGTTAGGTTTAGGGTTGGATTGAGGGTTAGAGTTAAGGTTAGGGTTACCCCTACGCTTACCAGTCAAAACGTCCCTTTACCAAAACGTCCCCGTACCAAAACGTCCCCGCTTTTGGTCAAAACGTCCCCGTTGGTCAAAACGTCCCCGTAAGTCAAAACGTCCCCGTCTATCACATTCATTCACAGTTGTGAATATATATTAATTTTAAGTTATAATTTGGCTAAGTTATCGGCATGCAAGTTGCATTACAGGCGCTAAATAAATAATGAAGGACTATATCGTTTAATTATATTTGGTATGAAAAAGGTACACGCTATATGTTTTTCAGTGAATTAACGAATTAAGGAAAACAAAAAATATTATACAAGAGGAATTAAAAAAGAATTTGGATGCGTATACTGTACAATATATATATATCTATATAATATTTTAAATTGAGTGAAATCACTTATCGTTTATTTTTACGAAGTAAAATTTTGTCACGGGTACGTGCCCCTGTTGATATTTGACATTTTGAAATATAGAATATATCTGTGTTTTCAACCTAAAATAAACTTATCCTTACTGCACTCTAATACTCTTTGATTTGAACTAAGAACATCCACACTTGCATTCCAACTGATTATAAAAAGCGGGGACGTTTTGACTAACGGGGACGTTTTGACTGCGGGGACGATTTGGTAAAAAGCGGGGACGTTTTGGTCTTAAAAAAGCGGGGACGTTTTGGTAAAGGGACGTTTTGACTGGATACCACCCCTACTACATGCGCAGTTGCTTTATTTACTTCGAATTCGCATTAATTCGCCGATGTCGTAAGAATAGTTTATAAATAATTGTTACGACTAGTCGTAAGAATAGCCACGGCCTTGCTTAATTGATACACATATACCGGAATATGCCTAAAACTTCCAGTGTAAATAGTCACCCTATATTATGGACATAACACTCAGTCATAAACTCACACAGAGGACCTGGCATAGGCCTAGTACATACTAGTTAGGCCTAGGCTACTTAGGCCTAGGGCTTACGCTAGGCTTAAATCCGGATAGTCTTCCAAATAGGGTCAGCCTACTGTGGCAGTAAACTTAATTCTAAGTTAGTATACTACATATTCTAGCAAAACTTGAACACCACCATCAATCTTCAATTAAACTTATAAGTTGTCCTGCCATTTACTATTCATGCACACAAGCCTAGGGTTTAATCATCATAATCCCACAAGTTGAACTGGGGATAGGACTATCGTTAGGCTAGGCTGCACAGCAAACAAATTGACAACACTATTGTAAACACAAAATAGCGCAAATCATAACGGTCAAGGCGTTCCAAGGCTTAACATTATATCCAGAATAAACACAACCAAAAGCAAAGTTTACTTGGTCGCATTCCTACCTGAACATCTTCATTCCGCAATTCATCTACAAGAACAGCAATGGGATAAAGGCTTTCGTCTCCGCTTTCTCCGGTAGCCATTTTCAGCAGGAACTAAGGAAATATTGCATATGCCTAGACGCAGTGTCGTACGAGAGTGATGTCATATGTAATGTATAATTAATACAGTACATGGTTAATACAGCGCTGTCTACGGTCTCGTGCACTACATAGTAACGTTGAACTACAGTGAGATGTGAGTGAGATGACGGGTGTCCGCTGTTGGAGCTCAGGGGTTGAACGACTGTTATTAAAAGCCTAAGCTTACTTATGACATAGTTCGCTCTCGATTTCCAAGGGACGCCATACGATATGCCGTATACGAATATATTGTGTTGTTGATTTCAGGAAAACAATTGAGTGCACTTGAAGTCGTATGGCAGTATCCCAGCCTAGGCTTCATTGTTGGACATAACACATATATGGCGTGAAATTCTGAATTCTCTATATTCCTTCTATTTTCTTCTTTCTATTTATAAATTTCTAACCAAAGATATGGATGTTCAAAGCCGCATTTTAATATTTTAACACTGGTATGAAACTTTGCATCGAGTCAACCACGAAATATATAACATTGCTTGGATTTAGCCGAGAACACTTGAAACGGGGTGGGAGTCACTTTTTAGTGACCCCCATTACAAAGAGTGATCTACGAGTGCAATGTCTCATTCGTGATTCATCAACCACACAATGTACAGTTACAGAGTGCCAATAAGAGAGAGCATACTCTCTACAAAAACTCGTTTTAGACTTATACAATAAAGCCAAAGTATATAGCCTAATGTGGCGTGTGTCTCGATCGATCCTTGCTTAACTTTTCACTGGGTTATATAGGCTATACTATGCCCTCACAGGAAAGGTGAAACGACGGTAGGCGTTTAGGGCATATTCAATTTCCCGTATCATAACCATGCAGATTTCAGTTATGTGACTGAGCTGCAAGTTAGAAACATATCCCTAGTTTCAAACGGTCGAATTCAACTTATCAACAGTAGGCTTAATTAAACAGTAAGGTCTTCCGATAATTGTTTAAAGGTCTTAATTGCATGGTCTATATAACATTGCATCAAGTTGACCAAGATTTCGAACCACATTTATGCTACATTCATTCTCTTCAACATATAAGCCACAAAAGGTAACCTATTTGCTTAGTTAAGGATATCTATCAATGTTCTCATATGGCTTCCTCGGAATGGGAGAACAATCGACAGAACGGCATCGGCTCTTCGTTAATTAAGTATGCAACATATGCTTATGGAACGCGAAAAGTGTAATATATACAGACGCCCTTAAAATAAATAAAGTTGACCTCATATGGCATGTTCATAATGCATTACAATTCTTTTTCAGTGACAAAAGTTTTCCATTGTCATCCTAGGTTGTTGGCTCTTTATATGAAGAGGAAGGAACGTGTTTTGTCGAGTTATTGGAATTGATCAAACAATGGAATAACGGTAACATTCGTCCGTCGGATGGGGACGTTAAATGGCGATCCCGGGAGCAGGAATGGGAGCGAATTCACACCCTGCATCGTTATATATCCTCTGAACACTTATCGAAAAGAGAAGGCTTGAAATAAGCCGGTGTCCATCCACGATCTAACACGGATTGGGTCTCAAATAAGTAACTGCAAGTCTTCCTGATCCTTGGGTCTCTAAACTAAACTAGACTAAATTAAACTAAACTGAACTGAACTGAACTGAACTGAACTGAACTGAACTGAACTGAACTAAACTAAACTAAACTAAACTAAAGAAAACTGAACTAAACTAAACTAAACTAAACTAAACTAAACTAAAGAAAACTGAACTGAACTGAACTGAACTAAACTAAACTAAAGAAAACTGAACTGAACTGAACTAAACGTTAACAAGTAGATCTGTACAAGAAGAACCGTCGTCATCACCTTAAAAGGAGCATTGCTGGATATATGAATCAGTGGGAAACTGGATTATTTATAATAATAATAATAAAACTAATACTAACAGCATTAATATTAATAGTAACGACAACAACACGAGCCAGTTGTCGTTGAACACGAAACGATGAACATAACGAAGAGAAATATCGACAGCTAAGCAAAATCAATACATGGCGGAAAGAAGTTCAAATTGTCAAATAATACATTTGTCACGTTCAGCCTTTCATAACGATTACGAAATGCAAATTGATGATAATATCAAACCGGGTTTTTTTTCCAAATCCTGCTTAGCATCTATTTTATCTTTGGAGTTACTATATAGACGATCAATATTTGTAGCCTACTCAATGAACTACTACTAATGAAGCTTGTGATTTAAGTGTCTTTTATTGATTTTTCTTTTGAATAACAAGAATATTATCCTTTATATCTCCCGGTTGATCATTTACAATGGGTTCAATCTGTAATTTATAAACAAGTCTCGGTTTCAAACCAAACAAACACAAGTACTCGCCGATGTTCGTGGTCTTGTATAGTGTCGTTAGGCTACATTATCTGAGCATTTACCTCTCATTTACATTTCATTATTTTCGCCCAATCATCTTAAAAGTATAAGTACGAAGGAACGTTCACCTTACACACTGCAGTGTAGGCACAAAAGTTAAAAATGTAAAGCACGCAGATGCAGGTAGTACAATTTTAATTGTGAGCGGATTTTTTTTATTATAGGTACTACAGCTGTTGTTTGGCAATATTGTTTTCAATGTCTTCACAGGAACATATACTGTTTGTATCATTGTTCTTTTTGTTACAAAGTAAAAATTGCAAAGGAATGTAGCAGAATTGAAGTATATTCTACTTGTCGATGGAACCTACAAATGAAGTGTTATCTTTTTAACGACAATGTTTCACTGTCCTTTATATACTTAACGCTATGCTGCGCTCGTTTATTACCATCGTATAACCATTTCAAGTAATTGTGTCATTTTTGTACAGCACGGAAGATATAGCAAATACATTTTGTCAGATTCGGGAAAATCCCTTCATGATAACTTGTGATAATTTTACTAATTGGATATTTATAACTTCGGAATTGCTGTTAAGTACAACATATACGTTTTTCTTACTCTATGAAATCGTCACATTGGTCGGGAACACATTGAAACTGGCTATATATAGAGAGAGTGAGGGGATACACCAAGATGGGGTCAACTTGTCACCTTGGACTCGTTACAATGCTAACGATTCCTTGCGGTTTGTTTTCGTATTTTGCTTTTTATTATAGTTACAAAATACAAATATTCTTTAAAGAGGGCACAAACCCAACACTAAGTTCATCTCATATTATACAGAAATCTTTTATGAAGAGCAATTCTCCCAAACAGATTGTCTGACACCAATTTCTCATAGAAATATCAACAGAAATTGGTTACGGTTTTCAACAGTTCATCAGCCATTTCTGGGTTGTTGAACAGACATTGTAAACCATGGCACGGTTTTTACAGTAATGACAGACTGTAAAGATGTTAAACCCAATTTAGAAAAGGCAGAGAAAATCAAGAGCTGCTAGTGATTTAAGGCAATATTATGTTGATTTAATGCAATATTATGTTGATTTAAGGCAATATTATGTTCGTTATGAAAGCAATCGAATGGTAATAGCTTGACACTTTATTTGTGTTTATTCTAAATGAGAAAAGGGAAGACAAACGTTAAAACGAACTGTAACGAAACATAACTTTAAAGCTGTTAAACACAGCCAAGCAATAACTGAGAAACGTTGCAAACATATAAGTCTTTACAGTTTCTACTGATAACTCGGAGAATCGTGTGGATTTGCAGCGGGCAAAAGCTCTCTCATGTGAATGAATGCCAGTCACTCCAAACATAACTAACATATTTAAGCTCTGCAATGGATTACCTTTATTTAAATTTCATCCTTTTAGATGTGTTTGTTCCTGTTTGATTTCTTTAATTATACCATAATCAGGCGCGTATCCAGGATTTTCTAACCCGGGGGGCGCGAATTACTATCTAAGCGGAGCGCCACCATCGGTTGGCGCGGAGCGTACAAGAAAATTTTTGGTTTTGATACCCCCCAGATCACCGGAAATGGCACTTCTCGGGCTTGAAAATGAGCAACCAGATATACACTTTTGCCTGAGAACCAAGTATTTCCCAAAAGTTTTTTTCCATCCCTAACCTTTTTGAAGATTGTCACCAGTCACACATCATGTTCGACCTGATTGCATGTCCTATGGATCATTGCTTTTGTAGGTGATTCTACGTCACGGCCCACAATATCCGAAAGCCCCACTTTTCAAGGTTTTAAGCCCATTATTTGTTGAGAATTTGAAAATTCACATTTCTCGTGAATAAAATCACTTCAAAACATACCCATAATGTTGCAGAAAATTCAATCTATGGATAACCAATATAGAAAAACCTCCTTGAACCCCTAACAGACAGGTCAAAATTGCACGAGTAGAGGAAAGTATGATGAATAATGTTGGTGAGGAAATTTTGGAAAATTCCGACACAGTTAATTTATTGGTGTAGAAATATTGCAACCTCTTATAATGGCTATTATAAAACTTGGTTGAAGGAACAGAAAAATAGCAGATATTTCCGATATCAGGTATATCGAAACCGAACACTACACACATAGGCGTAGGTCCCGTAGGAGGCGGGGGCTGCAGCCCCCCCCCCCCCCCGCAACCAAATTTTTTCCAATTTTTTTCGGACACCTACTGAAAGAAAAATAAATAGCAATGAATAGCTTAAAAATGATCTTCGTGGTAATTAAAATAAAGTTGTAAGCTTGGCCGATATTACTACTGTAAAAGAGAGTTTTGACATAAATGGATCTGTATGCTTTTTCTCCATCTACATAAGATATTTCGTTGTTTACATTAGCATTTGGCGGTATACTGTGCAACATTCACGGACCGTGCGGTACACGATGCCATGCAATATAATGACCGATGTTTGCTTATATGATATTGGCATCGATATGTTGAACGCGCGCTTAGCGCGCGAAAAATTTTGGCTTTTTTTTTGGGCAAGTCATTACAGCCCCCAAATCCAATTGAGCTCCTACGCCTTTGACTACACACATAGACAGTTTTTGAGGCTGTTCATCGTGGAAAATGCATTTCAATGCTCACTGATATGATGTTATATCTGCTATTTGCATTACAAATTCGAACAGGCGTGTAGCGAGTAATTGCCTGCAGGCAAACTATCTAAGCGAAGCGCCACCATGAGTTGGCGCGAAGCGTACAAGAAAAAATTTGGCCGAAAATGCCTCCCAGATCGCTGGAAATGACACTTCCCAGGCCTTGTAAGTTGCATCTAAGCATTGTCTATTTTGAAATTACTAGCGATGTCATAAAGAAAATTTGCTCGGGGGAGGGGGGGGGGCGGTCGCCCCCTTCCCGAAATGTTCCCCGACGACTCGGTCGAGTTCAAGACCAGCCACAGTTGGTTCCATATAGCACAATTCTACAATTGTTTAAGGCGTCCATACACACACACGCGTTGTATATAGTATTTATATAGATACATTAGTGAGAGAGGAAAAATGGAAACGTCAAAAATGGAGTTGTCGATGTAAGGGGTAGGGTGAGGCGCACACCCCTTCCGTAATCCTTGATCTGTCACTGGCTACCTGTGTATATAATAGGGATCAGTGCTTTAACTATGACTGTTCCTCTTTCTATTCCCGAGGTCTTGGCTATCTTCTACTCCCTCCTTTCTCCTTTTTCCCTCTTTTTTTCTTTTTCTTTTCCCTTCCTTCCTCTCCTCCTTTTCTTTTTTTCCCCCTCCTGTTCCCTTTTTTCTCCTCTTTTTTTCTCTCCTCTTTTCCTTACCCGGGGGGCGCGCGCCCCCAACGCCCCCCCCTGGATACGCACCTGATAATTAGCCCAAACTTTATTCGTAAGAGGTATAGGTATAGGCTAAGTCTGGCAGCTACGTATTTTCACAGCTTGTATGAATATATTTTTGATATAGCTGTTTGTACAAATGTGGTGGATCTTCCAAATCATGTATATAGCTATAAGCCCAAAAGAATAACCTTTTAGTGAAAATACCCGGTGTTGGTATTGGTGTTGTTGTTGCTGATATTGGTGTTGGTGGTATTGGTGCTGTTGTTGGTATTGGTCTTGTTGTTGTTAGTGTTGGAGTTTCTGTTGGTATTGTTGTTGGTATTGGAGTTGTTGTTGGTATTGGAGTTGTTGTTGGTATTGGTGTTGTTGTTGTTGGTATCGGTGTTGTTATTGGTATTGGTGTTGTTGTTGGTATTGCTATTGTTGGTGGTATTGGTATTGGTGTTATTGTTGGTATTGGTGCTGTTGTTGGTATTCGTCTTGTTGTTGTTAGTGTTGGAGTTTCTGTTGGTATTGTTGTTGTTGTTGTTGGTATTGGAGTTGTTGTTGGTATTGGTGTTGTTGTTGGTATTGGAGTTGTTGTTAGCATTGGTGTTGTTGGTATCGGTGTTGTTATTGGTATTGGTGTTGTTGTTGGTATTGTTATTGTTGGTGGTATTGATATTGGTGTTATTGTTGGCATTGGTGTTGTTGTTGGTATTTGTGTTGTTGTTGTTCCGTGCCCGATAGTTTGAGTTTTGCCTTGTGTATGCGTCAGCCTCTTTCGATCGATGTGGTGTGATGGTAGGGGTGGGGGTGAGGCTGGGAGAGTAATTACGACAAAGATCGACTAACTGACACTAAGAACCATTGGAACAATTCATACTTTATTGACTGACCCATACGTATTCTTCACACAGTAATTAGCCTGTCTATTGCTGGATTGTCAACAAGCAAACTCCAGGAAGTGACCAAAGGGACATTCAAATGCACGAAGATCTCTCTGGATTCCCAGTCAACTACCTCAGGTAATGATGGTGAACTGAAGTAATACACTTTTGGTATTGTGCTACAATGACCCAATTCCATTTGTCGTGCGTTTCACTATATCATTTTCTTAACATATCATTGTGTAACGACTCCTTGCTTTAACATCTAAATCCGTATCGTGCACTGATATGATTATGATTTACCATAGATGTAGCTTTATTATTTTTACCATTTACGAACAATATCTCTTCCTGCTATTCGTTATATGTTTAGTAAACATTCGTTGAAAGGACAACGGTTAGCACTAGTTTAGTATGTTAACTGTTTGAAATACCAATAGCGCCAAACAAAACCTTACTGTACTATATTCATATCATGTAGTTTATTAAAGTGGTCATGCCAAGGGGTATAAAACTTTTGAAGATATATTATTTGGCATATTTGATTTCCAAAATGTCACTTTCGACGTATATAACGCAACCGTTTGCGAGAAATCGTAAAAAACAAAGATCGGGTTTTCGGTGACCTCCACGAAAAACCCCGAAATGAGCCTCAGTACGTGATGACGACATAAAAGGGACGTAAGCTTTGTCGACAAAGCTGCTGTGTGTCAGCTCCGTGCACACAGTCAATAGGAGTTTCGTGATGTGTACTGGCTACTTTCGTCTTTCTTTTGTACGATTTCCGTCTTTTAGAAGCAACTCATAATTATTATGCCGCATCGGTGTGTAATCGGGAGGTGTAGTAACACAAATTCGAAAGATATAAGTTGTCGTTTGTGGCCAAAAGATAACAAAACAAGGCGATTATGGACGCGTTTTGTTCAGTTGACAAGAGCAGATTTCCATCGGTCTACCGAGTACAGCGTTATTTGCAGCCAACATTTCTCAGCAGAATGCTACCCTGCATCTCATCGACTTCAACAGCAATTTGGATTAGGAAAAAGAAAGAAAGTTGATCTTATACCTGGTTCCGTGCCAACGATAAAATATCCGCAAAATATTCCAGAGACAGCCGAATCAGCATCGGTATCAGGTGAACCTAGCGTTACAAGTTGTAGTGGAACTGATAATAGCAACACCCTTGTAATGGCCCAACACAGAATATCAGTGACAGTAGATTATTCAAGCAGCATTCCCGTTTCGAGCGATGGGCGTACTGGTAGTACAACTGTTGCAAGTACGGTTATAGACACTATACCAGCAGAATTCATCCCTCCAAGGAAAAAGGTCAGGTTATCATCAGAACGTCGTGTCAGGAAGAAGGTTAGTAGACTTAGCCTAAATTTTGTCTGGTGGGGTGGTGGTTTGAAACAAAGAATATATTTCTATTATTCATTTGCACAGAAGATCTTCCACGTATACTTTCCTAGCTAGGCTAACGTTAGTTCGTAACGTTTGGCTTGCTGTAGTCAGGTAGTGTAGGCCTACAGACTACTCCACACCGTGTACAGTAAAACATCATGAAAATGTTACTTGAACATAATAAGAATGTCAATTACGAGTAAAAAACTCCAAATACTAATATAGAAGACCGTAAACGTTTAATTTCTGGGGCCTAAAGTTACGGAATGTTCAAGTAAAGAAATAAGTTCACCATTGCAATCCCTGCAAGCGTTCCTGGCGTTCATCCTGGTTGTCCACTTCATTTTCCGCTTCGTTTTCGTCGGCAAGCGGCTCGAACTGGTAAGGAATAATATCTCCAGCATTTTGATCTTCGTTGATTTCGTTGTCTTCCAAATCATTTTCATCATAACTGGAGCTAGAATATGACAAATTAACATCCGAAGAGCCGGAGGAACTCTCACTGTCAGAAGCCATTTCGTGCAGTCTACGTACTGTAAAAATCACTGACTGTATCATTGATTCCTGGGATGACGTAGTTAACCGTCGTGACGTCATCAGTTACCGTTCCTTTTTTTTTTTTTGAGAACCCCAATAAATATTGATTTCAAAGTTGATTTTTGTCATGAAAATGGCTTTATTTCCAGAAATTTCTGTTGGATTATTGAATTCAGGGATATCAAAAAGCTATTTCAGGTAAAATCTCATTTTTTTTGGGAGGCTTGGCATGACCACTTTAACTATAAAGTTAAGTTGTGTCTCTTGCGAACAGTACTGGGCACGTAAGTATCTATGTGATCAAGAAGAATTGAATGATATGTTTGACAATTTCCCAAAGTCCCGAATAATGTAATAATATAAAGTTCAATAAATTCATTAATGGACGTTAATTAATTTATATTGTTTCTTCATTTAAATGCTATAAGCCTGTTATTTGCCTATTTTAGCTTGTAGGCAAATTTTGCCAAGTGAAATGAATGGGTTTTCATTAGGCGGTAGTGTAAAATGGGTTTTCCTTAGGCGGTAATTTCAACATACTGTTTAAGCTTAAGTCATTTAATAAACTAGAATGAATTAATAGGCATTCTTACATTGTTGTCTTGAGAATGTACATTCTATATTTCCGTCGCAGTCCAAATGGTAACAGGTTCCCAAGCTACGGAAGATACCACGTACGTAACATCGAAGGTATCAAAGCATATAGATGACAGTACACCAGAAACTAGTGTAATCCATGACCCTACTACGACCAGGGGGGCAGTTTGTGAGTATTTTATTCCCAACTTTAGAAATTTAATTTGATTGGTATTTCATGCTTTCATCGTATGGAATTCAACACAGCCCTTATACTTGAGCTGAACATTTCATACGCCATACGGTCGGCGTTGATGTCCTAAATATGTCCATATTTCTGTTGCAGTCAAAATGACAACTGATTCTAAACCAGCGAAAGAGACCACATACTTAACGTCTAAGGTATCTACTTATGCAGATGACAGTACATTAGAAGCTACTACAATTCCTGACTCCACTACGAAAACGACAGTTCGTAAGTATTTTTTTTTTCCAATTTTAGAAATTTAATTTGATTGGTATTTCATTTCTTTTATCGTATGGAATTCAACACGGCCCTTATACTTGAGCTGAACATTTCATACGCCATACGGTCGGCGTTGATGTCCTAAATATGTCCATATTTCTGTTGCAGTCAAAATGACAACTGATTCTAAACCAGCGAAAGAGACCACATACTTAACGTCTAAGGTATCTACTTATGCAGATGGCAGTACATCAAAAGCTACAACAATTCCTGACTCCACTACGAAAACGACAATTCGTGAGTATTTTATTTCCAATTTTAGAAATTCGATTTCATTGGTATTTCATTCCTTTTATCATATGGAATTCAACACAGCCTTATGTTTGAGCTTAAGATTTCATACGGTTGCCGTGGATGTCTTGAATTAGTGATGTCCATATTTCTGCTGCAGTCAAAATGACAACTGTCTCTAAATCCCTGACCTTACTACGTTCGTGAGTATTTTGTTCCAACGAAGTTTATAAATGTTTAGTTTGATTGGGAGGCCTGTTTTATTTGTTTTATCGTAAGGAACTCAACACAACCCGTATATTTGAGCTGAACATTTCATACAATTGTCATTGATGTCTTGAATATGTGATGTCCATATTTCAATTGCAGTCAAAATGACAACTGATTCTAAGCCAGCGAAAGAGACCACATACTTAACGTCTAAGGTATCTACTTATGCAGATGGCAGTACATTAGAAACTACAACAGTTCCTGAATCCACTACGAAAACGACAGTTCGTAAGTATTTTAATTCCAATTTTAGAGATATGATATGATTGGTAGTTAATATCGTTTATCGTAAGGAATTAAACGAAGGCCTATACTATATCAACGTAAGATTTAATACGGTAGCCAAAAAGCTTTATTAGTCGTTAGTATGGCATTTCCATATTTCCTTATATTTCATTTCGTTGGAATGTTACAACTGATGATAAATCTGAGAAAGAAAATAAAACTGTCAACATTAGTCTTTTTTCTCTTTTAAAATTATCGTTCATCATAGTTAATTTCGCTTAAAAAAGGATAAAATGAGTGTTAATTTACATTGATATTTTTTCGTTGACATACGGTAACGTCAGAATACATGGAATGTGCGGTTACCAACGATTTAGTATTGAACGAATTTGAATTACACCCATCAAATATAATGTAACATTATGCGCATTAATACTTTGCACCCATGTAATATCTATGTTTTTTACGTTGCAGTAAAACTTTCGACGAATATCGTAACTACGGAAGATAACACAGACGTAACTCCAAGTGCATATACATCTGATTGGAAAGTAATTTTAAGAATAAACTATACACTCATTTAACCTTAGTAGGACCTGATTGTGGGGCAACGGTGTCTTTACATTTACATATATGTTTGTTTATATTCTCCGTTACAGAGGAAATTTCGACAATATTCATAACTACGGAAGATCCGTCAGACCTTACTACGATCATGTCAACATACGTAGCTGACAGTACAACAGAAACTGATGGAATCTCTGAACTAACTACGAAAACGGCAGTTCGTAAGTATTTTAATTCCAACGGTAGAAATATGATTTGATTGAGAAGTGATAATTAAGAATTAAACTGCCGATCTAAATCTCATTTATCCAAAGCTATGTTGGCATAATATTGTATTCGTTAGCATTTGATATATTTATTTGTTATTCTATTATTACTCTTACAATATCACGCACCATAGGTCTAACTTTGCGTAATGATACTGAAACATATCCCATTTTACTATGAAGTTTTTGGTTTGGTTTGCTTTTCTCACAAAGCCTGTCCGACTTGGATCGACATTGGTGATGACCAATACTGTTTGAGCGATATCGAACTTAATTGGACTGAAGCAGCCGAATGTTGTCGCCTGCCACCAAACAATGGACATCTCGTTTACATAGAAAGTGAAGACGAGAGAGACCAAATAGAGAGTTTTCGTGATGCCCTCAATACATATGTAAATCGTTGTTGGATAGGTATCGAAGACTCGATTAATGAAGGTAACATTAATAACCCACCCGATACTCATAGCTAGTACAGTAACTACTGTTCATGTTCCACAACCGTGCACCAGCAACTACTGCGCTGTGTTTGTAGCACGGTAACATGTGTTACAGGTGGCACAGTAATTACTGCATGTTACCGTGTTGCAAACACAGCGCAGTAGTTACTTATGCACGGTTGTGGAACATGAACGGTAGTTACTGTACTAGCTATGAGTATCGGGGACATAAACCAGTATCACATATATTTATAAGTAACGATGTTGGACAGGTGTTGAAGGTCCAATGACTGAAAGTATAATATTCATATCCGTAGAGCATTTTAAAACCACACGTGGTGTTTATCAGTAGCCGTGTTGGAAATTGTCGAAGACACCATGAATGAAGGTATCATTTATCACAGGCAACGTATTAAAAATCAGATGGTTTTGTTAAGTTAAGGTGTGGGATAGGTGTCGACAACGGAATGTATGAAGATATCTTTTTTTAACTGGTATCGTAATTTTTAAATCCACGTGTATTTGTTAGTAACGGTGTTGGATTGGTGTCGACTACCGAATGAAAGAAGACAATATTAACTGGTACCGTATATATATAACTGCCATGCATTTATCAGTAACGGTGCTGGATAGGTGTCGATGACGGCAAGAAGGAAGATGGATTGACAGCATATATGTTTCCACAATTTACAGCATATCAGTATTAATATTGTGCTTTTTGTTATCATGTAAGTCATTAGTTCCATACCTAACACCGGTGTGGTCATAACACTGCATACTGTGTATTGTATTAACGAGTCTTTTTCAATTATTTAAGGAGAATGGACGTACGAGGACGGGAGATCCCCAGCATTTGTCAACTGGGAATATGGGGAACCGGATGGTAACACAGGTAACAGAGGAGACCAAGACTGCGCATTTATAAATTCTGATGGTTATTACCACGATGCCCCTTGCCATAGAGACTTGCATTTCATCTGTGAACGTTGATGTTATATGGAACTGTGAGCTGTTATCGAAAATACTTTCTCCAAAAATCAGACCTAGTATCAAAGTGAATGTGGTTGGATTTATGATCATAATGTATGACGAAATCCAGCTTCAAAAATAGTCAGTCAGGAAACATTGTTATAATCCATAGTTTAACTACTAAGATAAATGTGTACAACGAAACATTATTCTTTCCCTCCATGAAATGCATCTTTTTAGCAGATAAACCACTTTATCGATGACTTTGTCAGCAATGTAATTGTACATAACTCCCCCCCCCCCCCATCCTTATGTTTAATGGCTATGATCCCAGATAACTGGACATATACATAAAGTGTGTCTATGTATAAAGTGCAATCGCTGATATCTTTTTTCATTAAGTGATGGTTGTCCATGAGGAATTCAAGTTAAAGTTGACCAGTATTAGATATACTAAAAAAACAAATATTCAAAGTATTCAACGTGCGGGTCAAGAATCATTCTACGGATACAAATATTTTGGAGGTCCCCCCCCCAAAAAAAGGTGAAATAATCATTAAGTAACATTACAAATTCACCACCATTTTGCAACTTTACTCAGCCTTAATCATATAAAATGTTGTGAAAGGCGAAAAGGGCTAAGGTGATGAACGGTTCTGGTCACCAAGGAAAAAGCCAATATATTATCCAGAGTATACTTTACCAATTTAAACTGTTCGATTACATATCAATATTAATTGTTGCGGTCGTTGACTTTTGTCGTGTAAAATTGCGCACACAATTTGGGAGAATGTGAAGCCGTCCCCCTCCCCCTCTCCTTTTACTTTTCTGCAAAATGCTTTACTTGATTGGCCCCACTGTTTGGGGATCTTGTTTTGATATCTCTTAGCTATTTCAAAAGTATAGATGGGCAGAAATACTTCTCTAAGGGGATGTTTGGAGTTTCTTGAAAAGTATCAGCCATTTTGAGTGCACTTTTTAAAGCAAACCAAGGTTAAACCGGAAACTCTTCTCCACTCATCCCCCAACCACCGCCGAATAAAAAATAAAAAATATGAAACATCTACTTCTCATTCATATTTATCACACGGAAATAAAGGCTATAGAATACAGTTAAAAGTATTTCCCGGTGGCTAAAGGTGATTGCTGAACAATATTGATGAAACTTTTATGAATCTAACTGAGAAAACCACATTCTCGTAGCACTTTGTACTACCAAGGTATGAATATTTAGAAGCAAGTTAGTGATATTTTGGCATCTGGCAACAGCAGAATGGATGCTATCATCAGGGCACTTTAACTGAAACTTTCTTTGTTTATCTTTATAACTTGTTAATCGTTAATTCACAAACAAAAATGATATTTATACAAAAAAAGTTACATTTTCATGAAATTCTAAGAACTGAGAACTTTGATAGCTATGAAAACATTCTTAATGTATCAGGTTTCAAAGATAATTCAACAAGGAGATTATTATAGTCTAATTAAAGCTTTCAAAGAGCTCAACTGACATCACAGACCTCCTACTGTGATACAACTTCCTGGAGTAGACTAGCCAATCAAAATAGGTTACATTAAATCAACCATATCTCGAATTAGGAGTATGATCTTGATATCTCTTCAGTATAAGTTTCAAATTGATTGAAAAATCCAGAAAATCCCTTTAAATTATGATTCTTGAAAATGTTTAATCTAATCGGCTTTTCTTACATAGCAGCAAAACAATGAAATGCACTACCAAAAAGATTTAAAACTGCAAACAACTGACAAAGTTTTAATTAAGTTATGTCATGCTTTATGTACTTTTCGAGCATTTCGTCATATGAAAGTTTGACACCATTTATCGTTCATGTACATTGCACTTTTGAGTTCTTTTTCCTTAATCATATGAAAACGAAAATTTGAAAAATTGAAAAAGGGAAAGACTTGTTGGTAAAATACATGTCACTTCGGAAATCACTTCACATACCTATGAATGTTACTTTAACTGCTTGTTATTGCTGTATATTTGCGTATATGTCCTAAATGTTCTGTTTTTGAGTTTCTCTGAAGTTCTCCTTTGTGATATAATGATTCGCCAAACAGCTTACAATTTGCTTCAATCCTCAAGATAATCCCAAGGTTGGGAAATATCATCATTATTAAGCACTTTCATAATAATTAAAACAGCGTTATTACTTTTAAGAAGAATCTGCTCAAATACTTACTATGTATATGGAACATTGTGGCTAAAAAACAATGCTGCACCCACCCTAGAGACCTATTGACTGAAAGTGGAAAGAAATAGAAATAAATTAATATACTCTTTGATTGTATGTTTCATTAAAACTACAACGTATTGCGTGGCAAAATGGAACTTAGTTGAGTGTCTGGCAGTGGAATTCATACAGAACATACAATTGATAACAATTACAACAATACTTGAAGGAACATTCAAGCTAATTAAATGTAATTATACATCCCTGGTGGAAATTCCAGTTGAACTTTTGAACTGGGTTCAACTGGAATTTTCTATACGGAAATTGGCCCAAATATGAACTAGGTTGAAATGGGTGAACTGGGGTTCCCAACTGGTTCAACTATGTTTTACTGGGTCCAACTGGTTCAACTATGTTTTACTGGGTCCAACTGGTTAAAGTTCAACTATGTTTTACTGGGTCCAACTGGTTCAACTATGTTTACCGGGTCCAACTGGTTCAACTATGTTTACTGGGTCCAACTGGTTCAACTATGTTTTACTGGGTTCAACTATGTTTTACTGGGTCCATCTGGTTCAACTATGTTTTAATGGGTCAACTATGTTTTACTGGGTTCAACTATGTTTTACTGGGTCAACTATGTTTTACTGGGTTCAACTGGGTCAACTATGTTTTGCTAGGTTAAACTGGGTGAACTATGTTTTACTGCTTATATTTTTAAATAGTTTGAACTGGGATTCTCAACTGGTGTTATCTACACTTATATAGTAACACCACACTATAAGAAGTTTTCATTTTTAACAGTAGATCTATACTGTATGTAAGGGTGTTAGCCACTGAAAATAAATTTGGTGTGATGACCTAACACAGAGCAAGACACATAAAAAAATGGAGAAATCAACTGGATTGGATCAAAAGAAATTATAATTATGAATAACAAACAATGTACAGCTGATCTGGGCCCAGTCAAAGAATTAAATGAAACAACTTACAGTCGTGAGGTGCGCACCCAAAATATAAAGAAATACACTTAATTTAAAAGTCTGTTCTGGTGAGTTGGCCTGCTGGTGACATTGAAGTATTCTACGACCTCAGATCTTCCACGACATCAGATATTCTACGACATCAGTATAGTTGAACCCAATAAATGGTATTACGAATGTCCGATCCCATCAAAAAAGTATCCTTTAATTTATATGTGTTCCAGGGTATCCTTTCAGTAAAATAATGTCAATATCCTTTGTAGTAAAATAATGTCCTTTATAAGTGATGGTGTCCTGGAATATCCTTTATTGTAAAATAATATCCTTTATAGTAAATAGTATCCTTAATAATAAATAGTGTCCCAGACTGTCAGTTGAATATCACAACTTCCATAAAATAATAAGGTCTACAGTAACCTGAACTACTGTATGTAAATTAAGGTTTAAAACAAACTATCCAGCCATTAAACTAAACTATCTTTCTCTTCTTTTACAACTGCCTTGCGCAGATACTCATAGCCAACTGCCAACTCCCTTTACCCTCACTAAACTCCTTTGTTCCTAAAATATATACACACAGACCCCATTTCCTGTGAGGGCTAATTTCCAGGAAGAACAAGATAGTTGCCTAGCAACCCAGAAGAGAGACAGAACTTTGTTATTAAATCAACCCTTATGCTGCCACAAGACAACATACACATATACTGTACAAATGTATAGCCCTCTGTACAGTGTCAGTGAGCACTGCACAGTGCACTAATAACAAGTAAAACTATGGTACAAAACAAAACTTTATGTAAGAGCTGACCATCTTACACTGTACAAATGAAGCCTCACTTTAAATTAGATTGATAGTTTAATCATATTTTCATGATGTTCAGTGTAGGGCATCCTCACATTTGTAGCATATACGTGTATGCTTTACACTTCACTAGGCTAATGAATTTTGCAAAGTATGTTATTATGCCGGCAATAGGACACTTCATGTTTAAAACAACAATCAAGGCAATTGCGTAAATTTTGAAAATTGCTATTATATTTGCTAGTTGACGATAACTTTCCTAAAATCATCCGGCTAAATATATGTGTTAACTTGAGTATAACTAGGTTAGGTCCCTATAGCTACTGTAGGCAACTATAACGTTAGGATATGTCTAACGTTAGCAATTGCACCATGTGGTATACCTAGTAGGGAACCGGTTTGTTAGGCCTAGCCTATACTATAGTCCTAGGTCACTATAGTATAAGTTTCTGTTCAATTCAAATATTTATGATAAAGAGCACGTTTACAATCAATTATAATGTTACAAGTATGTGTCAATAATATAAAGATACTGCAAAAGATCACAAAGGAGGGAACTTAGCCGCGGTAATAATTTAAAATTGTTGGCAAAATCGGTTACAAATGCGATAATTCTGCGAAGCTTCTGTTGGCGTATGTGGTTTGCGGATTCGGAATTTATAAATTTAGCGCTAACGCAAGGGACAAATGTCAAAGTTCAAATTTAGTCGGATCATACTATTTTCCACTAGGAAGGCATTTTGCCTACCAGTTGTTCAAATCGACGAACAAAGTATAACATAATTTTTTCAAAATTATTTTATAGTAAATATTTAGCATTTTTAATCATTGCGGTACAAAAATGTAATCGTTTAATCATAACTGTGATAAATATGACAAAGATTTATTTTACACCCCTCATAAGTTGGCTAATTTAGCATTTTCAATATATCACGATACGGTTACCGCTTACGAACTTACATTATAATATTCTTGATAATTACGCCTAAAATAAAAGCAGTCAACATAGTCCAAACCCAGTTGGACCAGTGTGAAACCTAGTTCAACCCCAATAGGGCAAGCTCACCAGTAAACATAGTTCAAACCCAGTTGGGCTTGTGCAAACCAGTGAAACCTAGTTAAACCCCAGCTGGGCCAGTTCACCAGCCAATAATCCAAACCCAGTTGGGCCAGTGCAAAACCAGTTGAAACCTAGTTCAACCCCAACAGGGCAAGTTCACCAGTCAACATAGTTCAAACCCAGTTGGGCTAGTGCAAAAACCAGTGAAACCTAGTTGAAGCCCAACTGGATCAGTTCAAACATAGTTCAAAGTCAGTTGGGTCTGAACAAAACCAGTTGAACATTGTGTAAACCCAGTTGAACCTAGCTCATGTTCAGCATAGCCCAGTTGGAACCCAGTAAGACCCAGTTAAACACAGTTAAAAACCAGTTAAACATAGTAGGCCCTAGTAGAACCTAGTTGATTTTTTAACTGGGTTCTACTGGAATTTCTACCAGGGATATTTAAACAGCCAGTTATTTATAGCAATTACGGACAAAGGGTAACTATACGAATATATAAATTTACGTTTTATAGAAATTGCCGCAACGCGCAAGCTTAAAACTCAGAGGTCATTTTCTTAAGAATCATGCACTTTGTTAATACTGCAATTGGAAAAATTAATATACCCAAAGGGGTACAAATGTAATATGCTTTCATAATTATTGTTTTCAACTGTTTATAGTAAAAAGATCATTATCAATTATTGATCACGTTCTTTTTCAACAACGTATAGACGTATATAGTCATTTAATCATTTAATATGATGACTTTGTTTCTTAGTATATACGTTGTCAATACGTTCATTCCAGCTATTCAAATAGCTCGCTAATGACTTGTACGTAATGTATTATAAAGTAGGCTTCCCTCCTTACTTCTTATATTTGAAACTTCTGCTGCCGTTTATTAAAGCTTTGTATTGTGTTAGACAAAGGATCTTCTACCAGCGAGATTGCTTCAATTAAATATATCAGACTAATGAATTGGAAAGGATGTAGTGTCCGCCAAAAAAGTAATATACTGCTTTCTTTCATTTCAAAATCAAATGCCCAATTTCATCACTTGTTTTGCATATTTTGTGGATCACGGAAAGGTTTCACGTTTTAAGCCTTCATTGTTAACACCAATAAACCGAACCGTAACTATACACATGTTTGCGTGTTTGCACTAGTGTGTAGTAAATAATCTTAAAACTATAAAGATGTATTTTTGTGTGCAAAGTTTGACAAAATAACAAAAACATCGTCGTGATTGCTTTATAGTTTACAATATAGTTACAATCTCCTAGACCGTCGCTAATGGTTACATAATATACATGTTATAATGCTTTAATATACATGATATTTTATGCAAATGATTATGTAAGTTCAGTATACTCCCAGTTGCCTTGGGAATTCAACTATCAATGCGTTTTTAAGAGGAATAGTGGTCAAATTGCTACACACGCAACATAAATTAATGTTTCGTTTTAATAAGAGCTGTCGGTTAAAGAGAATTAAATAAAATATCAATATGATATGGAGAGGGTGTTTGCTCATATGTCATCATCCTAATCTCAATCAGAGAACAGTTTCGTGAAGTAACCAATTGTTTTTCTTCAAAATGGCGTTCTTGCAAATAATATTGACAGAAGTTTAAAATGAGAGATATAAATTAAAAGAGACTAGGAAACATTTGGGTAATTAAGGAAATATGACTTTTCACTTTTTCTCCAAGTAAAAGCTGAAAAATGAAAGATGTACGAGTGAATTCAACCATTTTACGTTGAAATGTGGTCTGTTAACCAAGGCCTGGTTTTTGCATTGTATAAGTACATGAAAAATATGACATATGAAATATGTTGCGTATTTTCTCATTTATTTGCATGTAACATTTCTTATTTGTAAAATTCTGTAAATATACATTTATTCAAAAATGCAGGATAAATAGCCATTTAAATGGAATAATTTTACACAACAGTGTTGCCTTGTTAATTCATAGTAAAACGAGCAGACATAAACATTTTATCTCAATTCTGGTGGATTAGATGTCTTAAAAGAGTTTGCTGTTACAGATACTAACAAATTAAGCAATTTAGCCATAACATTCACTGAATTTTGAATAAACCATCACTTACTAACAAAAGCAAAGACTTTTATCAATCAAGTTGACAAAATATAGCAAAAATTTAATATATGATTATTTTTGGTATGATTTTCCCAAAGCGAACATAAAATGCAAGTATTTTTTGATAAATAGTCATTTTGGGGCAAAATGGATATATTGTACAATATTTTTTGTATCTTTGGGGCGTTCCAATACACCCCAACCAGTTAAGTGTAGCAATACACCACTATGATAAATTTTATATATCTTTGGGGCGTACCAGTACGCCTCAACCAGTTAAGTGTAGAAATGCACCTCTATGATAAATTGTATTTATCTTTGGGGCGTACCAGTACGCCCCAACCAGTTAAGTGTAGCAATACACCACTATGATTAATTATATATATCTTTGGGGCGTACCAGTACGCCCCAACCAGTTAAGTGTAGAAATATACCTCTACGATAAATTGTATATATCTTTGGGGCGTACCAGTACGCCCCAACCAGTTAAGTGTAGCAATAGACCACTATGATAAATTGTATAAATCTTTGGGGCGTACCAGTACGCCCCAACCAGTTAAGTGTAGAAATGCACCTCTATGATATATTGTATTTATCTTTGGGGCGTACCAGTACGCAACCAGTTAAGTGTAGCAATAGACCACTATGATAAATTGTATATATCTTTGGGGCGTACCAGTACGCCCCAACCAGTTAAGTGTAGAAATATACCTCTATGATAAATTGTATATATCTTTGGGGCGTACCAGTACGCCCCAACCAGTTAAAGTGTAGCAATAGACCACTATGATAGATTGTATATATCTTTGGGGCGTACCAGTACGCCCCAACCAGTTAAGTGTAGCAATACACCACTATGATTAATTATATATATCTTTGGGGCGTACCAGTACGCCCCAACCAGTTAAATGTTGAAATATACCACTATGATAAATTGTATATATCTTTGGGGCGTACCAGTACGCCCCAACCAGTTAAGTGTAGAAATATACCTCTATGATAAATTGTATATATCTTTGGGGCGTACCAGTACGCCCCAACCAGTTAAGTGTAGCAATAGACCACTATGATAAATTGTATATATCTTTGGGGCATACCAGTACGCCCCAACCAGTTTAGAGTAGAAATACACCCCTATGATAAATTGTATATATCTTTGGGGCGTACCAGTACGCCCCAACCAGTTAAGTGTAGCAATACACCAAGAAAATTGTGTGTGTTTCTCAAAACTACATATCTTCTTTTACACAAGTTGTTGCAAGAAAATAAGAGTACACACTGCCCAATCAATAGTATGTGTAAAACATAAGGTTTCCTAGTTATTCAGCTCAAATTCTTGATCTATAGCTGCATATCTTTCTTTCAAGTCACAGACTTCCCTCTTTGGAAGGCGATTTTTATGGGTTAAATTTTAAGTCCCAGAACATTAAGGAATGGAAAGAAACTGATGGTGTGTATGGCTGCTTATTTCTTCCTTGGCCACAGTCTAGCAGTTTCCAGTCTCCAGTCCAGGATCCCTTCATCCAATGTAAAATAACCTCATCCTTTTCAATTTTAGTGACTTCTCCAAAGTATGGTCGTGTGCTTGAATCAATGAGGTTTACGGCTGCTATATTCCCAACTTTAATATAGTCAGATACTTCAATAACTTCTTTCGCAAAGTTATAACATTTATATATATCACCACTTTGAAGATCTTCAACTCTAAAAGCAAGGAGCAGAAGGGCAGAAGGACAGAAGATAGCGGTTCTTATTCTCCCTGTAACAATTATCCATTTGCAAAAACAGATCCTTCCCAAGAGTATCCTTGTGCTTCACTAGTGTCCACAAATTGCATGTAATGGTCATGTTTGAATCATGTTGGATATGCTTCAGATCAGTCATAACATATATGCAAACTTGTCACATGGACCTTTAGTGTGAATTAGACCACCTGAAAAGAAAGAGAAGAATGAATATATATATACTACTTCATTGACATGTATGATAAAGAGGTTGTTATTACTTGTTTTCTGCTGTTAAATAAAGTTTGATAATTAACCTACTATGTGCTTTAACAAACAAAACAAAACAGTCACATAATATTTGATGGATACTAAGGCCATTATCTTTATCAGAACAACAAATAAAGAACAGAATTGATTTGACCTCAACCAAAACAATAGGAACACTAGACTTCTTGTAACCTTAGGTGTCCATCCTTATACTATTTATGAAGATAATCAAACTTCCCCTCTTGAGACATTGTGTTGTAAAACAAGGCATCATACAAACAAACACCCTGTATAAACACCCACACACACATGCTGCTCACGCACATACATACTGTACTATACACCAACATGACATTACAATTTCATACTGTAGGATTACAATTTCTCGGAAACCAGAAAACATGATGGTTACACTTATAATGACATAAACACTTTCCGTCTTGTGCACTCTTAGGTCACTTCACAATACCATGGAGGTAAAACAGACCTCCATGATAATACTGACCTGTTATGTGGATGTGGATGTTTTACATCCTTATCACTCTGGACAAAATGTGGCAGATCAGTCTTTGATTGGTCCATTCCATCGACTATAAGGGTATTCAGTTCCAAAGAAACCTGGCACGCCTTAGTGCGGGCAAGATGTTACTGCTCTCCTTTTGACCTAGTAAAAATAGAATATATAATGATACAAAATAAACTCTTAACTGATACAGGGTTTACTATATCAGATAAGAAATATTGATTTGAGTTTTGATCCAATATCATTTGAGAAATAATGTAAATGATATATGGGTCAATCCATGCCAAATCAACAGATTTTTGGGTCGATTCCACGTCGACCCTTTTAGAATCGCCTGGAACTGATATGGTGTCCTGCCATATGTCTCAAAGGATGAAATTGGGCAAAAAAAAGATTTGAAAACTTTTTCGTTGCTAGGTTACGACCCCGCCTAGCAACCAACTTAAAGTGGCGAAAATGAGAGTTACATCAGCCATGCTAACAACATTAAAAACTATTGAAATGTATTAAAAGGGTTCTGTCTAATACTCTTTGACTCCAACCCCCCCCCCACACCCTCCCCATAGTGCACTATGCATATTTGTATACATGCATACAGTATGTGACTGACTTTTACTGCAAAGAGACTGCATAAACATGCATTCAAGGTATACTGAATTATTGGTATGGTCCACAGTGTGCACTATATATGTGTGTACATGTTCAGTACAGTGTTATTTTACACCAAGTACTATTAAATACACACTGTCCAAAATAATGAACAGTATACACACTGTACATGTATTTACTGGTTAAACATTCCTTTTAAATTATTGAAAGTCTTTTAATTTATTGAATTAGCAAACGAATTATACACTACATTGCAAATATTTAAAAAGACATTGAAATATGCACTATGCACTATATATGTGTGTACAAAATTAAGGGCTCTTAAAATGCAATCTGGATTTGGTTGCTAGGCGGGGCCGTATCCTAGCAAGGAAAACTTAAAAAAAAAAATTTTTGCCCAATTTCATCCTTTGAGACATATGGCAAGACACCATATCAATTTCAGGCGATTCTGAGAGGGTCGACGTGGAGGCCACTGTTGATTTGGCATGGATTGACCCATATGTGTGTAAATGTTCAGTACAGTGTTATTTTTACACCAAGCACTAAAATACACACTGTCCACAATCATGTACAGTACACACTGTGTACTGGTCATTCCATTCAATACTGTGCATATTTCAATATCATTTTAAATATTTGCAATTTAGTGTATGCTTTTGCTAATTCAATAATTAAAAGACTTTCAATAATTTAAAAGGAATGTTTAACCAGTACATAAATGTGCAGTGTGTACTGTACATGTTTTTGGACAGTGTTTATTTAAAAGTGCTTGGTCAAAAATAACACTGTACTGAACATGTACACACATATATAGTGCACACTGCATAGTGCATACTGTGCATGTATTTCAATGTCTTTTTAAATATTTGCAATGAAGTGTATGCATTTGCTAATTCACTAAATTAAAAGACTTTTAATATTTTAAAAGGAATTTTTAACCAGTACATACATGTACAGTGTGTATACTGTACATGATTTTGGACAGTGTGTATTTAAATAGTACTTGGTGTAAAATAACACTGTACAGAACATGTACACACATATATAGTGCACACTGTACGCACTGGTTCACATTCATTTTCTATTCTGATATAGGGTTGGGTAGAGGATGTGGGTGGGAGGGGTGGGTTACAAGCATACAGACAATTTGAAGCAGAAGATTACCATACCAAATAATTCAGTATACCTTGAATGCATGTTTATGCAGTCTCTATGCAGTAAAAGTCAGTCACATACTGTGTGTATACAAATCTGCATAGTGCACTATGGGGAGGGTGCTGGGGGGGTGGGGGTGAGAGGGAGTCAAAGAGTATTAGACAGAACACTTTGAATAAATACATTTCAATAGTTTCTAATGTTGTTTAACATCTCCTTGAATGAAGATACAATTTTACCACTGTTTGCCCTCGCAAGCATGTTTCTGTAGAGCTGATGTAACTCTCATATACGCCACTTTAAGCTGCTCATCAGAGCATTAATAACTAATATAAAAGATGTTTTAGCTCATTCTGTGCATCATAACTATACATATCTTACTAATTTTGTATTAAAAACCGAAAAAAAAACTTTTAATTGTGACCAAATTTGACCTTGAAATGCCCAAAATAGCCCAAAATATTGGTAAAATGTGATGTTTGAGGGCGCTGTTCACAGGCATCGTTGAGCATATGACCCTGAAAATGCAGTTTATGTGTAGTCCTTATGCTAGTGGACCACCCTCCTAATTGTTAAGCACCTGTATGCTAATGCTAAGAAGTTGTTGTCATTTGAATTACTCAAATCGGCTTGTGCAAGCATTTTCATACATATGAACGAAGTGATTTTCGCAATTTTTGAGTCGTAAATTTGACTAGATAACACAAAATACACAACTTTTTGACTTGAGTTTTTAAAAATAGGGTCAATACACTCCTGAAAAATGCTATTTAAAAAAAAAAAAAAAATACCCACAGGCCCAAAATGGACCCCCAATTAGGGCCAGAAGTGAGATTTCTTAAGTTTGAGGGCGCTGTTCGTAAAACGTACGACCCGCTTGACTTTTTTTTTGCACTTTTCCCGTACAACTACCACTGGAAAAGGATCCTATGGAAATTAAAACTCAAACATGCCTCTGCTTGTGAATATAGAGCACACTCAAAGTAGGGCCAGAAAAGACCCCTATCTCATTTTCTGCCATTTTAATTACCTGTTACGAAAAATTGAGACCGTAAATTTTCCTCAAAATTAGCTAAATTCGAAGACTGGCCACATGTCTTCCACAATATCTGCAATATCAGACATAAAATACTTTACATTTATGCAAAAAATGCCTCCAAACTTGACACAAATTAAGTGCTCTTAAAATGCAATCTGGATTTGGTTGCTAGGCGGGGCCGTATCCTAGCAACGAAAATTTAAAAAAAAAATTTTTTGCCCAATTTCATCCTTTGAGACATATGGCAAGACACCATATCAATTTCAGGCGATTCTGAGAGGGTCGACGTGGAATCGACCCAAAAATCTGTTGATTTGGCATGGATTGACCCAAAAGTGTTCTGTCTAATACTCTTTGACTCCCTCTCACCCCCACCCCCCCCAACACCCTCCCCATAGTGCACTATGCAGATTTGTATACATACAGTATGTGACTGACTTTTACTGCATAGAGACTGCATAAACATGCATATACTGAATGTTTTGGTATGGTAATCTTCTGCTTAAAATTGTCTGTATGCATGTAACCCACCCCTCCCACCCACATCCTCTACCCAACCCTATATCAGAATAGAAAATGAATGTGAACCAGTGCGTACAGTGTGCACTATATACTGTATGTGTGTACATGTATGTTCTGTACAGTGTTATTTTACACCAAGTACTATTTAAATACACACTGTCCAAAATCATGTACAGTATACACACTGTACATGTATGTACTGGTTAAAAATTCCTTTTAAAATATTAAAAGTCTTTTAATTTAGTGAATTAGAAAATGCATACACTTCATTGCAAATATTTAAAAAGACATTGAAATATGCACAGTATGCACTATGCAGTGAGCACTATATATGTGTGTACATGTTCAGTACAGTGTTATTTTTCACCAAGCACTTTTAAATAAACACTGTCCAAAATCATGTACAGTATACACACTGCACATTTATGTACAAGTTAAACATTCCTTTTAAATTATTGAAAGTCTTTTAATTCATTGAATTAGCAAAAGCATACACTACATTTCAAATATTTAAAATGACATTGATATATGCACAGTATTGAATGGAATGACCAGTACACAGTGTGTACTGTACATGATTGTGGACAGTGTGTATTTTATTTGCTTGGTGTAAAATAACACACATACTGAACATGTACACACATATATAGTGCACACTGTACGCACTGGTTCACAATTTTCTATTCTGATATAGGGTTGGGTAGAGGATGTGGGTGGGAGGGGTGGGTTACATGCATACAGACAATTTGAAGCAGAAGATTACCATACCAAAACATTCAGTATACCTTGAATGCATGTTTATGCAGTCTCTATGCAGTAAAAGTCAGTCACATACTGTGTGTATACAAATCTGCTTAGTGCACTATGGGGAGGGTGCTGGGGGTGGGGGTGAGAGGGAGTCAAAGAGTATTAGACAGAACACTTTTAATAAATACATTTCAATAGTTTCTAATGTTGTTTAACATCTCCTTGAATGAAGATACTACGTTACCACTGTTTGCCCTCGCAAGCATGTTTCTGTAGAGCTGATGTAACTCTCATACGCCACTTTAAGCTGCTCATCAGAGCATTAATAACTAATATAAAAGATGTTTAGCTCATTCTTTGCATCATAACTATACATATATCTTACTAGTTTTGTATTAAAAACCAAAAAAAAAATTTTTAATTGTGACCAAATTTGACCTTGAAATGCCCAAAATAGCCCAACATATTGGTAAAATGTGATGTTTAAGGGTGCTGTTCACAGACATCGTTCAACATATGACCCTGGAAATGCAGTTTACTTGTGGTCCTTATGCTAGTAGACCACCCTCTTAATTGTTAAGCACCTGTATGCTAATGCTAAGAAGTTGTTGTCATTTGAATTACTCAAATCGGCTTGTGCAAGCATTTTCATACATATGAACGAGGTGATTTTCGCAATTTTCGAGTCAGAAATTTGAGTAGATAACACAAAATACACAACTTTTTTACTTGAGTTTCTAAAAATAGGGTCAATACGCTCCTGAAAAATGGTATTTAAAAAAAAAAATTGTAATATACCCACAGGCCCAAAATGGACCCCCAATTAGGGCCAGAAGTGAGATTTCTTAAGTTTGAGGGCGCTGTTCATAAAACGTACCACCCACTTGACTTTTTTTTGCACTTTTCCCGTACAACTACTACTGGGCAAGGATCCTATGGAAATTAAAACTCAACCATGCCTTTGCTTGTGAATATAGAGCACACTCAGAGTAGGGCCAGAAAAGGCCCCTATCTCATTTTCTGCCATTTTAATTACTTGTTACGAAAAATTGAGACCGATCCAATGACCTTTCTCTGAACTTTAGGGTTTGTCATCTTAGTTAGGGCTACTATATCCAATTTGTAGTTCAAGCAAGTTTTTGAAAGAGATAAGTGTTAACTAGGAGCATCACTGACACACCCACACATATAGAGGACTTGAAGGAATAGATAGTCTTTCTATTGCTTTTGACTTCTGCAAGGATTCAAAAAGGAAAGCAGACATCAACTTTTAATTCTAAATTAGTAAAATATTTTGACTCACTTAAGATGATTAAGATGAACTTCTTGCAATTGTCGGCATTCTTCATTTTCCTTTCCACTCCTTGTTCTTTCCGCTACCTCTTTCAAGTACCACCCACAGTAAACTCAGTCGTCTAGAAAAATATAATGTTGAAATACTTTAATTAAGCATTTAAAGTATAAGTTTTACTTCACACAATGGTGTAAAATTGAACTGCTTAACCTAATCAAGAAAAAGTTATGTAGTGATTAGTGATAGAGTTTTATTGTGTCAATTTGAACCATGTTGTTTTTATGAATACCCATAGAATAATGCAATGAGCATGTTGAAATTGTTTACTAATTATAACTGAAGTTAAGCATTCTTTTAGGTACTTTAGAGAATTCCTTTAAAGGAGTATAGGGTGTTGAGAGTAGCTAATTGAGAAAAGAACAAGTAAAGCTGTACAACATCTTCTCATGTTATTTATTAGACCAATTGATAGGGATGTTTGGAAATAAGACCCTAATCATTTTCCCAGACAGTTGAGGTAAATGTCCTCAAAGGTGGAAATTAAAACAATTAAAGAAGTTTGACCAAAGGTAAGCATATTTCAATTTCTGGCATATTTGGGGGAACTTTCTGAAAATGTCACTATCTAAGGGAGTTGTTCATTGACATTTCAGCAGAAAGCACTTTTACTCCTGATTTGAGTGGAGGTTGCAATCAAACTTATGTCACATGTTCTTTAGAACTTCTTTAAATCAAAATTTTTGACAATAATTCTAATGTTTTTAAGGAATGATAATGCAGCTTTAGTGGCACACTAGCTGTGAGGTGTATTCTCTCCAGTATGTACAGTACAGTCTTTGTGCTTGCTGAAGCTGAAGCTAACAATAGAGACACATGAATTTTTCTGAAGAAATGTTTAATGGACTGCACATGTAGTTAACTAAACAGATTAAATGTCACTGGATTGTATGAAGTTAAAGCCTCCATAGTCAGCAAAGATAAATGGATGCAATGCCTGTGGTTTTGACACCCCGGGCTATAACCCACCAATTGTGATTGATCAGCAGACCATGTACAGTACTTGAAAGTTATCATTTGTAATGTACACAGCTATTGTTTGTGTGATAATTCTGGCAAAACAGTCTTACAACAACACTTTCGACCTCACAAGTTTCAGTTTACTTTATCAATGTCTTCATGCTAGTTAATCAATTTAAAGCTACTAGGCTAGCTATGAGGAATTTGAAATTTTATTCCCCTTTTCCCATGCAATGTATGCAACAATAACTGTCATAAATCCATGCACATTCACAAGATAAAATAATTAGGAATCTTGAACTCTTCTAAAGATTTCCATAAAGTATTCCTTGGAAATGATGCTTTGTTCACCAATGCCAATTTCTATCATTTCCTTCTTCATGCGTGCATGGAGAGAAGTCTTTGTGTATGACACTGGAAGGTGCACTTCTGTTTTGTGGGGCATGTAATCTCCAATATGTTCAAATAAACACCTCATCCAAGCTAGTGCAAATGGGGTTTTTGTTCTCATCCTTTTCTTGCCTTTATTGCCATGAATTGCATTTTTCTTGCCAACTTGAAATTATTTCAGACAATCTTTGAATAACTTGCTACTAATACCAAAGAACATACAAAATGCTTTCTCACATACAATCTTCCCACAAATTACATAAATAGAACAAGATTTGTCTCAGGTGTGACATGATCTTTCCTGATGAATCCAAATCTTGTCCAGAGTGAATTGCTTTAGCTAAGTTTCCCTCACTTCACTAACCTCTAGAAAAGACTGTTCTAGGTCATCGTAAGAAAGCGATTTGATACAGCTACCATCACAGCAATCAGATTGGAACATAGGCAGTGGATCAAGTGCTTGATTGGGTCTCCTTCATTTTTTCTCACTCCTGGTAAAAAAAAAAGGTTTTGATCACATGAAGAAATTGATGCAGAAAATTCTCTGGCAATACCAAAGCTACTGCTACTACTTCCATTTGAACTTATGTCAAGGTACAACCACAGCGAATCATTTGTTGTATCTGGAGAAATAGTACTGATGTTGTGACTCACAGTGACTGCCCCATTCAAACGGCAGTGAAAGTTTTGTTTTAGTATGATTATTTAAAGTTGGTTCCTCTTCCAAATTTTCCATTTCATTATCCATGCTCACGTTCCTTTTAAGTGTATTAGGTAGGGATGTATTTCCCTTGCTTTTGTGTGGAGATAAGAAAAGAGTTGGCTCAATGTCCAATTTGTCAGGATCATCCTCTTTACATTCTGACAGAAAACTGGTAATTTGTTAAAATTTGTAAGGGTTCCTTCACACATTTTGTTTCCCATGTAAGTGGAGCACAATGACAAATGAGCACAACTAAATCTTCATTTACTCAGCTGCACACCACAATAATATGAGCCATGAATGTGAAACAGTATCCAAAGGCATGCATTGAAAGAGTAAGTCCTCACAGCATGACCACTGCTCAACAGTTTTACTCCCTTTCTGTGGTTAACCCTGCTTTTGAAGACTATATATTCACTGTTGGTTGCTGCAGTATAGACTGCCTTACACTGTGATATGAACTGGCTAGGTGTCATATGATCCTTTATTGACACACTGTTTGACCACAACCAAAGAGGCAAAGTTTTCAGGTTTTATTTCCACAATGGAGTTGCAATCAGGCAAGACAATATTGTTGTGATTGATTGCTTCTGAGGTTAGTACTTTATGCAGACTGTGTAGCCCTGTTATGAAATCTTGCACATCTGTGAGGTAATGTGGTTGTATGGAGGGAGAGGACTTCTCCAATGTCAGTATCAATGCTGCAATGTTGAAAAGTGAATTTTTAGTTGACAATATTTTGTCGAAATGGTAGTGTTCTACCAAACTTCAGTACAACTTGTAAAAAAGGACAAAACTCATTAACTTCAATAAAATAGCCTGACCTTCAATAATTTTCCTAGCCATTGGGACACAGTCCCTAGTTCCCACAATCACACATAGTGAGAGCAACAAATGTGAGTAAAAATCTGCACACTGGACCATGCAGGGACATATATATATGCCAAAACTGTTATTTATGTTTTGTTATTTTTTTCTTGGGGGAGGGGCATGTTTGTAACTGGAAAAGCCTGAAATAAATTATAGCAATTTGCACCATGTACAGTATGCAATAATGAAGTATATGAGCACATTTGCTGCTATAAAGATTAAATTTGAAAATTAGCACTTACCTAAGTTCTTAAATCTGTTCTTGGACTTGTGCTTTTATACAAGATCCAGATCAGATCCTCTGATTTTATCAGACGATCATCTCTCCACGGGGTAAACTGATGCATTGATCCAGTCGCATTTGCACTCGAGCCGTACTATGGATCTGATCCTTGCCCGGGCCGGTAAAAAATTCGGATTGGAAATGTGTCACTCGCAGCCGGAAATCGCGTACTAGTAGTACATTTGGTCCAAAACTCGTTTTCAAGGTTCATGGCCTAGAGTGACAATGCTACGTAAGATTCATAGGTCAGTTATGATTATTATGTTGTATTGTATCGACGATGGTCAGGAATTCAGGATGCAAGCTTTTTACGAAAAACACCCGATTTCGAAGAAGAGTTGACGATAAAAATCGTGTCAGTATGGACGCTAGCAACAAGTGTAGAATTTAAAACGATAGGCTCAATATTCGGAGTTGCCCTGGGACAGGGAGTACAACGTATGTGTCATAACACACGATGTTTTTGTGCGATTACACTTACAGTATCTACTGTACTACCAGGGAGTTGTAATGGGTTGCGGCACAGCTGATCTGTCAATCACTTAAAACTAGTACGGGGTGGCCAAAGGTCATTTACGGTTAGCATAATAATAATCAGGGTTACCAGCGACAAGTAACAAAAAAACGTTAGATTTGCCAAAATAAAACCCCAGAAAACGCTAGATAATCAGTTTCACTCACTTGTTATGTGTTGTTTTCAATAATTCGTTGACTGTTCGTTGCACTGATTCATATCATAGGCAGTCTAGTGATTATTTTAACAAGTTAAAACGGTTAATAACAATCAGGAAATAATACAAGAAAATTAACTGTGGATTTTAAACCCAAGTATGAAAAACCCATTAATATTAAAGCAGTTCACGCGGTATTATAGTGTAAAAGCCACGGAAGCCTATAAATATATTTTATTGGGTTGCCAAGTGGTAATTTGGTCTCAAAGTTTCAGAAAACAAAGTAATTATTTTGTGAATTACCGATTTGGTGCGATTTTTGATAAAACGTATGCTGGAACCCTAGAAAGGTGAAAAAAAATACGCTAGATCTATTGTGTGAAAAGGCTAACTCTGGTAACCTTTATAATAGTACTGTAGTAGACTTGTTTAGTTGTACTGTGTAAAAATATGCACTATGCGGAGTTCTCATCAGTATTACTTGTCAAACACACATGCATATAGTCTTATTTGTGTTAGGTTAGCCTTTCTGTAGAAGTATTCATTTGTGGTTTACATGGATACATTTGGAAAATGTCGCTTTCACTTGTGTAAACAGTAGCACGGTGGGGTATGGGGGCAGGGGCATGGAGATCTGCCCCACATCGATGCTAACCCCAGCTCCCAACGACTTTGCTGATGCTATATAAACAACGGTCGACCTGACCACCTCCCCTCCCCCCTCCCCACCCAAAAAAAAATAGCTGCATACTTGTAAGATAAATTATGGTATATTTTTTCAGCCAGCTTGTGATCATAACATTAAAATCACTTGCTATAAAGAATATCATTATATCCCCACCCCCCCCCCGCCTCACCTATACACATACACATACACATTTCTGTTGCGACAAGTCCATTACAATATAGTCCTAGCCTACGGCGCTCAACCCATAGCTATTTTCACTTAATTAATCGCACTAACATTGACAATACATTTAAAGCCTCCTAATGTGGCAAAATACATCAAACTTCCATGATAATTTTGGAAAACAGTAAAATGCTTGTGTCTAATTGATAGGGTTATTTTAATTTTGTTTGGAGTATAATTATACAAATTTACCAATTTACTCTGTGCATTGTGATCAACTCCTAGCTGAATAATGTTACTATATAAAGGAAAATACCTAGTCTCCACAAAAGAGGGAAAAAACACATTTTAGCAACAAGATGGAATAGAGGGCGTACTTTTTTGCGACGTGGAAAACACACATATCTCTGGATCTAAAGGTGTTACAAAATCCTCCTTTACATATGTCATTGTCATTAACACAATTAAAAAGATGGGTAAAATTCAAGGTCATATGTATCAATTTGAGAAAAATATCATGTATATATTTTACAACCAAAATTGTTTATTCGCCGACTCTAGGCATATACTCTCATTTAGGATTTGTTCATATTCAGCACTTCTTATTGATTAATATTTTCGGAAATAAGATTGGAAACTGATATGCAGAAGTTATACACAAAATCTATCACATTTAGGGTTGGGGATCTCGCCACCACCTATAGTTAGTGATGTATTGAATTCGTATAGATTATGCCCGCACGTCATTGAGGTTTAAATTTTGTAATTTTTGTGAAATAATATGTGATACGGAAAAACAGATGTACTTCGGGTTCTTCATCCATCATTACTGTCCTCTTTCATGTAGTAAAGGGGGGGGGGCACATCACTTACTTATGGAGGCACAATGTGTATTGTTAAATGCCGTCCAGGGGGAGGGGTGATAGGGGAGAGTTCTCCCTTCCACTTTGTGAATTTTGGATCAATTTTAAGGGTCCTCAGATGCAATCTGGTGCTATATTTAGAAACTTGAAGTAATTTTCGGGCTTGCATCTGTCCAATATTGATGTTTTTAATTTAGGCAAATAAAGATTTTTTTCTGAGTATTTTTTTTTTAACACTACAACCGCATCTGAAGAGGAAGGGCACCTGGGGCACGATTTTTTTCAGGCCCCAGCCCCCCCCCCCCCTTCGGCGACGCCACTGATGGGTACGTGAATGGTACTTAATGGTAACTGGTTTCTTACTATCATAGGAGGCACCCCATACTATAGCCCATCTATCAAAACGGGAAAAAGACATTACGATTAACATATATACATAGACAACATATGTACTGCACGCAGCCGCGTACACTACACATATACATATTGGTTAACATGCATGTGTGCCCACGCTTTCTTGTGCCCACGCTTAGGCATTGTCCCCACGCTTGAGAAAGTATGACTGAAATATAGTAGTCTTCACAGAAACTGTTTGAAAATTAAGCGATTTAGAAGGCATTAAAACCCAATACAAACGAGTAGACCCTTTAGGAACTGCACTATTTAAGAAGCCTATATATTACAAACTTTCTTGAATCCTCTTTCCGACCCCCCCCCCCCCCGCGCCTCTTTATTTTTCAAAGGTGTTGCATACGGGGAAGTTTTGGTCTCCAGTTAGGTTCAAACCTTGTTATATGCAACTACAATAGGTTATTTCGAAGGCTTAAAGTTATGATGTATTGGCCCCATATATGCTACATATTAAAATATGGTCACCTTTGGGTAAAATTCTTAAACCGTTTGATTACCATCTAGGAGGAATTTTACCTCACTGGGAAATTCAGTCATCTATAGGTGCCTATGACATACCGATCTTGAGAGACATTTACATATTGGTATACGTTGTCGTATGTATCCGTGTCGGTTTCTTGAAAAATATACGAACTCAGAAGTTCAATGGTAATGCAGGACACTGCGAGTTTCGCCCGTGTATTATTCGACGTGCCGTGTGTATGCGTACACTCAGGGACGTCGCTAGAGGGGTGGGGGTGTCTCACACCCACCCCCAATCTTTGTAAAACTGATGATAGTTGGAAAATTTGAGTGCGACAGTCCGAATTTCCGACTGTCTCACTCTAATTTTTCCGACTGTCGCACTCTAATTTCATATATTCTTGTAATTTGTGAGTGACCTACAATTTTCGGTCAAAATTGACCTTTAATCAGTCATATTTACCACGTTTTCCTTGTCACATTTAGAAATTGTATCTCGCGATCTTTCTACTCCACCATACAAAACTTCGTGCGATTTTGAATACTGTAAAAAGAAATGCCTAATAAAATTACTGTACAACGTATACGATAAAAACGCTCAATGCTTATCTACGGAAGCTTTAAAGTGCCATCAACATGAGAAAAACTTTGCCCCATAGGGTGAAATTTTTCAGTAAATTGTTTAGATAACAAGATAAAATCTTATAAAAAAAATAAAAAAATGTTGGATTGCTTAGTTGCTTTAACTGAGCAATTGAACAATTTTCTACAAAATGATTAATTGACAACTTATCATATCTCGTGAATTGGACATTTTGCTGCAAAATGTTCAGTTGTTCACTTCATTCCATCTGAGCAATGAAAAATTTTCTGCAAAATGTTTAATTGACAACATATCTTATCTTGTCAATTGGACATGTTTTGGCAAAATGTTCAATTGTTCACTTCATTCCAATGGAGCAATTGAAAAATTTCTGCAAAATGTTTAATTGATTAGTAACTTATCGTATCAGTCGTCAACTCAACATTTTCCTGCAAAATGTTTAAGTGTTCATTTCATTCCATAATGCTCAGTTGGAATGATGTGAACAATTGAAATTGTTTTCATGCAAGTGATAAATAGCCCCCCCCCCCCCCAAGAAAATAATATTAAGCGCGCTAGGAAAAAGCACTGTATTTTGGGGTAATTCACTATGTCGTCGAATATAATTTGTTGAAAAATGGTTTTCCCCTTTGTTACATTAACATAGCTTTTGTAGTTAGTAGTCTATGTAGCCTATCAAAATTGCAGTCGCGAAAGATGGGATGTCTGACTAACACTCACCGTATCGTTCACGAGTAGTGCGGGTTTGGGGGGGGGGGGGATACAAGGCAGCAGTCGGAATTTTCTGGCTCCAAAACCCATCCAGTTGGAATTTCAGCCACTGCCTCCCCCCCCCCCCCCAACTTCAGGCCTTAGCTACGTCCCTGCGTACACTCACTTTAAAATTGCAAGGGACAACCTAAATGTATACAACCCTGTTGAATACTAAAAATATCCTAGTGGGAATGTGTGATAGTGAGTAATGATGTAAAATTTGTTGTACACATAGGTTAACGTTTCATTTATCTGTTCTTCAGGAATCACGCAATAACAGAAATTCAATGATATTTAACGGTAACGGGTCTAAGACTATAGTCAACTATCCCCATTCCCTCTTTTGTGGTATGTTATTTACATTTTCTATTGTGTACTTTGCAAAGAGGGCAATTATGTACGTGAACAGGCTCCCGGTTCCGCTTACGTTTTAGTAATCACAAATAGTATATTTCGTGATAATTTGATCAGATTCCCCGTTTCCGAACATTTCAATCTTCATAGACATTCTCTCAAAAACTAAAAATGTATTTTAATTGCCTCGAACTTCAAATTCGCTACTGAACGTAAACGTAAAGAAATCGATTGGATCTTTCGTATTAAGTCACCGGCCTCGACAAAGACTTGGGACCCCTTAAGTGCCTTAACAACTATCAGTTCTACAAACATGTTATCCGTTCTTTGCTCATTCATCCGCTTCCTGTATAGTCATGGTTTATTTGGTTTTTAATTCCATCAATGCAACTTACACTTATCTAGCGTCAAAATTTCATTGTGTTAGTATATTTTGTACTTTTCATTCGACTGCCAAGTATTGCTAACGAAGGCCCCAAGGGGACCGAAATTCTAATATATTTTCTAAAACTTTACTCCTTATTTGTCAATTATGAGTCATATCTTATTTCTCTGGTTTTCTATAATAATAATGATAATAATAATAATAATAATAATAATAAATATATATATATATGTATATATATATATGTATATAGAAATATATATTTATGTATATATATATATATATATAAATATATATATATATATATATATATATGTATATATATATATATTATTGCAGCCTTATTTTCAATGAAATGCATCATATATTTGTTTAATGCAGCTTCTTTGTTATTCCCATCCATCCATACCTATACACGTACATGCATTGCATACATACACTCACGCATGCACACATGCATACACCATGGAGGGAAAACTGTTTTTACCTCCATGGAGGTTAAACTGTTTTTACCTCCATTTTACCTGGTTTTTTTACCTGTTTTTGACCTCCATGCATACACATACTGGTAGGTATATAAATGATCCTATTCGCCAAACACACTGTTTTCATTATTTACAACAATAGTTCTAATTAAAGGCTAAGGCCATGGCATGTCGTCAACTTAAAAAACGTTAACCTTCATTTCCTGTGTGAGAGAACGCAACGTGATAGGAATGATTACGTAATATCATCTTTCATCGGCCCTCTCGATGTTGACCGCAAACGTGGAGATGTTCAACCAGACTTTGTTGTCTTTTTTCTACCACAAACATCCGCACTATTATTTGATATCGTTAATTTTCACTGTGGTAGTTGCATACACATACGTATACGTTTGTTAGACCAGGGAGTTGTTCAGACCGCCAACGTATTTATACCCTGACAAGGTTAGACTGCTCATGCACGGATGCACCAAACGCAAAATCGTAGAGCCGAAGTTGCGAAAAAGTTCGAAACGCCTAAATAATAATTTTATAAAATGACGAGACCAAGAAATTGGTGTGTGGCAGAGGAAGACTCAAGATTTTTCTTTTTTTCGGACTTGTCCGGACTCTACTTTTGGAACCAAAGAGCCCTTGTCACCAATTACATGAAGATTCGAAATATACCGCCGATCCCAAACAGCATTAAGGTGAGGAAAATTTTTGGACTTATTTCCGTATAATGAAATATATTTTGTGTTAAGAATAACCAAGTGGAGTTTTTGGTTCTTGCATGTATATGGGTATGCTTTTAAAATAAATTGAAAGTGCATAGCCAATCGCCCCAAATCATAGCACGCTAAAATTGCTAGGCGTTTTCAAAGAGTACTTTCCTGGAAGCATTCACTCTCCATTTGTTCTCAAATATTCTAAATGAACACCCAAAGCCTTTCTTACCAAGGAAGTGATACTTCCCATGTTCGTACACTACTTGCAAGTACAACTTTCTCAGACAAATTATTCCATAACCCTCTGAGAATAAAAAGGAGTTTTGACAAATATATGGTACTTATAACTTCTGGAGTTTAAGACATTGATCTCTGGTAATTCTGCTTGGCAAACCTGAAAATGTCAGTGAAGGATAAAATGTCTAAACCATACCATTCTTGAAAAACCGAATCAAGTCACCGCGTAATTAACCGACCTATAACCTCCATTGTGGTGGGTGGGTTAACTGTCAGAATGCACATTATCAGTGTTTTTTATCTTCATACAGAACTGACATCAACAGTGAATACTATTGTTCTCTGACTCGAGTCAAAGGACGCTTGAACCGCAGTGTGCTAATGTAACTGCCAAGCGTAACTTATTTGTGATTGCAGGTGTCCAACCGCAGTGTAGACTAGCATTTAACGTTATACATTGAATTCGAACTTCTTCATGATCTGTCGTCATATTTTGTGTATTACTATTTTTAAGTTGTTGATGCAAGCACATAATGGACACCCTATACATTGCTCTAGACTGACTTTGACGAAAAAAACGTCCGTGTCATGTAGTGTGGCTTGTCTACAACCCAAACTGATTAGAAAGATATTTCAATCAATTCTGACTTGATTGTGAGTGAAAAAATGCTACTTGAAGCAAGTGCAATAACAAGCAAAGCTGACAGCCATTTAACAAGTCAACGAGTGACACTCCTGACGGCAGGGGCGTAGCGAAGGGGTTTTTGTTGGGGGGTGTGGAGAATTTGATTTGCCGACGGATCTGGAAGTGGTGACTGAAATGGGGGGTCTAAGGGGAGGGGGTGTCCCCCTCCCCTTTGGCAATTTTTTAGTTTTGAAACGTCCTTAGATGCAATCTGGTGCATATTTTAAGTCAAATTTGATTTGCCGACGGATCTGGAAGTGGTGACTGAAATGGGGGAGGGGTCTAAGGGGAGGGGGTGTCCCCCTCCCCTTTGGAAAATTTTTAGTTTTGAAACGTCCTTAGATGCAATCTGGTGTATATTTTAAGTCAAATTTGATTTGCCGACGGATCTGGAAGAGGTGACTGAAATGGGGGAGGGGTCTAATTTTTAGTTTTGAAACGTCCTTAGATGCAATCTGATGTATATTTTAAGTCAAATTTGATTTGTCGACGGATCTGGAAGTGGTGACTGAAATGGGGGAGGGGTCTAAGGGGAGGGGGTGTCCCCCTCCCCTTTGGAAAGGTTTTAGTTTGAAACGTCCTTAGATGCAATCTGGTGCATATTTTAAGTCAAATTTGATTTGCCGACGGATCTGGAAGTGGTGACTGAAATGGGGGAGGGGTCTAAGGGGAGGGGGTGTCCCCCTCCCCTTTGGAAAGGTTTTAGTTTGAACGTCCTTAGATGCAATCTGGTGCATATTTTAAGTCAAATTTGGCACGGAAGAAGCTCCCGTTCTCCTTTTTCTATTCAGCTTTCCTTCTTTCTTCCCCTTCCGCTCTCTTCACCTTTTCTCCTTTTGCCGACAGACCCAAAATTTGCCGACAGCGACCAAATTATTGGGGGGTGTGACACCCCCCACACCCCCCCCCGCTCGCTACGCCCCTGCCTGACGGTTTCTACTACTACAATCTGTTTCTGTGATATTTTCCGACGAACAAGAAAACGGCGACCACAGTCGCGTAGTAACATACAAGTGCTACCTCCTTAAGCTTATATTATGTACGTACGTGAATTTGACATAAAACTTGAGGGTCAAAGGTGAACAAGTGAAGTACACTTCATGATGTGAGTTAGTATTAAACGTTAGGCCTACTTCAAGTTGATTCAATGACTAGGATATACCGGCATATTAAATTTATTAGTCCTCTCGACAATTTACGGTACAATTAAAGGCAGGAGCCCAGGAAGTTATTGACCATGCGATTTTGCCAATTTTTCTGACAAGTTCGGTTCGTTGTAATACGCCTCAAATAGAACTTAGAAGAAAAGGGGCCTCTACGGGCTCTAACTTCTAGGTAGCGTGCACACTATTTCCAGATTGAAGTCTGTGTAGGCTAGGTCACAACATCAAAGGTGAGTCCTAATTTCGTGCAGCTATTTGATTAATTCGATTGATGCTTCACGTTCCTTAACCTTCAGCTTTCATTTAAAAAAAAAACAACGTGTGTCTTTGTTGTTTGCACCTACAAATCTGTTAAAATTTCGTAGAAAATAACATTGTCACGTCCAACTCCAACTTAGCAAGAGCTAGGCCCTAAGCCTATTTAATCAGTGAAGCCAGGATAGTGTTAACATATCAAAATTGTTAAAACGTGAAGTGCTCCTAAATCCTAATTTCGTTCCTGTTGTCGGCTACTCCAAAATCCTAAAATTTTATTGCAACTATATAATTAGTTTTGAATCAATATGATATAGTAACAAGGAATATTATTGCTTCAGAGACTGACATGCACCAGTGCAGTAAAATGTTTACAGTCTTCAATTTCATGGGGGTGAAAGCCTCATGTGTACCCCTTCTCCCCTCTGGGTCAGACATTGGGCCAAGATTGGGGTTGAGATATTGGAGTCCAAGGAGTCAAAGGACACTAGCATATTATCATATTCAGGTTTACTAACTGCTCTTTTCCACTTTAAAACAGACCCTCAACATCAGGAAGTAAAGAGAAAAGAAAGGCTCAGCACAAGTTACCTGTGCTTCACAAAAAGAGGAAGAGTAATAAGGATCAGCCAGTTGTCAGCCCTTTAGAATTCATCAAGAAGGAAGTTAATGCAGCATTCTTAGGTGAGAACCCTTAGAAGCTGTCAGGTACGGTAGCAGTACAATATACTGCCTCAGGAATTGGAACTGTTGTGGTTTTAGAACAGGGGGCCCCTACTAGCCAGATTGAGCATGCCAGACAATCTAATCTGGCCCACCAAAAAACAAAGGGAAAAAAAAAAACAAACCTTTTGGTTCACCAATTTACTGGACAAAAAGAAAAATTGAAGAGAATTTGAATAAGCATTAATTTTCAACACGAAAAAACATTGGTAAAAGTTTGTCCTAGATGCTAATGTTATGAAATAGTGATACCATCTCTTTGATGTTACCGAAAAACTCCATCGAGACACCTTACGGGCCTCTTATGTATTTATCTAGGTCATGGATTCAGTTTTCCCACGAGAAGTTTTTAACTATCTTATTGAATCTTGGTACAGGGCCTTTTCCCAAAATAGATTCCATTATGTCTGTGGAACATTCGAGAAGGTTCTCTCACGTGGTATGGAAGTTTCCATAGAAAGGGGATGGACTTCCAAACTCCCAACCAATCAGGGCAGATCAGTGCCAGTGCACTTATTTTTATATCATTAAGCTAATACAGGATGGTCAGGTCATTGGCTGCCTACTGATTGTGCGCAGTGAGATTTTATGGAAGTAAGGTATAAAAGAAAAATGCGGCGGAAAGTTTTATCACTTGATCAGCAAATTTATCACTCCGTCAGCGCTCCGTGATCAGTTCGTCATTGCTTCGTTACTATTTCATCACTCCTAATTGTTTAATTGACGGAGTCAAGTCAAGTCAAGTCAAATCATTGTAATTTAGTTTTATTTGTAAAGAGAATCGACAGAGAAGAAATTATACCGAATCATTAATCAAATCCTATCTCGTCAAATTGTTTTTTGTGTGAAGTCATTGTTTTCTTCCGTTCGAGACATCTCCTGAAGAAGCGTAAATACGGCATCAAGATATCCCAGTACCTTTCTATCGCGAGTCCCGATATAGTTTTACTATCGGAGGAGCCGGGCTCGTCACAATATTACACGGTAAAATTGCGGGGCATCACTTTAATAAATCTTTGGTTATATGTAACCAAAAATGTTTTGTTTTATGATTTCCCCCCACACAAATGGTAGTGTATGAATGAACGGGTGTTAATGCTATCGCTGGATGCACTCGGGCTCCGCCCTCGTGCATCGCTTGCATTATCCCCCGATCGTGCATTTGTGAGTAACGCACGCTAGACCGTTGATTAACCCCTTATTGTTAAATGTTATCATAATAACAATGACTTGCTGCCTACCGTTAAACCATTGATTGTGTTACTCAAAATCATACTAAAACATTGTCTTAGAGATGACACTAATTGATAACAATGACATGTTTTGTTTTTAATCCAGTTTTTGTTCCATTATTTTGTTCTCTAATGATGTTGCTTTAAAGACAATAGGAACATGTGACTTTGACATATTATAGTAAGACTTTAACATATTAGTAACGAAGATAATGTTCTGTATATTTAACATTAACCCTAAATGCGATGATCGGCTCTCCATACATATCTTTCATTCTTCTTGTATCATTATTTTGCTTCCTCTTATTAATGGTACTGATTGATGATTAATGAATATCCATGATCTATTCATTGTAATTCAGTTTTTTTTGTCGTATTTGCATTAACGCAATTAGATGTTATGAAGCCATAAAGTTTACCAATATTACTCAACCCCCGTCCCGCATAACTGAATATAGGTACATTTACTATACCAACACCGACATGCAGACCATTTATGGAAGTCAATGAATATTAGTGAATGTGCTTACAGTACTCTACCTTCTTGAGATAATGATAAGTTAAAGCAGTATGATGTTAAAATTTTGGAGTATCCAAAAATTTTAAAAGATTGAGGGGGATGTTATGAAATAGTGATACCATCTCTTTGATGTTACCGAAAAACTCCATCGAGACACCTTACGGGCCTCTTATGTATTTATCTAGGTCATGGATTCAGTTTTCCCACGAGAAGTTTTTAACTATCTTATTGAATCTTGGTACAGGGCCTTTTCCCAAAATAGATTCCATTATGTCTGTGGAACATTCGAGAAGGTTCTCTCACGTGGTATGGAAGTTTCCATAGAAAGGGGATGGACTTCCAAACTCCCAACCAATCAGGGCAGATCAGTGCCAGTGCACTTATTTTTATATCATTAAGCTAATACAGGATGGTCAGGTCATTGGCTGCCTACTGATTGTGCGCAGTGAGATTTTATGGAAGTAAGGTATAAAAGAAAAATGCGGCGGAAAGTTTTATCACTTGATCAGCAAATTTATCACTCCGTCAGCGCTCCGTGATCAGTTCGTCATTGCTTCGTTACTATTTCATCACTCCTAATTGTTTAATTGACGGAGTCAAGTCAAGTCAAGTCAAATCATTGTAATTTAGTTTTATTTGTAAAGAGAATCGACAGAGAAGAAATTATACCGAATCATTAATCAAATCCTATCTCGTCAAATTGTTTTTTGTGTGAAGTCATTGTTTTCTTCCGTTCGAGACATCTCCTGAAGAAGCGTAAATACGGCATCAAGATATCCCAGTACCTTTCTATCGCGAGTCCCGATATAGTTTTACTATCGGAGGAGCCGGGCTCGTCACAATATTACACTAAAACAATCATCTTCCATTTTCAGCAATCTATTTTTGGCCTTTTGTTAGTCAAAATTTTCTCCTGTGGCTACCATGGTGGGCCCGCATACTGTATGAGTAATATTCAGCAACCCACAACTAAAAGGACAGTAGGCAGCTGTTAAATTCATTTTACATCAGTTTCTGTGCAGTGTCCTTCATACTGAGCCATCTGTATGCCTCCTACTGCATGCCCATTAAGAACTGCCTCAACTGTTGACTTTTCACCAGAAATTTACAACATCAATAGAAGTATCAGTTTTTATTTGAGTGTTATCATGGAGGGGTCAGAACCCCATTAATAATGTATTCATTAATTGAACATTGCTTTTCAACATACTTTAACAATCACTATAGTCACTGTGTTCATTTGGTTTGAATAGTATTTTTAGCTTTACAAAGTTTACGGAAAACCTTTTGCATACCTACAGTATGGCATTTCCCTGTCAGTTGATGTTAGCTTTGCAGAAATTTACTTACCATCGTTTTTACTTCTCCACAGGTGTTGCAAATATTGACATAGAAAATCTAGAAGTTGGTCGGAAGTTGAGAGAAGTGAATGTGTAATTTCTCACCAAACTAAAAGAGGCTATGTTAGAATTTAACAACCACAATATCAACCACTGACTGTTATAGCAACAACTTTGGAAAACTTGGAGAATTTTTCAGAACCCACGGTGAGTAATCAGCACTTGATTATAAAGTGATTTTTATAATGGAGCTTCATAATTGTTTATCAAAAACCATGCAGCAGTGACTGCTTGTGTGTGCATATGTGAGAGAGAGATGCCTTAGCTCAAATTTTGAAAACTTTGATAATTCAACAAGTGCAATATGCATGAAGTTCATACTTGGTAGAAAGCTACCCCTTAGCAAATTCTCAGCTGCAATTGTTATTTAATTGCCAGTGGTCAAACCCTATAAATGACCTTACTGAAGTAAAGGTTAAGTGAAATTAGTATGCTTATCCCTCAATCGAGTGCTTACCACTTGCTGTTACTTAGTACGTCAAAAATTGTTTGAGGTCCACACCACCTAAAAATCTGAAACTTTGTTAACAGGTTATCTCACCATGTACAGCTTACATATAGTTCACACTTTGAACAATTAGAAGAATGTATTCGGTATCTACCACCTTAGTAAATTCTTCACTGTTATTGCTTTGGGAGGGGCCAAAGGTCATATGAGATAACCAATGGTCTAAACCTGAAAACTTTGTGAATGAGCTAACTCAAAGAATAAAGCTACATAGAATGTCAAATTTGTTCCTCTGATTGAATACTTGCCATCTACAGTATAATGTTAACTTTTTTGAGGTCAAATGTCATTTGAGGTAAATTTTAGTTAAATTCTGAAAACATATCTCACTAAGTACAGCTTGCATGAAGTTAATGCTCAGTATGAAGACACTCTTAGTAAATACTCAGCTGATAGTGTGTTGGGAGAAGTCAAGGTCATTTGAGGTCACTAGTGGTCAACAACTGACAACTTTTCTAGCTGAAGAAGTGAAGTTTTGGTAAATTTCAAATTTGATAGGAATTAAGCATTTGTCTTCTTTTTTTTTTGGCTGTTTCGGTCAAGGTCACTCAAGGTCAGTTAATTTCAGTCTGAAAAACTTCTTGAACATGGTACCTCACCATGCACATGGCAATATTAGCCCTAGACAAGAAGAACAACATGAACAGATCTTTTACTTGACATGTGGATTCCTACATACATCATAATATTAAAAACCTTTGAAAACATGATAACTCAGGGTTGTCCACACCATATCTTTGAGTACACATTTAGTTCTCCTTTGCTAATAGTTGCAAGAGATTTTTTTTTCCATTTCACTGTGGATCCCAAGTACTCAGTAGAACTCTCCCCTCCAATGCCCTACAATAACAATAGGCAAAGGAATCACTAAGCCCTGTGGCTTTCTGTTTGCATGTCAATTACACCTGATCTTTGAGGACAAAAGTCTGACATTACGCTACTTTGACTTAAGTTACTGATATATTCATTTTCACATTTTGTAACAAATTTTTCTTTCAGGCAAATGGATACCATTATGAAGTTATTGGTGGCATCCACAATCTGACAGCCTGTAAGGAGCTGAGAGAGAGAAATCCAGACAAGAATGTAAAGATACAAAACTTTGGTTAGCAAACAAGCACATCAAAATAGGGGAAACCAGGCATCATATGAGCATTGAGGTAAAGGTGACTACTATGAATGTTGTTTTTATAGAAGAATTTTTGCCGAGCAGTTATTCATCTCATTCCTCCATATTGTATATTCAGGTTGCAATGACCTATGCATTAAGACATTGAAAGTGTGTATGGAAAAGTCCTTGTCTACACATAACACATAACTTTGTGTTGTGCACACAGAATCGCTCTCTTACAGTATGTGAATTTTCAAATAATTGTTATTTAATCACTCTGATAGGAAGGATTAGGTACAATATTGTAGTTCCTTTGCCAGTTGGACCATTAACAGTATTATGCAACAGTTGCCATGGTAGTGGTTAGTTTTCCCAATAGGGGTCATTCATTGTGGGGTATTGCATGGTCACTGGAAGTGTTTGACTGAGGGAGGGGTAAAAGTTGTCTGTGTGGGGTGTCCAATTTTATGTCAAACAGTCCTCTTCAATGACTGGCTTGATTTTCTTAAAACTTGGTATGAAGGTGTTTTAGGGTGAAAGTCTATGTCTAGCAGACCCCCCCCCCCCCCCCAGAAACAGGGGTCAAATGTCACATCAAATTAAATTCAATGTTTTAATTCAATATTACTCCAAGGGGACACATTACATTCAAATGGAATCTTCACTTGTATAATGGGAACAACATGTAGGCAACTAATACAGGCAGAAATGTGACCTCTGTCATAGTATTACTCAGATTGTAGAGGACAGCAGAGTGATAGCACTGCAATCATATGACAGTATAGTCCTGCTAACTTATCATATCAAAAAACATTTGCAGTCTTTGTTCATTTGTTTTTTTACTATCAATGCAACAGATAAAAAATAAATAAAATGGTTAGACTGTCAGTGTAGAATAAAGTTTTATTTCTCTTTTTTTCTGAAGATGACACAGAAATGCTCACACTGAGTCTGTTTAGTCTGGCCATTGCGTTCAAGAGGAAAACCATTGCAAGGAAACTTTGATGGGATGATGGCACAGAACTTAATGTGACTATTGTTGCTAGGGATGATCCTAGATCACAGAGGATGAAAAAAATGTGTATAGCACTGATTAAAAGAAGTGTATTGATTTTGGTGAAGGTCAAAGGTCATTTGGGGACAACAGGGAGGTTAATTGTCTTGTAGGGTATATGTGTTCATGTTCAGAAAGTGGCAACACTGAAACAGCCACATGGTCTTCTACTCTGCAAATCCTAAAATGCTTGTTTTAAGTGTGTGTGAAATAAAAAGGGGGGGGGGGGGAGGGGGTAAGGTTACAGTGACTTTCTCTTATTATTGTATTTTTTTGGTGAAAAATTATTAGTAGGGGTATCAGTATGCCCATTAGAGCAATCTGAGGGTCTGAATAGTACATCCTTCAGAACTGCATTGTAAGCCACTTATTGTTGTTATTAATGATGTAATTTCTTATTGCTAACTGACACTCCGAGCAGTAGGGGGTGTATCGGTCTTCAGAACTGCATTCTTAGCCACCTAATGGTGTTATTATGTTATTTCAGAACTAATGGTGTAACTTCTTGGTGCTAAATGACTCTCCAACCATTAGCGGGGCGTTTTGGTACACCTCTCAGAACTGCTTTGCAAGCCACTAAATTTTGTTACTTCTTGGTGCTAAATGACACTCCAACCAGCAGCGGGGCGTATTGGTACGCCCCTTAATGGTGTTAGTTCTTGGTGCTAAATGACACTCCAACCATTAGCGGGGCGTATTGGTACGCCCCTTAGAACTGTATTGCAAGCCACTAAATTTTGTTACTTCTTGGTGCTAAATGACACTCCAACCAGTAGCGGGGCGTATTGGTACGCCCCTTAATGGTGTTAGTTCTTGGTGCTAAATGACACTCCAACCATTAGCGGGGCGTATTGGTACGCCCCTTAGAACTGTATTGCAAGCCACTAAATTTTGTTACTTCTTGGTGCTAAATGACACTCCATCCAGTAGCGGGGCGTATTGGTACGCCCCTTAATGGTGTTAGTTCTTGGTGCTAAATGACACTCCAACCATTAGCGGGGCGTATTGGTACGCCCCTTAGAACTGTATTGCAAGCCACTAAATTTTGTTACTTCTTGGTGCTAAATGACACTCCAACCAGTAGCGGGGCGTATTGGTACGCCCCTTAATGGTGTTAGTTCTTGGTGCTAAATGACACTCCAACCAGTAGCGGGGCGTATTGGTACGCCCATTAGAACTGTATTGCAAGCCACTAAATTTTGTTACTTCTTGGTGCTAAATGACACTCCAACCAGTAGCGGGGCATATTGGTACGCCCCTCAGAACTGTATTGTAAGCCATTAATGGTGTTTCTTCTTGGTGCTAAATGACACTCCAACCAGTAGTGGGGCGTATTGGTACGCCCCTCAGAACTGTATTGCAAGCCACTAAATGTTGTTACTTCTTGGTGCTAAATGACACTCCAACCAGTAGCGGGGCGTATTGGTACGCCCCTCAGAACTGTATTGTAAGCCATTAGTGGTGTTTCTTCTTGGTGCTAAATGACACTCCCTTGCAGTTGTGGGGTGTATTTGTTTCACTGATTCACTTTTGTACAGGGACAAGAGGTATTTTTCTTCCTTTATTCATGTAAGAAATTAACCTTCTAAATTTCAGTTTATGGTCATGTAGATAAAATATAACATGAAATACATAAGTTGGTACAAACAAAGAATAATTTTCTCATTGTGTTATTTTTTGTCTCAAATTTATGTATCTGCAGTATGATTACAATGCATTTGCCTTTTTAACTCACATTTTGAAGGTTTAAAGACAATGACAGTCATAGCGTAGATTTTTCCCTTATATATACCATATTTTTATACCCGAGTGCAAACGTCAATAAAAGCAATATAATTTCTGGTAAATTTATCAATGTTGAACAAAAAGTTTTTTTTTTCTTGGATAAAAGTCAGGTTTAAATAGTTCCTAGAAACCCTAAATGTTTCCTAGCCTCTTTTAATTTAATTTCATTGTATTTCTTTAGGAGCAATCTCTATGACCATCAAACACCTTTATTCTAGTTATCCCTAATTTCATATCTCATAGTAACATATTGTTCTTTAAGTTTTCAATAAAATACTGCAAGTGATTCAATGGTAATAAAAGTTCCTAATTGTCATGAAAAATCATTGATTACTTTCAATAAAAGACCAATGCAGAAGAAATTGAAATGTTCTTTTATGATGTAATAATAAAGTATATATGTTATAATTAATTGTACACCAGCTTTTTTTTTAAATTATAATTTAACCCCCAGGACGATGTAGCATCTTGGCTCCCATAACAACAATGATGGTTGGTGCCCTGTCTAGTGATTAACTATGATCACACTGATTGCAACCTTAAACGTCCTTTCCGCTTACATCAAATATGAGATACATATAGTCGCAGATATGCTACAGAGGCTATACATCATTGTCAAAAATTAGTATTTTGATTATAAACATCATTTATCTCTTTAGCTAGTTATTTCTTTAACATCGGTTTCGCCCTTCACTTAATTAGGTAGGGTATGTCTAGGGCCGACATATTGAATTGTGAGGACTTATTGAATTACAAGTCAAAAAATCCTAACACAAGTATTCCGCTTGTGCCCAAATACAACTCATCCATATGGGAACTATCAAACGGTCAATCTGTAGGAGAATGGTTTCAGGTACCCCAATACTAGCTTTCCGTCAACACCCTAACCTTCGATTCACTGACTTTCTCCAGACTTCCCAACCCAGATTCTACTTCAGCAAGCAATTTCCGTCGCGAAAAACCTCGCTGCTTACATATACCCTCATATTTCCCCTGACACTATGGTCAAATTCTCAGTGTCGACTATGGTCTCTTGTGATTCTGAATTCATTCAGTTCTCTAGTAGTCTGATGTGAGTAAATATCTCATCTTGTTAGGATAGAACGGTTGGATATGGTAATTTTCGATTTTTCTTTCATTTTTTTTTTTTATATTTGTGTATGAAGAATAATTCCAGGTTTTCCTTTCACCGGAATTATAACAAAAACAACATTCCAAGAAATAGATGCCAGAGTTTGGTAAAAGAGTAATTACCTGTCAGGGAAAGAGTCATTGTTAAAACAGAGGTACTAAACCAACTTTGTGGAAAGTAACACTAAATCAATTGTTCTCTGAATAAAAAACCCAATAGGGTTTATAGAGGAAACACCAGACCATGGTTGCAACAACTCAGTTTTGATGAAACACGAAAAGTGGGTATCACTCTTAACCTATCCGAGGAAATACAAATATTCGTCCCAGAAACTTTCTAACATTTGCCAGTAAATTTGGCAGATTTGTTTACAGTGTACACCATGATTTTTACTCCATTCTCTGAAATGTCGTTCTTTATTCGAGTGCCTTGAAACAAACTGAGTTAGCAAAAATGAAGGAGACCATGATAAATGCATCCACTCCATTTCCTGTCTGGATTTCAATCATTTATTCAGTTGTGTTAGCCTGTACAAACGTTATGAAACTGAAGGGATTCTATCTAGCCACAGGAGGTATGTGACAGTATGTGACACTAGAAATATATGTTTCATCGCCATTTCTGTTTTCACATCCGGTTAAAAGGAAGTAAAACAAGATTTTTGATAACCTATACCAAACATAATTATTTGAAAAAATAATCTTATCATATTAACAATGCTGCTGGAAAATGCTATTCAATGTACATTCACTAATTTGATGAGTCTGGAATAAACAATGATTTTTGCAATAGAAATGATATTGGACATTGAATTATACATTGATGGCAATTAGAAATATATCGTTGTCATGCAGAACAAACCACTGTTTGTTGGGTGCTACAAAACATCCTTATTTTCAGGCTCATAGGTTTACAGCAACTCTCACAAAGAAAAGTTTAAAAATCGCGTTACAATAATTATTTTTCTACGACACCAAAGGACACAAATCACCCCCTCAATTGGACCAAACAATGGTAAACAAAGAGAATTAAGGAATTTCAACTAAACATCTAGGTCAGTTGTTTTATGACGGCAAGACAAAATAACATGCAGTTGAAAATTGAGAAACTTGATTAATTTCCAACCAATCACGGAACTATTGGCGAAAGGCCTTTATTTGAATTCTCCAGCCTTTACCACTAACTATAATTACTAAAGGGATGGATATCATATAAAGAGTCACCTAAGTTAAAGATACAGGATATAACCTGCAAAAATGGTTCACTGGGGATGAAGCACCTAGCTATAATACAATTCACAACTTTTTCATACCACATGTACCACGAAATTGATAAACTCTATCTTGTGTTTCAATATGATACTTTCAAAATAACTGCAAATTGGCCTAGTTTAAGGCTAGGTGAACAATAAGTGAATTCAGTCAGACAATCTTTTCCTTTGGCGCATGCAATTTTAGGATTATATCCCAATGTTGGATTAGTGAGAAACCAATTCGAAATAAGTATCTTATGGATACCTGTACTTAATAACACGAAAAGTCAATACGTTTACTTACATACGTTTTATGCATATGTGGGGATATCATTTCTCATTAAACCAAAAATAAAACAACACAGAGATCTAGGCGCACATTTTGTATATGTTGGTGAAATTTGATTAATTCTTCTGTTTGAATGTTTTTCATAGTTGCCATGGGAACTGATGGAACAATTTTCATATCAATGGCTACAACAACAAAAGAAGGGGGAAATATCGTGAAGAAAACATCGATAACTTCTCAATGAAATCTGCTAATAATTAAACATACTATTGTTGACGCACACGTTTTAATATCTTCTAAGACTCTTCTATCCTGCTTGCTATTGTCATTATTGCTTTCATATCAGTTTTTTAATATCACACAAAAGACTATTTAGACGATTGCAGAAGGTTTTTTTTTGTTCTTTCAAACGAGATCCTATTTTTTGATGAGTCTAATAATGAGTTTTATATATTTTTTTCATTTATTTTTGATATATAAACGTGTTGTAAAGCATGCAGTACATCGTTGTAAGTTTCGGTGTAATCATTTCAACATATATTTACATCAATAGGTGTCCCACTAACAAGATGACGAGGACCTGCTACTTACCTCTGATTGTCATTCTAGTGATCCCAGCAGGTTTGTGTTATTTTGTCCAGTTACAAAAATGCAGAATTTAATTTCACCTGATTAGTGTTTCTAAGCTTGAAGTATCCTGAAAGAGGTTGATATCCTTATATTAACATAATATTTAGGAAGACTACCAAACCATTACGGGCAATTTACTGCATGGAATTAGAAAGATGGTTAATGTTACGGATTTAAGTTGTTGTATCGTCGGTACCCGTAGGTCAAAATGTATATCCTCTAATAAACGTGGTTAGGTTATAGGGCGAAAATGATTATATTCAATTTCTTATAAATTTCATCTCAAAGTTGTATTGTACAGTTGACATTAAAGTTGATAACAGTTTTAAAAATTCAGCATATATATATATATATATATATATATAGCATATACAATAATAACACACTTGATAGTTGTACTTCAAGTTAATCTAAATGAAACGGAAGATCACTTAGCAAGAATACTTTAATGAGAGTCGATGCGGACAATTTACTTGTTTTAAAAGAAAAGTTGTATTGCCAAAGAAATATCAGTTTATTGATGTTACGTATGTATTTATTTATTGAAGTGTAAAATGTGCTTTGCAATGTCGTGTATAAACAAAGCGTGGTAACAAATAATGAATTGTTTGCTTAACGATGCACGGAAACTTCGTGAACACAATACAACGTTCAGTGGAAGAAATATGTATTGTGTGAAATGTTGCTACAAATAATTACATAGTGATTCTGCAAATGAGTACAGATATGACTACCAATGTTCGTAACAGTAGATTAGGTGGGCAGGTGCATAATATTGTGAAGACAAGATCATACACCTATATTAACTCTTATCATCGTGTTATACTTACATATAAGTATGAAATAGTATGAAATTAAAAGTAGTGTGTTACTATTTGCATTGTACACTCTAAGGAAAAAAAGGAGATTTCGAAATGGCGGCCTGCTGAACTAATGGCTCCCAGAGTCCGGCCTGATTTCGAAGCCACTGTTCAGAACCTCACAATATCACGTTTTTCGAATTTGTCAAATTTTGATTTAGATGTCAGTAAATAAACAATGAAAAGCTGAATAAGAAATTACAAAAAACGAAAAAGGGTAAAAAGTATTTGAGTATATCCCATTCGGTCTAGCTATTTCACAGTTGCAATTTCTGCCCACCACCAAGTGTTTACAATACAAACATTCAGATCACTCCAAAAACAAACAACTGCAAGGATATACGCTGTGTCGATGTATATTGTGTATCTTTTCAAATTTTCAAACATCCAATGTAAATGATATGATTGATGCGAACCTAAAATATTGTGCCATTAATTTTAAAGCGCGTTGGTTTTATGAACTGTTCGCAAAACCAACAAAATAAAGCATTTGCCATATGCTCTGTGTTCTTTAAATTCACAGGTTTTAATTTACAGGCTGGAAGCAAAGCAATGCCCTAGTTTTGACAGGAAGAGTATAAATATTAGGTTAAATACGTAGTTTGGGAAATAATTTATAAATACACACATTTCATACCAAGTTTAGACTTCAAATAATTTGTGATGATTGCAGCAGCTAATAGGCATTGATAGACTCTATAGCAGCAAAATCTCTCGTTGAATATAATTCATATTTAACCTGCATTTGTCTTCTTATTGCCATTACTCCCGACCCTTAATGTTTTCTTAAAAATGAATGACTAAATTATAATTTCCCTTTATTTCCCCTCGTATCGGTACAAGGGCCTTAATGCAAAGCTTGGCAGATTATATGTATTTACCATCAATAAAAACATTTAAACTTATCTGTCGCTAACAAAAGATCCAAAAACAACAAAGATTATAATCCAGTCGTTCGGCAGGCCATGTGACGTCATAAGGCTCGGATGTGTCTACGAGATGGAGTCTGACTTTATAATTGTAAACACATGAATGTCTGTAACATGTCTTTGTCACAACAATACTAACGTTTTAGGAACTGACTTTAAAATAGTCAAATCAAGCAAAAGCTAAACGGAGGAAAGCGAGGAAGAAAAAATATTGAATTTTCATACTTTTCTAGATTAGAATATTTCGATATTTTCGATTTCCAGGTGTGTTTATTTCACTTGCACTGGCTTATATATAGTACCGGTAACCTATCGATGCAAAGCTTTCGTAGTAGTGCATGCTCTCCCTACACATGTAATAAACAGTTTATAAGCTATTCTATTCTGGCTTTAACTAAGGTTAGTTTTTAATGATTTGAAAGAAGGTTCATATGTACGTCTGGTTTTCAAGAGAAAAATAAGAATTTAGAGCTGTAATATTTCGTTATATATGTTACAATATTTTTTATTATGCGGGGCTTGAGGGTTTTTAGGGGATTTTCATCGGTTTTCCTGCATTTAAATAGATTTAAGAATCAGTCCAGCAGGAAGGGAGGGGGGGGGGGGGTGGTGCGATAACCCTTTATAGATAGCAGCCATATAGATGGTTTTGTCTTTTCCTGCTTTGGTGAACCACAGTTTAAAAGGCTCAATATGATTATTTGCCTTTTAAAAGAAAGACCTGTATGTTAAACTACATACGTTGTATGCGTATTATGAAATGCATTTACTCATTGAGCTAAAGAGACGTATAAAAACCATTATATACGTCAAATCATTCGGCTGGTAATTGTAAGCGAAAGCTACGTCTTTTGTATTGTTTGGATATTTTTATGATAGGTTAAGGTTGTTATAGCAACGGAAAGAAATAAAATGTTTGAAGTAAGTATAATGACAATGGTAGCCGATTGACATATTTCAATTGGGGAAACAGGGAACCAAAAGATTACAGAGAAAGTGAAGATTACGCGGTAAAATAACAGGATATGGTCGTTATAACATTCTGTTTTTGTTGTGAATATTACTTTGATATTTAATGAAAGACAGAACTGACCAAGAAGGCAAGGAACACTTTCATAATAATTACAACAGCGTTATTACTATTAAAGAAGAATCTGCATCAAATACTAAGATGGAGATAGTACTCACTGTAATACTACTGATCCTATACGGTTTGTACTGCTTTCTTGTTCGTTCTTTCGTTCTTGCATCACCTTCAATGTTCAAAACTTAAAATAACTGCATGCACTAACATTGACTACTAGCTAAGGTTTATTTGAACTGCTCCCGCATTTCTATAAGTTTAGTTCGGACAAGGGTAATTTTGTCTTCGGTCGAGATAAACATTGTTTTGTAATGTTTTGATCGTTAATATATACAGGGCCTTAGTCACTGGGAGCACGCTTACATGTGCTTCCTGCTGCTTTCCCCTCCAGAAGAAATTAGAAGAACCCTTCCGTTATCCTCCAAACGATGTCGAATCCGTAGCATAAATAGGTATATATATATGCTATGTATAATTTTAATAGCAAAATTATCTCTTCGATTGGGCACAAATATCGTAGTTCAATTGATTAACACTAATATTGTGGTAACTGGTGATATGTCCACAATTTATACCTATTGAACATGGAAGTATTCCAAGCATATCAGAAAACAATTGAACTATATTAAATCATGTTTTTGGCAGCCTCCATCAGGAATAGCAAAATGCACAAGATTAACTAGTTCTATGAATTACAATAATAGCATGTATTATATATAATTAGATCAACCTTTAGGCTTGTAACAGATTATCAATCAAAACTATTTCAAATAAGGTAATACCTCTGCAAAAAGGTATGCTCAGAATAAACACATTATCTTGTTGTTAAGTCACTCTGTATACTCCTTAAATCAGTTAATCTCTACTTGTATTATGATATATATTGTTTCTAGTCTGAGGTTTGTTACATTGTAAGATCAGATGTATAAAGAAGACAAAATGGTTTAAAGTGGCAGCAGTTACATTATGTTTGACGTTCTAACGGTACTACTCGTTATTTCGTGAATCGAAAACCAAGTTTGTCTGCGGATAAGCGCTTAACAAGGCGCGGATCCAGGGACCAGGTGTAAAGGTTGTACATCGCTTTTGGTCAACAAGCTAGGATGCCCAAAGATCCTCAATAGTTGTATTCATCTTACCCAGGTCAACATGTAGTTGGTGTATTATTCATTACATTTGTTCTAAATTCATATTTAGGTTTCATATCAACGGAAGGTGCCCCTACACACCAAACTGTGGAAAATAAAGGTGAGTAGTAAAGGAACTAACGCCTTGCATTATTGTGTCCGTTTTTCGATCTTGGTGGATTGCACCCTGAAATTGTCTTGCGAATGTCGATACATTCTTCTTATAATATTTAACAAGGTTGATGCGTGGTCGCGGGATCATTTCACCATATAATTCCCTGTACTGAAGCGGTACTGTGGAACTTTATGGGTTATTCCTTTGTGACATAATATCTTGTTAATAACTGTTACTGTGATTTTTGCTTGGCTGCCAACATACATCAGTCGTGACATGATGTATTGTAATTGATATTTTGTGTCATTAAATTATGTAATATAGCAATAAATGTAACACTAACACGTCATAGGCAACTATATTAAAACTAATTGAGCTCAGCTAACTGATTGTCTTCTCTATTTTCGGTCTGCAAAGTTTTCACCTTCAAACCATTTTTAAAGTTTGGTTTACTCCTTATACCATGAAATAAATGATGGTATCAACGTCTAGTCAACACAAATTGGCAAATGCTAACATACCCTGTTTTACCCATTAATACTTAATCTACCAAATATTTCCTTGAAATTTATTTTACCGACGAGTGTCCGCAGATTAACTAAAATGCAAAATGTCTAACACTATTTTTCCAGCAAGTTGGAACAATTCTAATACCACAACATACTGTCCTCTCATATCATGCTTCAACGTAGTTTGCTGACAGTATGAATAGTTCTTAAGCTGTCTCTGATAGTAACATTATATTTATACTGCTCATTCTCTCAGTTACAGTGCTTTGAAGCTTGACATTAAAGTAGAGATAATTATAAAGAACGTGTCCAATTGATGTTTTCGAGATACATTTCTATTTTCATCAACTCAAAAAGTCTGGATTGTCAGCATTGCTCACCATCTGGTTGTATTCATTTCTGTATTTATTTCTGTACATTGTTTATTTGTTAGTATTTAGGACAACAATTTCTCTTCAAATTCATCCATTGCTGTTTTCTGGATTTGCTATTTAGATGTAAGTGAATGGAATCTTTATTCGGAAGGTATCGTTTGTATAAAACAACCTTCCTATTAGTTGATATGCGCAACGGGGACTAAAGGGAAAAGGGAGTGGAGGGGCATAAATATGTTACACAATAGTCTATTATATTTCACGAAAAATGTTACAGTTATTACCAGAACGATCAGACTATATTGTAGATCAGGTTGAAGTGGCTCTTTTGTCTGATTTAGTGGTTATACCTCATATAGTCTCTGATCGTTTATTGGCCTATTAGAGACAATCTAAGAGTTTAAGATACAGCAACACAGCTCTGTTGAATCAATCATTTCTAGGATGTTAAATAAGGGTGTTGGTTTATATCGTGCCTCATGATTATGAATAGTGATTCGGTGAATATTGTTATGATGCAGCATGTTACTTTAAAGGTTTACTACGCTAATTGATGTTATGCAATGCTTAAATGGTGTATTATTATGCTAATTTGTAAACGTAGAGCACAATCAGTGCAGTTCTAAGCTACGGTCGAGTAACTTCACCGAATGTCATGTAAATTAGTTTTCAAGGAGTGGCTCGGTCTCTTCTCCCAGTGGCACCAACCTGTACGTCACGCCACGTAAAACAACTATGTCTGCCTAGCACTTACAAAAACCCACCTTTTCCGTTCCGGCCTTTCTTCACCATGCCAACCACTCTGTGTGTGACTTTCTCTTAATTCTCTTTTGGATACCATTCTTCTGGACTTATCATTTACCTTACCTGGTCCTGTTCTCTACCGGAACTGTTATTTACGTAAAGCGCCTTCCGGAAGCTTCCAGACACACCCGCACTGTTACTTAATCAACACCGACTACCCTGGAATTTGACACCCCGACGGAGAACCCAGCGGTAGCCGAGGTACCTTGCGTGCGCGCTAAGTTAACTTTAAGTATTAAGGTATGTAATGTATTTATGCTAAGTTATATATTTTTGTTACCAAAAGACACGTATTAGATTCATTTTAAAAACAAAATCTCTCTAACCTACTTTATTGTGTTCGTTTCCCAAACCATGATATCTGGACTTCGTAACAATATGTTTCAATTAACTTATCGACTAACAAGACAAATATATCATATTATCCCACTTTCCGAATTTTAGATGCAAGCATCTGTTACTCTCACCACAGAACGTCTGATCGTAGCTCCATTTTCAGACAGACTAGCTGCCACGGGGATCATGACTTAGAAGTGCCACCCGATTCGTCCATTGTGACATCACTGCTAAATTTTATACCAGACAGACACTACCAAGGTAAGTTACTAAATTAAATAATTCCATGACACCAGATACCATTTTAAGCAATAATGTAAACAATAATGATTTTTTTTAAAAGTATTAAGGAACATTGGGTAACCTTGTACAATTACCCTAATATTCCTAATTTGACAGTATTCAATGGAATATGGTATGATGTAGGTATACAACCGACTAATCGAATATCGTTGCTTCATATCTCAGATATCAGGATTTCATTCATGATATACAGAGACAATTTGTTAGCAAATGTTGAATGGTCAAATTAAGGACATTTCTTGGATTGCCTAATTTAAAAGGTTGAATCATTTGGTCTCTTATCGGCCCTAACTTAAAATAAACATCACGATGAGAACATTTTGAATCGATTGATAATTCAGATCTGCCGAACGAGAGCGATTAGCTACAGCTCTGCCTAACATATGGGGGAAATGGCTATAATAGGATATGTGTCTACAAGTAAGCAACGCCTACAACGAATGTCTTGATATGGACACGTGGGTTCTAGAAATGAGCACGTGTGGCAAAACGAAATGTTATTATTCTAAAATGTATAAAACAATTAGTAAACTTTTCTGAATATTTGAGAGTGAGAACAGAAGAGTATGCACGCTCGCAAGGATGCATTAAATTTCTCAGTATCATAGAATCAACAGAATGTCTCAGTATTTTATGTATATGTATATGTATATGTATATGTATATGTATATGTATATATATATATATATACACATATATATATATATATATATATATATATATATATATATATATCCTTACTGTTTTGGCATCTCTGGACATACAATCAGCGTCCATAGTCTAGTGGTTAGGGTGTCCGCATATAAAGCGGGAGGCCCGGGTTCGAATCACGGTGGCGGCTGGAAGTTTTTTCACTGTTCTTAATATTCCAACTCACTACGATTTCAATTATTTATTCATTTGCCTTTGTTGTTTACCTCCATTTCATTAACACAGTCAAAGTTCAAAGTATCTCCTTCGAGATACGGCTTTAGGGATCACAAATGATTTCGAATTGGTTAGCATCAATATTTGATATCTAGAGTAAGGCAAATATGTCACCAAAACAGAACTAGTATTGTTCGATACAAGTGCCAAACGCCTACAGTGAAATTACGACCTTACTTACCGGTTTCGAACCTGTGGACATACAATCAGCGTCCAAAGCCTAGTGGTAAGGGTGTCCGCATATAAAGATAAAAAATTGTGCCGTTGAAACGTTGTCTGTTTTACACTGCTTCAATAATTTTTTTCCAAACGTTTCAAATAATACTAAGGAATTTTGAATTATTTAGAACAATTACCTAATATACCATTTGACTTATTATTAGAGTAATATCATTGTTTTCTTGCAACAGGTGTCAGGATTTCATTCATAAAATACAGAGATAGTATGTTAACAGTTTTTAAGGACAACTTAAGGACATTTGTTGACAACATATTCTGGATTGCTTAATTTAAAAGGCTGAATCAAGCCGCAACTAAAAATAAATATCATAATCAGAACATTCTGAATCGAATGATGAATCAGATCTGCCGAACGAGGGCGATTAAATACATCTCTGCCTAACACATTGGGAAAAGTTACTATAATGAGCTATGTTATTATTCTAAAAGGTTTAAATGTACATCTGTTGAAGGAAAACAATTTGTTAACTTTTCTTAAAATACGTTTAATTGCCTCGAACTTCTAATCCGTAACTGAACGTAAACGAAAAGAAATCGATTGGATCTTTCGTATTAAGTCTAACATCACAGGCCTCAACAAAGACTTGGGACTCCAAACCACTACCAGTTCTACAAACATATGTAATCCGTTCTTCCTATTATTTGCTCGTTAATCCGCTTCCTGTATAGTCATGATTTATTTTGTTATATTTTCATCAATGCCACTGACACTTATCTAACGTCATACTTTCATTGTGTTACATTTTGTACTTTTCATTCCACTGCCAAGTATTGCTGACGAAGGTCCCAGGGGCACCGGAAATTCCAACATTCCAACAATTCCAACATATTTTCTATAACAATACTCCGTATTTGTGAAATATTAGTCATATCTTATTTCTTTACTTTTTCTAATAATATTTTCTTTTGGAGTTTAAATGGATTTTCTTTGAATTATATATATATGTATGCATGTATATATATATATATATGTATATATATATATATATATATACATATATATATTTATATATATATATATATATATATATATATATATATATATATGCAGATATATATGTTTATACCCTCTTCCCAGATGTTAATGAACGTACTGTAGGTACTCCATGTGACAGTGCAACGGAACATAGATTGCTCAACATGACACAAGAAAATTCTACAACAAAGGAGAGAGTTAACAGTAAGTGTCTTCGGTTGATGGTAGTCAACTATTAATATAAAGGTACCGTCGACAGAAATGTTAATAAATTGAACTTACAGCATTGTACCTCAGGACAATAATCAACATGTGTTAATTCCTTATAAAGTTAGTGTTGGCCATTTCTCCTGCCATCAATCATCATGAACTTACAATGTTTCAAATTCCAATGTAAACTGAAACATTGGGATTTATTTTATTTCAGTAGAATTGATAACAACATTTAGCAAGATATAGATAAAAGAAAATTATTGAAAAATGAATCTTGGTGTCATTCCTGTTCAATTTTCGCTCTCCCTTGTCAGCGACTGACTTATGACTGGAATAGACAAATCGATTATTTATTTATTTCTTTCACTTTAGTATTATTGTTTTATATTTATATTTTTGCAGAGAAGACTTAGTCTATTAAGTGTAAGATTATATTAAATATATCTTGTTTTTGCAGATCTTCGTATTTTGTCAATTGTCTCTACTTTCAGAGACTAAGTCGATTAAGTGTGAGACTGTCTTATATATGTCTTGTTTTGACAGACCTTCGTATTATGTCATTCGTCTCTACTTTTAAAGACTAAGTCGATTAAGTGTAAGATTATCTTATATATGTCTTGCTTTGACAGATCTTCGTATTCTGTCAATTGTCTCTACTTTCAGAGACTGTTACTATTAAGTGTAAGATTATCTTATATATGTCTTGTTTTTACAGATCTTCGTATTGTGTCGATTGTTTCTACTTTTAGAGACTAAGTCTTTAAGTGTAAGACTATCATATATATATATGGCGGTTGTAGATAATCTACAACCGCCCACTTGGTTGGGCTTAGATGGGCCTAGATGCTGAGAGCTGGCAATTCACTTCATTAAACCCTCCAATACAAACTTTCTGACATCAAATTGATCGTTATGATAGTAGAACTATGGTCTTCATCTAACATTGATGTCATCTTAGCAAACACAAAAGCTATTGGATTACTCAACTTAATTATAAAATTATCTCATTAAAAGAACAAATTATGTTTAGTTTTCACGTGTTCTCAGCAAGTTACGCTTTCCTGCTGTTCTATATATATTTTTTTCTATTTCAGCAGCAGCTGACGCTGTTGTGACACACATTACTGCATTGGCTCAACATGACACAGCAAAATCAAGTGAACGACCCGATTCTACTACTACGGAGAGTGTTAAGAGTAAGTGCTTTCGATTGATGGTAGCGAACTAGAAATAGAAAGTTAACGTTGGCAGAAATTTTAATAATAATAATCAACATGTGTTAATTTCTTATAAATTGAGTGGTGGACATTTCTTCTACCGATGTCATCATGGTGAACTAACAATGTTCTAAACTCCAATGTTAACTGAAATCTTGGGAATTTCTTTTATTTCAGTAGAATTGATAACAATATTTAGCAAGATATAGATCAAAGGTAATTATTGAAAGATGAATCTTGATGTCATTCCTTTTCAATTTTCGCTCTCCCTTGTCAACGACTGACTTATGACTGAAATAGACCAATCGATTATTTATTTATTTCAATTTAGTATTATTGTTTCATATTTATATTTTTGCGGAAAGACTTAAACTATTAAGTGTAAGATTATCTTATAAATGTCTTGCTTTGATAGATCTTCGTATTCTGTCAATTGTCTCTACTTTTAGAGACTGTTACTATTAAGTGTAAGATTATCTTATATAAGTCTTGCTTGACAGATCTTCGTATTATTTCAATTGTCTCCACTTTCAGAGACTAAGTCTACTTATTTGGCCACATGTCTCAAACGTAACTTGTTGTATTAACGATGATCTACAACCGCCCGCTTGGTTAGGCTTAGATGTTGAGAGTTGGCAATTCACTTTATAAAGCCCTCCAATACAAACTTTCTGACATCAAATTGATCGTTACGATGGTAGAACTACGGTCGTCATCTAACATTGATGTCATCTTAGCAAAAACAAAAGCTATTGGATTACTCAATTTAATTATAGAATTATCTCATTAAAAGAATAAATTATGTTTAGTTCTCACGTAGTCCCAGCAAGTAACACTTTCCTGCTGTTCTATATATTTTTCTATTTCAGCAGCAGTTCACGCTGATGTGACACACATTACTACATTGGCTCAACATGACACAACAAAATCAACTGAACGACCCGATTATACAACAGAAGAGATTGTTAAGAGTAAGTGTTTTCGATTTATGGTAGCCAACTATTAATATAAAGTTACCGTTGGAAGAAATTTTAATAATAATCAACATGTGTTAATTTCTTATAAAGTTAGTGGTGGACATTTCTTCTACTGATGTCATCTTGGTGAACTAACAATGGTCTGAAATCCAATGTTAACTGAAATCTTGGGAAATTATTTTATTTCAGTAGAATTGATAACAATATTTAGCAAGATATATATAAAAGGAAATTATTAAAGAGGAATCTTGATGTTATTCCTTTTAAATTTTCGCTCTCCCTTGTAAACGACTGACTTATGACTGGAATAAACCAATCGATTATTTATTTATGTCAATTTAGTATTATTGTTTTATATTTATATTTTTGCGGGGAGAACTTATTTTATTAAGTGTAAGATTATATTATATATGTCTCGCTTTGGCAGATCTTCGTATTATGTCAATTGTCTCTACTTTTAGAGACTAAGTCTATTAAGTGTAAGATGATCCTTTAAATGTCTTGTTTTGACAGACCTTGGTATTTTGTCAATTGTCTCTACTCTAAGAGACTAAGACTATAAAGTAAAAGATTATCTTATAAATGTCTTGCTTTGACAGATCTTCGTATTATGTCAATTGTCTCCACTTTCAGAGACTAAGTCTACTTATTTGGCCACATGTCTCAAATGTAACTTGTTGTATTAACGCTTATCTACCCGCTTGGTTGGGCTTAGATGTTGAGAATTGGCAATTCACTTTATAAATCCCTTCTATACCAACTTTCTAACATCAAATTGATCGTTACGATAGTAGAACTACGGTCGTCATCTAACATTGATGTCATCTTAGCAAACATAAAAGCTATTGGATTACTCAACTTAATTATAGAATTATCTCATTAAAAGAATAAATTATGTTTAGTTCTCACATGTTCCCAGCCAGTAACGCTTTCCTGCCGTTCTATATATTTTTTTCTATGTCAGCAGCAGCTGCTCACGCTGATGTGACACACATAACTATATTGGCTCAACATGACACAACAAAATCAACTGAACGACCCGATTCTACAACTAAGGAGAGTGTTAAGAGTAAGTGTTTTTGATTTATGGTAGCCAACTATAAATATAAAGTTACCGCTGGCAGAGATTTGAATAATCATGAACATGTGTTAATTTCTGATAAAGTTAGTGGTGGATATTTCTTCTACCGATGTCATCATGGTGAACTAACAATGTTTTAAACTACAATGTTAACTGAAATCTTGGGAAATTCTTTTATTTCAGTAGAATTGATAACAATATTTAGCAAGATATTGATAAAAGGAAATTAATGAAAGATGTATCTTGACGTTATTCCTTTTCAAATTTCGCTCTCCCTTGTCAACGACTGACTTATGACTGGAATAGACCAATCGATTATTTATTATTTCAATTTAGTATTATTGTTTTATATTTATATTTTTGCGGGGAAGACTTAGTCTATTAAGTGTAAGAATATATTATATATGTCTTGCTTTTTCAGATCTTCGTATTGCGTCAATTGTCTCTACTTTTAGAGACCTAGTCTATGTGTGTAAGATTTTCTGATATATGTCCTGCTTTGAGAGATGTTGGTATTCTGTCAATTGTCTCTACTTTAAGAGACTAAGTCTATGAAGTGTAAGATTATCTTGTATATGTCTTGCTTGGACAGATCTACGTTTTGTGTCAATTGTCTCTACTTTTAGAGACTAAGTCTACTTATCGTGCCACATGTCTCAAATGTAACTTGTTGTATTAATGATAATCTACAACCGCCCGCTTGGTTGGGCTTAGATGTTGAGAATTGGCAATTTACTTTATAAAGCCCTCCAATACAAACTTTCTGACATCAAATTGATCTTTACGATAGTAGAACTACGGTCGCCATCTAACATTGATATCATCTCAGCAAAAACAAAAGTTATTGGATTACTCAACTTAATTATACAATTATCTCATAAAAAGAATAAATTATGTTTAGTTCTCACGTGTTCCCAGCAAGTAACGCTTTCCTGCCGTTCTATATATATATATTTTCATTTTCAGCAGCAACTGACGCTGATGTGACACACGTTACTACATTGGCTCAACATGGCACAACGAAATCAACTGAACGACCCGATTCTACAACTAAGGAAAGTGTTAAGAGTAAGTGCTTTCGATTGATGGTAGCGAACTATATATATATATATATAGTTACCGTTGGCAGAAATTTTAATAATAATCAACATGTGTTAATTTTCTTATAAAGTTAGTGGTGGACATTTTTTCTAACGATGTCATCATGGTGAACTAACAATGTTTTAAACTCCAATGTCAACTGAAATCTTCGGAATTTCTTGTATTTCAGTAGAATTGATAACAATATTTAGCAAGATATAGATAAATGGAAAATATTGAAAGATGAATCTTGTTGTCATTCCTTTTCAATTTTCGCCCTCACTTGTCAACGACTGACTTATGATTGAAATAGAACAATCGATTATTTATTTATTTCAATTTAGTATTATTGTTTCATATTTATATTTTTGCAGGGAAGACTTAGACTATTAAGTGTAAGATTATGTTATATATGTCTTGCATTTACAGATCTTCGTATTGCGTCAATTGTCCCTACTTTTAGTGACTAAGTCGATTAATTGAAAGACAGTCTTAGATATGTCTTGCTTTGACGGATCTCCCTATTGTGTCAATTGTTTCTACTTTTAGAGACTAAGTCTTTAAGTGTAAGACTATCATATATATGGCGGTTGTAGATAATCTGCAACCGCCCGCTTGGTTGGGCTTAGATGGGCCTAGATGCTGAGAGCTGGCAATTCACTTCATTAAACCCTCCAATACAAACTTTCTGACATCAAATTGATCGTTACGATAGTAGAACTACGGTCGTCATCTAACATTGATGTCATCTTAGCAAAAACAACAGCTATTGGATTACTCAACTTAATTATAGAATTATCTCATTAAAAGAACAAATTATGTTTAGTTCTCACGTGTTCCCAGCAAGTAACGCTTTCCTGCCGTTCAATATATATTTTCTATTTCAGCAGCAAATGACGATGTTGTGACACACATTACTACATTGGCTCAACATGACACAACAAAATCAAGTGAACGACCCGATTCTACAACTAAGGAGAGTGTTAAGAGTAAGTGCTTTCGATTGATGGTAGCGAACTATAAATATAAAGTTACCGTTGGCAGAAGTTTTAATAATAATCAACATGTGTTAATTTCTTATAAAGTTCTTTTATTTCAGTAGAATTGATAACAATATTTAGCAAGATATAGATAAATGGAACATATTGAAAGATGAATCTTGTTGTCATTCCTTTTCAATTTTCGCTCTCCCTTGTTAACGACTGACTTATGAATGGAATAGACCAATCGATTATTTATTTATTTATTTCACTTCAGTATTATTGTTTCATATTTATATACTTTTGCGGGGAAAACTTAGACTATTAAGAGTATGATTATATTATATATGTCTTGTTTTTGCAGATCTTCGTATTTTGACAATTGTCTCTACTTTCAGAGACTAAGTCGATTAAGTGTAAGACTGTCTGATGTATGTCTTGTTTTGACAGATCTTAGTATTCTGTCAATTGTCTCTACTTTTAGAGACTAAGTCGATTAAGTGTAAGATTATCTTATAAATGTCTTGCTTTGATAGATCTTCGTATTCTGTCAATTGTCTCTATTTTTAGAGACTAAGTCTACTTATCGTGCCACATGTCTCAAATGTAACTTGTTGTATTAATGATTATCTACAACCGCCCGCTTGGTTGGGCTTAGATGTTGAGAATTGTCAATTTACTTTATAAAGTCCTCCAATACAAACTTTTTGACATCAAATTGATCGTTACGATAGTAGAACTACGGTCTTCATCTAACATTGATGTCATCTTAGCAAACACAAAAGCTATTGGATTACTCAACTTAATTATAGAATTATCTCATTAAAAAAACAAATTATGTTTAGTTCTCACGTGTTCCCAACAAGTTACGCTTTCCTGCCGTTCTATATATATTTTCTATTTCAGCAGCAGCTGACGCTGTTCTGACACACATTACTACATTGGCTCAACATGACACAACAAAATCAAGTGAACGATCCGATTCTACAACTAAGGAGAGTGTTAAGAGTAAGTGCTTTCGATTGATGGTAGCGAACGATAAATATAAAGTTACCGTTGGCAGAAATTTTAACAATAATCAACATGTGTTAATTTCTTATAAAGTTAGTGGTGGAAATTTCTTCCACCGATGTCATCATGGTGAACTAACAATGTTTTAAACTCCAATGTCAACTGAAATCTTCGGAATTTCTTTTATTTCAATAGAATTGATAGCAATATTTAGCAAGATATATATAAAAGGAAATTATTAAAGAGGAATCTTGATGTTATTCCTTTTAAATTTTCGCCCTCCCTTGTCAACGACTGACTTATGACTGGAATAAACCAATCGATTATTTATTTATGTCAATTTAGTATTATTGTTGTATATTTATATTTTTGCGGGGAAAACTTAGTCTATTAAGTGTAAGATTATACTATATATGTCTTGCTTTTACAGATCTTCGTATTGCGTCAATTGACTCTACTTTTAGAGACCCAGTTTATGTGTGTTAGATTATATGATATATGTATTGCTTTAGTATCTTGGTATTCTGTCAATTGTCTCTACTTTTTAGAGACCCAGTCTATGTGTGTAAGATTATCTGATATATGTCTTGCTTTGAGAGACTTTGGTCTTCTGTCAATTGTCTCTACTTTCAGAGACTAATTCTATGAAGTGTAAGATTATCTTGTATGTGTCTTGCTTGGATAGATCTTCGTATTGTGTCAATTGTCTCTACTTTAAGAGACTAAGTCTATTAAGTGTAAGATTATCTTATAAATGTCTCGCTTGGACAGATCTTCGTTTTGTGTCAATTGTCTCTACTTTTAGAGACTAAGTCTACTTATTTGGCCACATGTCTCAAATGTAACTTGTTGTATTAACGCTTATCTACAACCACCCGCTTGGTTGGGCTTAGATGTTGAGAATTGGCAATTTACTTTAAAAAGCCCTCAAATACAACTTTCTGACATCAAATTGATCATTACGATAGTAGAACTATGGTCGTCATCTAACACTGATGTCATCTGAGCAAAAACAAAAGCTATTGGATTACATAACTTAAGTATAGAATTATCTCATTAAAAGAATAAATTATGTTTAGTTCTCACGTGTTCCCAGCCAGTAACGCTTTCATGATGTTCCTCATGTTTTTTTGTCAGCAGCAGCTGACGCTGATATGACACACATTACTACGTTGGCTCAACATGACAAAACGAGATCAACTGAACGACCCGATTCTACAACAGAGGAGGGAGTTAAGAGTAAGTGCTTTCAATCTATGGTATCCAATTATGAATATAAAGTTACCGTTGACAGACATTTTAATAATAGTCAACATGTTTTAATTTCCTATAAACTTAGTGTTGGACATTTCAACATGATATCATCATGGTGAACTTAAAATGTTTTTAATTCCAATCTAAACTGAAATCTTGGGAAATTGGAGAATTGATAACAATATTTAGCAAGATATAGATCAAAGGAAATTATTGAAAGATGAATCTTTGTCTTTTCACTTTTCTCTGTTCCTTTGTTACCGACTGACTTATGACTGGAATAGACCAATCGATGTACTGGATTAGTAACTATACGTCAACTTGGTTTGACGCCGTGGACAGATGCCGCCAATTGTTCAACAATGGTCACCTCGTGCGCATTGACAACGAAGAGGAGTATAATGAAGTAAAGGCCATTCGAGATCAAGCCAACATAGGGGATGCATTCGTCTGGATAGGCATCCATGACTCTGAACAAGAAGGTAACAAACAAACACGTCAAAGCAGCCGTTGTATTTGATCGATACCTCTTCAAACTATGCCCTGAAATATGCATATATTATATAACAAAAAATAAGATTGATTTTGATTACATTAGTCACAACGCTCTCATTGACTTACTTTCACAAAACTGAAAGACTGCAAGCATCATTTCTCTACCAATAGAGTTTCTTATAATGGGTAGCAATGACATGCATTAAAATATACCCAAAATAGTTATTGAACTTAAAATTGATAGGTCTTGTTGATGAATTCGAGTAGCCTTTCTAGGTTTTAACATATAGTATTACTTAAAATAGCTAACTAGCGGAATATTTCTGTTGTTTTCCACCGCATACAAGACAGTGGGACAAGCGGGGTTGGTGGTGGGGGGGGGGGGGGTGATGGATGGGATGCAATATTTCTGAGGGTAACAAATGTGGGTAAATTGAAGATGATGATGAGGTCTTTGTAGGAAATTTTCAGTTAGGTAATTGAGTCGTAGACAATACTTGGATATTAAGTGTAAACTCAATGGACAAATGGTATTCCGCTAATACACATACGAATCAGAATCTACAAGTAAATACAATATTGTTATTGTTGTTATGATCTTTTCTTGAAATAGTGTACTATGTCGAAAAATTTTGATACTAAAATTGCAGCCAATCCTACACCCACCCTTTTGAGTCACTCAAATGAAATTTGGTGGGTTGGTCTGACTAAACTGGGATGGGGATAATATAGGGTGACACTCTAAAAAATGTAGATTGAGATGTAATAGCATACGTCGATTAAAGGTCAGAGGTGAAAGGTTAAAGTAAAAAAAAACAGCATTTTGCGAGTACGAAGAAGACAAAATGACCCATGTTAGAAATCATACTCACTACTCATTGACCATACGGTCGATGGACTTAAACGTGTTGAGTATGGGTCTCAGTGTGTCTATATTGCAAATTATTTAATGAACTTGGCATGGGTGTTACACATGTTCCAAAATAACATTATGGTCCAAACTACAAAGAAGGGTATCACAGACAATAGGTATATAGTGCATGAATGAATACAACACGTCAACGCTAATGTGATCAACGATTTCAAAGGTCAAGTTGATACAAAATTTCCTTATAATGTGTGGTTAATTAATTTCAAGTTTCAACTCTAGAATATTCCTATGGCTAAAGTTGATTGCTGAACAAAATTTGCTAGAATTTTTAATTTAGTAAGATAAGCTATTCTTATTGTTAATTTGTTGTCTTTGTATTTTCGTTTCAAGGAGAATGGAAATATGAGGACGGTAGCCCACTGACGTATGAAAATTGGCTAGAAGGACAGCCAAGTAATTCTAACAACGAAGATTGCGCTGAGATGAGATATGGTCTTTATAACGACCGGGATTGCATGGCTATATTATATTTTTGCTGTGAATATTACCTTGAAGACATCATTAATTAAGAAGGGAAGGAAAGACAGGAATCAAAGAAGTAAAGAACATATTTAATCTTTAAGAACTCTCTTCTTATCTCTTGTTGAGCTTCAGATAATGTAACACATACAGGCATGATATATACTTCAACATTCAGGAAGGACATGACTAACCTTTCTTCTGCCCCCCCCCCCTACCCCTCGATCTCTCTTTGTTTCCCCATCTGTCAACCCTCTTCGCATAGGTCTCTCCTACCCTTTTCTCCATACTTTTCTGCCTTTGTTTCTTTGTTTCTTTCGTCTCTCCATTTCTTGTTCACTAATCCTTTTTTCTACTAATCCTCTTACATCTATCTCCTTTGTGCTCATTAACCTGTCTGTATTCTGTGTTTGTATTTGTCCCTTCTGTTACTGTTACTTGTCATTCAGCCTCTGAAGAAGATCCTGCTAGATCGAAACGTCAGACTCAATTACTTTTACACATAATATATACTTGTTATCAGAAGATGAATGCGGACATGTTGGTTCGTCTTAGTACTACTAATTAAACACCAGGTTAGCCCTGGAACGAAAAATATTGTTCAACTAGTGATGGGATTTAACTGCTATAATGACATAGTGGAAGAAAAACATAGTAAAGTATATATATGAATTTTCACTTTGATTGTGTTGTATTGTTAACTTAAAGAACATCGTATTTTCTGGCAAAATGGGAGTGGGATGAGTGTCTCACAATGGAATTAAATCAGGAACAAAATATTGACAGCGATTCAAAATATTACTTGAAGGAAATTTTAGATTAATGAAAATTAATTCTACATATTTGTAAATACCCAATCATGTAGCAGGTGCGAAAAATGTAACAAATCTAAAAATATCAACTTACGATACTTACAAGCTACTACTTAAAAATAGGTATAACCAAAGGGGTAGAAATGTACATAACATTATTAAGTAATTCAACAAGAAAATTTAAGCAAATTAGGATAAGCAAGTAATGTTCGGTAGGGTTTTGTCAAATGTGTGATTGGCAAAGTAAATGTGGAGACCGCCACTGGTAATTCAGCTCGGAAAGTTTAAATTTGATTTAAAGAAAGAAAGAAGAGAAAGTTCTGTGGTTTTCACAAGAAAAGAAAGAAACAACAACAACATATATTATAATGTGTTACGTATGTATACTGCTAATAAATGGAGTCAATATGTGTTAATAAATATGTATTTCTGTCCTTAGTTTTGTTTCTGGCATTTTTTGCTATTTTGTGGCTGACGATAATCTCCATGCTTTGCTATAGGAATACATATTGATGAGTCATATACTTCCCATAGGCAATTGACGTAGTCTTGTGATATACGTTCAGTGACAGCATGGCGTATGGATATGTATGACCGATATGATCTGGACGGTGATTGCATTCGCTTCCCGTCACAGTTTTACATAATAATGTAATCTTAATTAGTCAGGATTGTATACAATTATACAATGTATTTGAATTTAAAGTTGATAGGTCCTGCTTATGAATTGCGTTGCTCTGATGCTTTAGTGTTAACTTGTATTAGAAAAGACTAAAAGTTGAAGAAACTATAAGCTAACATGAGTGTTTGCGTTAACACATCTGAGATGAAATACTAACTGATTGGATTGATGATTAACATAATCAGTGGCGGATGATGGGGGGGGGGGGGGGGCTGGGAGGCAATTGTCCTCCGATGTTCCCTTGTTCAACTTTCAACATTCAACTTTTGCCACCATGGCCTTTTTGATTTTGAGCTAGAAGAGCTCAAAATTTATCATAGTACTCCCCTTCCCATCTTCAAGCTGTCGCTGCGAAATCTTCTTGTTTCAGCCAAGATTTTCTAAAATACCTTAAATCACCTTCAAATCATCTAGATCTCTATACCATCAGTAGTTTATATCATCCTCTTCATCATCCAAGCATCAACAAGAATGGTGATGACTCAGAAAATGAGAAGCAATCAACACAGTAAGCAAATTTAGGGCTATTTTCCGACAATGGTTAACCTTTGAGGCGGACGTGCACTATTCTAATTGTGATGTGATACCTTCAGTTTACCATGATTTCTTAACATGCAGGGGAACTTACATTGAACACATACATATTTTACAGTAGCTTTGGTATAGTATAGGTATAGCATCGAAACACATAGAATACAATGAGAGGGTAGCGTTCTATCAAAATCTTCAATAAGAAAACTCACTACATATCAAATAGGAAGTACCAAGATGATAATGCCGTATAAAGAACAGGTACAGGTTTAATGAGTTCCACGAACCAATGTAAACTAAATCGTGTCAATAACGGGACGACCTTCGTCTGTTTTGCTGGTATTGGGTTTCAAGCAGATATACCATTAACCTACTATAGTAAACCTTTGTAATACTAAAGTTGTGTAAAAGTAAGTTGGCCTGACGTTTCGATCTAGCACGATCTTCTTCAAAGGCTAAATGACAAGTAACAGTAACAGAAGGGACAAAAACACGCAGAGAAAAGACAGTATGTCTGTTACTTTTACACATTCTCCTACACAGGCTTTCTAGTGGATAATCAGTTTGCTAACAGTTTGATTTTATTTTAATATTAAAGTTAAACAAACTGATCTAAAACGGTTATCATGATAAACCAATACTGGACAGAGAATTTTTTAATTTCTGAAGAGCAAAAAATTTCTTTGAGGTTTTATCCATATTTCTACATATATATGTAAAAATTTCAACTTGTAGAATAACTTTTAATTTGTAAAAAGAAGATGTTAAAGGCTGGTTTTTCTTTTCTCTGTTGATAGAAAAAAATAAATATTTCAAATGAATAAGGGACAAGGAAATTGTAAGGTGACTTTTTATACCCGAATAAAATATCCTGCTTTGTAAAAAGATCTGCTTGTTAAGTAATTCTTTTTAACGTCGAGAATTAAAAAAAGAAAAGAAAAGATAATCCAAAGTCTTGTTTTCAGTTGTAAAAAATGAACATAGAGGTGCTTAGTTCTTTTCCCATCGAGTTTGAAAGTCTATTGGTCGGTAGAATCCTGTGTAAAAACCTAAACTGATAATAACATATCTTCGCTTTATTTACTGACAAACGTGACATCTTAAAAATCCAGTCCCAACATCGGGATTTAAGTCGTTGAAAGGAGTGAAGACTCGCGCACGAAGAAACGCCTCATGCCGGTTATCTGACTTAGTTTGGCATGAGGTGTAACAAAAGTGTTAGACACCACAATCGATCCCAGAAAATACACACGCAGCTTGCTACCGTCGGTACTTAGACACTAGTGTACAGTCAATACATGCAGCTACGGTCAATACCCACAACACAGTGAACATCGCAGCGCTGGACCTCTCAGGTCTAGGATTTACTGCATTTCGTAGAGACAAGAAGGAAACTTCACTCGCAAGCAACGGAATGTTAAATTATTTTGCAGAGGGCGACAAGCGGTTTGGTACGAGACTTCAATGCATTTAAAAGGAGTATTCCACTTTCTAATGGAAGTGGGAGTTTTGACTACTTTTCCAGATCATAATTATATACAGATTGAGAAAATGATCTATGTTTCAGAGCTTTATTAAAATAACGAGTGAAGGGGAAGTTCATAGTATTATGATGGCTTTGAACCTGTCAAACGTATATGACACACCATCTTGTTCAAAAATATCATGAACATATAAATTACCTCTACCGTATGAAGAACGAAACCAATATCCTTATTAATCTTTATGCAAGAGTTATTTCAAATCACTTGACGCTAATAATCAACAGAGCTATAGTAGATGTACCCTATGTTGCATCACACCATGAACGAACAACTTGCTTAAAAAAATAGATTAGTTATTAAAACATCAAATGCGAGGCAATTACAATAAAACATTTTTTTACCAACTTGGAGAGATCAAAGTCAAAGAATGTCTTCCACAACTCTTTTCAATTATCACAATAGCGCCGAATCCACGCACATTTCAAACTATGACTAAACCTCTTAGAATGAATGGCCTTTTAACCACCTTTGTTACGGTATACCAAAACAGGACGATTTATTTTATCGGGCTTACCGTACCAAATGAAATATATAATAACACTTTAATAAACGAAACGGGGGGATTTGGTAGAACCGAAAAAAGGGAAACCAGCTGCGAAAGAGCAAGTGATTTTTGTAAAGTAATACGGCCTATCTCTACCCGCCTAAGGTATCTCTATGATCTCTACCCGACCATAAACGGAGGCAGCTTTTTAGTCTTGAAAGCTTCAAAATATTTAATTGAGTCTACATAGGTCACTCCCGTCATGGTTAAAAAATCCCCCCAAAACGGACAGGACCAAAACTAATATTATTATTGTTTTCAATTCAAGCAAACGAAGACAACTTGTTGACAAAAGGCCCCAGGGGATATTATCTGACTTCGAGATATGAATAGTTTAAGGCCAGATGCCAAGCTGATGCCATTGAATAAGTTGAGAGTTGCATTTAAAGAAGATAATGTCTCATCAAGAAAAACAACAGCATCATCGGCGTATTGTCAAATCTTAACTTGATTATGCCCAACTGTAATCACTTTTACGACAATGCTAGACTTAAATTACTACGACAAACTTTCAACACAAAGATTGTATATTAATTACGATTATGATTATATTTATGATTATTATTATTATTATTATTATGATTATTATGATGATAATTATGATTATAATGATGGTTATGATTATGATTATAATTTTGATTATGATTAAGATCATGATGTTTATGATTACGATTACGATTAAGATTATGATTATGATTATAATGATGGTTATGATTATGATTATAATTTTGATTATGATTATGATCATGATGTATATGATTACGATTACGATTATGATTATGATTATGATACTGATTATGAATACGATTACGGTTACGGTTACGGTTACTATTATGATTGGAATTACTGTGATTTTTTTTTTATAATGATTTTATGATAATGGCGATTTTTGTTGTGCGACGGGGGGTGGTTAGGGGTTATCATTGGTTTAAATGCGGTGACCTTGATTTAATTATCAGTCCAACAGGAGGATGAGTTAACCTTTATGGATACTAGCAGTCCTATTGATGACGTTAATTCGTCATTTTCAGTACTACATCAAAAGCGCAATGTGATTATTTCCCTGAAGCCAAAGATCTGTACATTAAATTACATTCGTTCCTAACGTATTATGAAAGGGATTTATTCATTTGGTTAAGGAGTCGTAAAAACGTGTACATACGTAAAATCCTACCGTTGGTAGAAAACTACGTCTATTGTGTTGTTGAATATTTGTATTATGTTGTCATAGCAACTGAATATACCCATTTTACACAAATTTGGTACAAAGGAAGGAAATATAATGATGAAGTTAGTGTTCTCCTTCATAAAATTTAGTCAAGTCAAACATCTTTTGTTTTGTAACTGCTGCTACTTCTGAAACCATTAAAATCATATGGGGGCCATTAAACATGTTTTCAGTACGCAACCAGACTGTTGTTTCAATAAGAAATAATCACGTGTCTTCTGCAGTGTTTACATTTTTGAGGTGTTATAGGATTAATTAAAGCCTTGATGCAAAGTAAAGTCACATCCTTCTATTATACTAGTCAATGCTACGTTTTAATTCTGCTGCCAAACTACACTACAGTTCTGTATAAGCTTAGATGAAACCGTTTTCATACAGTATTTTCAATCGAAGCAACTGGAAGACGTCGCCAACACGACAGCCAGAGAAAACCAAGATGGAGATGACCCTCTACTTAGCGCTCATTATCATTTCAGTGGTCCCATACGGTTTGTGTTCATTTATCTGTTTTTTATCAAGTTAAAAGAATATTCTTCCTAAACTTGCTGTGTAGGCTCAATCATCGACGTACGTACACAGTATATATGGGGAAAACTAATTCCATGAGAAATGTAATTACAAACAACGTGTCTTTGGTATTAGAGAGTTTGGGTTGAGATAGGAACGATGCGGGTGTGTAGTAAGTGTTACATGGTGTCTATGAGATTGATAGGATTCATTGTTATATAGGGTTATTGACATAGCTTGGCATCGCTCATGTTACACTATTGGTTACCTCCACGTGATGCAACAATGCAGACTCATGCAACTCTATATATTGTGTTAGCTGTTGATAGTTTGTTATCATGGGCATCTGCTTAATGACAGGAACAAGAAAATGGAGCAGAATTTCGCGATATGTCATATACTGTGTTGGTAGTCGTACTGCAAACAACTTGAACGATTACGAACGTTTTCGTAATCGTCTTACGTCTGTTATCAGGCTGGCCAAAAATTCTTACTACACCAATATGTTTAATAATAACAACTAGGATTGCGAAACGTATGTGGGGGTCAATAAATACCCTTTTACATGGTCGACAAGCTAATCGCACTCCTGAACAGATTAATTATCAGGGGGTCAGTTTTTCTAATCCATTGGATATTGGAACATTATCAATGATTATTTTACTACTATTGGTCCAGCCACTCAATATAGGATTCCTAATGTTAATTCTCACTACAAAATGTACCTGCAAGCACCAGTCATTGACTCTTTATTCATTCTTCCTGCAACAAGAGATGAGGTCCTTAAAGTACTTCTATCACTCAAGCCATCCGCTGCTGGTTTGGATGTTGTTTCTGCTATTATTGTAAAACATGTTGCCCATTCATTATGTTTTCCACTCACATATCTTTGTAATCTCTCTTTTGGGCTTGGTGTTGTTCCCACATCTTTGAAAGTAGCTCGCGTTGTTCCTGTCTTTAAGGCCGGTGAACAGGAATCCGTGAATAATGATAGACCCATTTCAGTTCTCCCATGTTTCTCCAAGGTAATCGAAAAAAATAATGTTCTCACGGTTATATAACTTTATTGCTAAGCATAATTTACTGTATAACTTTCAATATGGTTTCCTTCCTGGCGGTTCAACTACACATGCTATTTTACATTTTACTTGTAAAGTTATGGAAGCTTTCGAAAATAATCAGTATGCTTCTGGTATATTTCTGGATCTGTCGAAGGCGTTTGATACTCTTGACCATAACATTTTACTTGAAAAACTTAATCATTATAGAATCCGGGGAACTGTACTTAAGTGGTTCAAAAGCTATCTTGCTGATCGTCACCAGTTTGTTGTTATTAATAATATAAGTTCTGTTTCCAAGCCAATTAAGTGTGGTGTTTCTCAACGGTCCATACTTGGTCATTGTTGTTTATAATTTATGTTAATGACCTCTATAGAGCCAGCAACAAATTTCATATAATCTCTTATGCTGATGATACCAACCTGTTCTTTTCCAGTAATGACATTAATTTTCTATTGGATACTATACAGAATGAGTTAACATATATTCATAATAGGTTTTGTGCAAATAATTTGTCACTAAAGGTTAAGAAAATTACCTCTATTGTGTTTAGTACACCTTCAAAGCACTTAAATCCTAACATAAATAGTATCAGACTTTGCGGTGTTGAAGTTATGCTGTCTAAGATTACTAAATTTCTTGGCGTTTATATCGATAATCATCTTTCTTGGAATAATCATATTCAGAATATTTGTATGAAAGTGTCTAAAGGCGCTGGAGTTCTTAATAGACTTCGCCAAATTCTTCCCAGAAGCACATTGGTCACTTTGTATAATACACTCATACTTCCCTATCTTACCTACTGTAATGTTATTTGGGGCAGTACCCATGCCTCTAGAATTCAACCCTTTTATTTACTTCAAAAGAGAGCCATTCGTTATATTTGTAATGCGGATTACCTCCAGCATACAGCACCCCTGTTTACTACACTTAACGCTCTTAGTATCTATGACATAAATCGTTACTATATTGGTATTTTTATTTTCAATTGGTTACATGATAATGCTTCGTCGACTTTTCGCAACTATTTTCAGTTACGTAACGATTCCTATCCTAACAATGCGCCAAATCAATTTACTGTTCCTTACTTTAGACTTAGGTCTTCACAACTTGGTATTCGTTATGTCGGCGTAAAACTTTGGAATTACCTCCCTACTACTATTACTGGTTGTAAAACTTTGAACACCTTCAAAATACGTCTTAAAAAGTATCTTATATCAAACTATCATTGATTTTGTATTTCCTTTCTTTGCCATCTTTGTTCTGTTTTCTCTGTATAGTTAAGCTTTCATTCTATACTTTATTTGTAAAGGGGTGTCAACGTAAACAAGCTCTACAGAGCTTCTTGTTGGCACTCCTCAATCTCTTGTTCTCTTGTACATTTACCCACGTCTATTGTCAAAATTGCATACTTTAATACAAGAGATTGAAATAAAGTCTTATGAATTGAGAAAAAAAAATGAATTAGTATATCAATTACAATCGAGGTCTACCAGAGAGGAGTGAAAACAAGTTCACATGTAGCATGCAGAGGCTGGAATTTTGATATCAATCTCCACAGGTAGACCAGGTTTTACTATTGTATAGTACCTTTATTGAAGATGACGATCTTTTTTATTAGTCACTGTACTAGTGGAGCGGTCTATGCCAAAGCATCATCATTTGTACATTAATATGGATAATGTCCGTACATAAAGTATAGGTTAATATTAGTACATAAGATATGGGCTAATGTCCGTACATAATATATAGGCTGGTATTCGTACATAATAAATAAGCTAATGTTTGTACATAATATCCAATCATAATATATAGGCGAATTAGAAAAAAAGAAAGTATTGTGATGTACGTGGATTAAAAATACTTATGCAATAATGTATTTCTTTTCGCGCTTTGCGCGTGTAAATCATCTTGCGACGGTTTTTGTGCACATTTCTTAAGATGGTAGAGAATACAATGAAATGGCTGAATAACGTATGGTTAGATCCGCATCAAATATCTATGTGTTAAACCATTTACTAAACAGAGGTACCGTAAGGCAAAACGATTACACCGACTTTAGTATGGTGTAATCCCCGAAAGGTTTAAAAAGATCTTTCTCAGAAGCATTGGCCAACAAATGTGCCCCCTAAAACTTTCTAGTTTGGAAATTACCCAGGACCGGCGCTACGACGGGCAGGGGAATTACCTCACACACCTGATATTGTATTTCAAAATGTATTCTGCAATGTAAAATAGTCAAGAATGTTTTTTCCTTCCAGATTTTGCTCTCAGGTTAAAGGAAATTGAAACTAAAGTCTTTAACTTAAACAAAAATATTTGGGCGTACGCCAGAACCCCCTCCCCTTCCACAGTTCTAGAGATCAGTCCACCTGGAATTCAATTTGTGGGCTTCGCCCGAACAACGGTTTGTCCCCCCTGTATTTTGCCACCCCTCCCATTTGTGGTGCTTACGATGCATGCTGAGTTCCGAAGTGATCCTCGCAAAATGTGACCCCACATTTGTTAAAGCTTTCTACACTCATGCCCTCGACCAATGGGAAATTCGAACGCATTTGCAAAAAATGCTGCTAGGACTGCATTTACCGTTTACTAATTGGGAATGGCTAAGTATAATTTCGTTCTAATAATTATCGACATTACTTCTTTAGTAGAGTGAACTTTCGAGATTGCAACCTTACATCCGCAATTGATACACAATACTTTGCAATTATCATCAAGGAACCTTGCACTTCGCAGACAGTCTCTTGTACTGCGCACCTTATCAAGTTGTTCCATAGCACCGTAGCAATTCACTGGCCTAACTTTTTCTGCGGTCTGATGAAAGCTTCAGTTCGTATCCCATCATAATGAATCCATTTGTGGTTTGAAGTTGTTAAATAACGTCGTATTACCTCATTTCAATTGGGGACGGGAAATTCCTCTTCGCCTCTCCTTAGCCTAGTTCTGGGACTTAAACAACATCGTCTTTTCTGGCAAAATGGGAGCGGTGTGGTACGTCTGGTAGGAGTTAAAACAGGAATAAAAAATATCAAAAAATACTAAAAGCGGAACTTCAAAATCACCTTACAATTTTATAGAAATATCACAAAGCATCAGTTTAAAGCGAAAGGGACACAATTGTAAGAAAAACAGGTGCAAAGCACACCATCACATTTAACTGCGACTTAATAGGTTCCCTAATTCAAAAGCCTATCCAGTTGACTTTTTATATACACAATTGAACATTAAAGTGTGTAATATATGGTCCCACCATGCTACACGCTCCACAACCACAACGGCCAGTCTGTCTACCCTTTTGCCCCACTCCAGTCTCTGGTACGCTAAGCAGCAAGCGAGAGGCAACAGGTTCTGTTTGTACAGTCGGTATATCCAGGCACGTAGCCAGCCCTGTCGGTCTGGGGAGGGGGAGAGGATGGGCAAAATTAGGATGAACGTTTCTATTTCATGGTTTACATTTAATTGTGAAATACTGAATAGTATTGAATCGAAGCTAACGATCTATTGTACAAACATTATCATATGTTATTTATTGTTCTTGAACTTCTTACCTTGGAGCTTTTGCTGTCTGAACTGTTCCTATTTTTATCATTTTTGAAAAGTTCTAATTGAGCACAAATACATAACAACAAAATCCTTTTCTAGAGCGTCATGTCTGCTTCATCTCAACTGTTTGTGCTCTTGGTTCGACCCCGGTGAGTTTAATCTAGTCATTCGGCAAGTCATGTGACGTCACAAGGCTTGGAAGTGTCTACGAGATTGTACAAATGAGTGTCTCAATGCAACTAAACATGGTATATCTGCAACACAGTTTTCGCTTGCACTGTCTTATATCGTAACCTACATAAGAACAGTTTCTTAACGTAGTATTGCAGGTTCTCCCAACGCATGCAATCAACAATTAAAAAGCTATTCAATTCTGGCCTCAACTAACTTTAGTTTTAATGATTTGAAAGAAGGAATACGGCCGGTTTCAAGAGAAAAATAAGAATGCAGAGCTTCAATATTTCGTGACATAATTGTGACAATATTTTTCTTTACTTTTAATTTTTCGAAAGGGGGGCGGAGGGTTGAGGGGGGTTTGTGGATTCCCATCGGTTTTGCTTGTATTTAAATATATTTAATTATCGATACAAAGGAGGGGGTTGCGATAAACTCTTTAGATAGCAGCCATATAGCCTACATGACGTTATTTCGTCTGTTCCGCCTTTGATGAACCACAGTTCTTTATCAAAACGCGCAATATGATTATTTGCCTTTATCAAACAAAAGACTTGTATGCTAAATTACATACGTTTCACGCTTATTATGAAAGGGGTTATTCATTTGGTTAAGGTGACATAAAAACATGCAAATACGTTAAATCGTACGTGTGAGAGAAAGCTTCTTCTTTCGTAATATTTGAATATTTGTATTAGGTTGTCATAGCAACTGAAGATATAAATTTTATATGACTTTGGTACAAAGGAAGGAAATATAATGATTAAAGAAAGTACGCCTTCTTCATAAATTCTACAAATCAAACATCTCTTGTTGACGCCATGACGAACCATGTAATTGCTGCTTAGTCGCTTATACCATTGATGTCGGAACACAGGATGGTCGTTATAACGACATCAGTTGTAGCAGTGATTTCTATTTTTGTTATAAATACTACTTTGATATTTAATAAAAGACAGAATTGACTAAAAAGGAAAGGAACACTTTTATAATAATTACAACAGCGTTTATACTATTAAGAAGAATCTGCATGAAATACAAAGATGGAGAAAGGACTCACTGTAATATTACTGATCCTATACGGTTTGTACTGCTTTCTTTTCGTTGCTTCGTTCTCGCATCACCTTCAATTTCAAGACATAAAATAATTGCATGCACTAACCTTGACTGTACTGCTCGTTATTTCGTGAATCGAAAACCAAGTTTGTCTGCGGATAAGCGCTTAATAAGGCGCGGATCCATGGACCAGGTGGGAAGTTTGTACACCGCTTTTGACTAACAAGCTAGGATGCCCAAAGATCCTCAACAGTTGCATTCATTTTACCCAGGTCAACATGTAGTTGGTGTATTATTCATTATATTTGTTCTAAATTCATATTTAGGTTTTATATCAACGGAAGGTGCCCCTACACACCAAACTGTGGAAAATAAAGGTGAGTAGTAATGGAACTAACGGCTTGCATTATTGTGTCCGTTTTTCAATCTTGGTGGATTGCACCCTGAAATTGTCTCGCGAATGTCGATGCATTCTGCTTATAACATTTAACAAGGTTGATGCATGGTCGCGTGACCAATTCACCATCTATCTAATTGTATTGAAGCGGTACTGTGTAACTTTATGGGTTATTCATTTGTGACACAATGTCTTCTTTATAACTGTTACTGTGATTTCTGCATGGCTGCTAAGATACATCAGTCGTTAACATGATGTAATTAATATTTTGTGTCATTAAATTATGTAATATAGCAATAAATTTAACACCGACACGTCGTAGATAACTATATTAAAACTGATTGTCTTATCTACTTCGGTCTGCAAAGTTTTCACCTGCAAACTATTTTTAAAGTTTGGTTTACTCCTTATACCATGAAATCAATGATGGTATCAACGTCTAGTAAACACAAATTGGTAAATGCTAACATACCCTGTTTACCCTTTAATACTTAATCTACCAAATATTTCCTTGAAATTTATTTTACCGACAGAGTGTCCGCAGATTAATTAAAATGCTAAATGTCTAACACTATTTTCCAGCAAGTTGGAACAATTCTAATACCACAAAATAATGTCCTCGCATATCATGCTTCAACGTAGTTTGCTGACAGTATGAATAGTTAACATGATGTTAGTGATATCGATAATAATATATAATACAGTAGCCACTTACATATACTTCAATATTTTGTGCCATTACATTATTTTATAGGAAACAAATTTTACAGTGACACGTCATAGTCAACTATATTAAAACTGATTGAGCTCATCTAACTTATTGTCTTCTCTACTTTGGTCTGATAAGTTTTCACATTCAAACTATTTTTAAAATTACCCCTTATAGCATGAAATCAATGATGGTATCAACGTTTAGTAAATACACATTGTCAAATGCTAACCTATCATGTTTTACAATTTAATACTTAATGTACCAAATTGCTCCTTGAAATTTATTTTACCGAAAAAGTGCCCACACATGAATTGAAATGCCAAATGTCTAATAGTATTTTCCATCCAGTTGGAATGATTCTAAATACCACAATATACTGTCCTCTAATATCATGCTTCAACGTACTGTTTGCTGACAGTATGAATAGTGCTTTAGCTGTCTCTGATAGTAACATGATATTCATGCTGTCAGTGCCAGTGCTTTGAAGCTTGACATTCAAGTAGAGATAATTATAAAGAACGTGTCCAATTGATGTTTTCGAGATGCTTTTCTATTTTCATCTACTCAACAAGTCTGTATTGTCAACATTGCTCACCATCTGGTTGCATTCAATTTCTGTTCATTGTTATTTGTTTGCATTCACTAGCAAAGTTCTTGTCAAATTCATCCATTGCTGTTTTCTGGATTTGTTATTTAGATGTAACTGAATGGAATCTTTATTAGGAAGGTGTCGTTTGTATAAAGCCACCTTCGTATTAGTTGATATGCGCAACGGGGACTAATGGTAAAAGGGAGTGGAGGGGCATAAATATGTTATACAATAGTCTATTATATTTCACGAAAAATGTTACAGTTATTACCAGAACGATCAGACTATATTGTCGATCAGGTTGAAGTGGCCCTTTTGTCTGATTTAGAGGTTATACCTCATATTCTCGGATCGTTTATTGGCCTATTAGAGACAATCTAAGAGTTTAAGATGACACATCTACGATCGTCCCTGTAAACACAGCTCTGTTGAATCAATCATTTCTAGGAGTTTAAATTAGGGTGTTGGTTTATATCGTGCCTCATGATTATGTATAGTGATTCGGTGAATATTGTTATGATGCAGCATGTTACTTTAAAGGTTTACTACGCTAATTGATGTTATGCAATGCTTAAATGGTGTATTATCATGCTAATTTGTAAACGTAGAGCACAATCAGTGCAGTTCTAAGCTACAGTCGAGTAACCTCACAGAATGTCATGTAAATTAGTTTTCAAGGATTGGCTCGGTCTCTTCTCCCAGTGGCACCAACCTGTACGTCACGCCACGTAAAACAACTATGTCGCCTAGCACTTACAAAAACCCACCTTTTCCGTTCCGGCCTCTCTTCACCATGCCAACCACTCTGTGTGTGACTTTCTCTTAATTCTCTTTTGGATACCATTCTTCTGGACTTATCATTTACCTTACCTGGTCCTGTCCTCTACCGGAACTGTTATTTACGTAAAGCTCCTTCCGGAAGCTTCCAGACACACCCGCACTGTTACTTAATCAACACCGACTACCCTGGAATTTGACACCCCGACGGAGAACCCAGCGGTAGCAGAGGTACCTTGCGTGCGCGCTAAGTTAACTTTAAGTATTAAGGTATGTAATGTATTTATGCTAAGTTATATATTTTTGTTACCAAGAGACACGTATTAGATTCATTTTACAAACAAAATCTCTCTAACCTACTTTATTGTGTTCGTTTCCCAAACCATGATATCTGGACTTCGTAACAATATGTTTCAATTAAGTTATCGACTAACAAGACAAATATATCATATTATCCCACTTTCCCCATTTTAGATGCAAGCATCTGTTACTCTAACCACAGAACGTCTGATCGTAGCTCCATTTTCAGACAGACTAGCTGCCACGGGGATCATGACTTAGAAGTGCCACCAGATTCGTCCATTGTGACATCACTGCTAAATTTTATACCAGACAGACACTACCAAGGTAAGTTACTAAACTAAATAATTCCATGACACCAGATACCATTTTAAGCAATAATGTAAACAATAATGATTTTTTTAAATAGTACTAAGGAACATTCGGTAACCTTGTACAATTACCCTAATATTCCTAATTTGACAGTATTCAATGGAATATGGTATGATGTAGGTATACAACCGACTAATCGAATATCGTTGCTTCATATCTCAGATATCAGGATTTCATTCATGATATACAGAGACAATTTGTTAGCAAATGTTGAATGGTCAAATTAAGGACATTTCTTGGATTGCCTAATTTAAAAGGTTGAATCATTTGGTCTCTTATCGGCCCTAACTTAAAATACAAATCACGATGAGAACATTTTGAATCGATTGATAATTCAGATCTGCCGAACGAGAGCGATTAGCTACAGCTCTGCCTAACATATGGGGGAAATGGCTATCATAGGATATGTGTCTACAAGTAAGCAACGCCTACAACGAATGTCTTGATATGGACACGTGGGTTCTAGAAATGAACACTTTTGGCAAAATGAATGTTATTATTCTAAAATGTATAAAACAATTAGTAAACTTTTCTGAATATTTGAGAGTGAGAACAGAAGAGTATGCACGCTCGCAAGGATGCATTAAATTTCTCAGTATTATAGAATCAACAGAATTTCTCAGTATTATATGTATATGTATATGTATATGTATATATATATATATATATATATATATATATATAAATAAATATATATATATATATATATATATATATATACTGTTCTTGATTTTCCAACTCATTACGATTTTCATTTATATATATTCATTTGCCTTTGTCGTTTACCTCCATTACATATATATATATATATATCTGCATATATATATATATATATATATATATATAAATATTATATATATATATATATATACGCTTTCCTGCCGTTCTATATATATATATATATTTTTTTTTCTTTTCAGCAGGAAGTGACGCTGATGTGACACACGTTACTATATTGGCTCAACATGGCACAACGAAATCAACTGAACGACCCGATTCTACAACTAAGGAAAGTGTTAAGAGTAAGTGCTTTCGATTGATGGTAGCGAACTATATATATATATATATATATATATATATATAAATATATATATATATATATATATATATATATCCTTACCGTTTTGGCATCTCTGGACATACAATCAGCGTCAATAGTCTAGTGGTTAGGGTGTCCGCATATAAAGCGGGAGGCCCGGGTTCGAATTACGGTGGAGGCTGGAAGTTTTTTCACTGTTCTTGATTTTCCAACTCACTACAATTTCAATTATTTATTCATTTGCCTTTGTTGTTTACCTCCATTTCATTAACACAGTCAAAGTTCAAAGTATCTCCTTCGAGATCCGGCTTTAGGGATCACAAATGATTTCGAATTGGTTAGCATCAATATTTGATATCTAGAGTAAGGCAAATATGTCACCAAAACAGAACTAGTATTGTTCGATACAAGTGCCTAACGCCTACAGTGAAATTACGACCTTCCTTACTGGTTTCGAACCTGTGGACATACAATGAGCGTCCAAAGCCTAGTGGTAAGGGTGTCCGCATTTAAAGATAACAAATTGTGCCGTTGAAACGTTGTCTGTTTTACACTGCTTCAATACTTTTTTTCCAAACGTTTCAAATAAAATTAAGGAATTTTGAATTATTTAGAACAATTACCTAATATACGATTTGACTTATTATTAGAGTAATATCATTGTTTTCTAGCAACAGGTGTCAGGAGTTTCTTCATAATATACAGAGATAGTATGTTAACAGTTTTTAAGGACAACTTAAGGACATTTGTTGACAACATATTCTGGATTGCTAAATTTAAAAGGCTGAATCAAGCCGCAACTAAAAATAAATATCATAATCAGAACATTCTGAATCGAATGATGAATCAGATCTGCCGAACTAGAGCGATTAAATACATCTCTGCCTAACACATTGGGGAAAGTTACTATAATGAGCTATGCTATTATTCTAAAAGATTTAAATGTACATCTGTAGAAGGAAACAATTTGTTAACTTTTCTTAAAATACGTTTAATTGCCTCGAACTTCTAATCCGTAACTGAACGTAAACGAAAAGAAATCGATTGGATCTTTCGTATTAAGTCTAACATCACAGGCTTCAACAAAGACTTGGGACTCCAAACCACTAACAGTTCTACAAACATATGTAATCCGTTCTTCCTATTATTTGCTCGTTAATCCGCTTCCTGTATAGTCATGATTTATTTTGTTATATTTTCATCAATGCCACTGACACTTATCTAACGTCATACTTTCATTGTGTTACATTTTGTACTTTTCATTCCACTGCCAAGTATTGCTGACGAAGGTCCCAGGGGCACCGGAAATTCCAACATTCCAACAATTCCAACATATTTTCCATAACAATACTCCTTATTTGTGAAATATGAGTCATATCTAATTTCTTTACTTTTTCTAATAATATTTTCTTTTGGAGTTTAAATGGATTTTCTTTATATTATATATGTATGAATGTATATATATATATATATATATATATGCAGATATATATGTTTATACCCTCTTCCCAGATGTTAATGAACGTACTGTAGGTACTCCATGTGACGGTGCAACGGAACATAGATTGCTCAACATGACACAAGAAAATTCTACAACAAAGGAGAGAGTTAACAGTAAGTGTCTTCGGTTGATGGTAGTCAACTAGAAATATAAAGGTACCGTTGACAGAAATGTTAATAAATTGAACTTACAGCATTGTACCTCAGGACAATAATCAACATGTGTTAATTTCTTATAAAGTTAGTGTTGGACATTTCTCCTGCCATCAATCATGTTGAACTTACAATGTTTTAAATTCCAATGTAGACTGAAACATTGGTCTTTATTTTATTTCAGTAGAATTGAAACAACATTTAGCAAGATATAGATAAAAGGAAATTATTGAAAATGAATCTTGGTGTCATTCCTTTTCTATTTTCGCTCTCCCTTGTCAGCGACTGACTTATGACTGGAATAGACCAATCGATTATTTATTTATTTCTTTCACTTTAGTATTATTGTTTCATATTTATATTTTTGCAGAGAAGATTTAGACTATTAAGTGTAAGAATATATTATATATGTCTTGTTTTTGCGAATCTTCGTATTGCGTCAATTGTCTCTACTTTTAGACACCTAGTCTATAAGTGTAAGATTATCTGATATATGTCTTGCTTTGACAGATCTTCGTATTCTGTCAATTGTCACTTTCTTTAGAGACTAAGTCTACTAAGTGTAAGATTATCTTACACATGTCTTGTTTTGACAGATCGTCGTATTGTGTCAATTGTCTATACTTTCAGAGACTGTTACTATTAAGTGTAAGATCATCTTATATATGTCTTGTTTTTACAGATCTTCCTATTGTGTCGATTGTTTCTAATTATAAAATTATCTCATTAAAAGAACAAATTATGTTTAGTTTTCACGTGTTCTCAGCAAGTTACGCTTTCCTGTTGTTCTATATATATATTTGTTTCTATTTCAGCAGCAGCTGACGCTGTTGTGACACACATTACTACATTGGCTCAACATGACACAACAAAATCAACTGAACGACCCGATTCTACTACTAAGGAGAGTGTTAAGAGTAAGTGCTTTCGATTGATGGTAGCGAACTAGAAATAGAAAGTTAACGTTGGCAGAAATTTTAATAATAATAATCAACATGTGTTAATGTCTTATAAATTGAGTGGTGGACATTTCTTCTACCGATGTCATCATGGTGAACTAACAATGTTGTAAACTCCAATGTTAACTGAAATCTTCGGAATTTCTTTTATTTCAGTAGAATTGATAACAATATTTAGCAAGATATAGATCAAAGGAAATTATTGAAAGATGAATCTTGATGTCATTCCTTTTCATTTTTTTCTCTCCCTTGTCAACGACTGACTTATGACTTGAATAGACCTATCGATTATTTATTTATTTATTTCAATTTAGTATTATTGTTTCATATTTATATTTTTGCGGGAAGACTTAAACTATTAAGTGTAAGATTATCTTATAAATGTCTTGCTTGACAGATCTTCGTATTGTGTCAATTGTCTCTACTTTCAGAGACTAAGTCTACTTATTTGGCCACATGTCTCAAACGTAACTTGTTGTATTAACGCTAATCTACAACCGTCCGCTTGGTTGGTCTCAGACGTTGAGAATTGGCAATTCACTTTATAAAGCCTTCCAATACAAACTTTCTGACATCAAATTGATCGTTACGATAGTAGAACTACGGTCGTCATCTAACATTGATGTCATCTTAGCAAACACAAAAGCTATTGGATTACTCAACTTAATTATAGAATCATCTCATTAAAAGAATAAATTATGTTTAGTTCTCACGTGTTCCCAGCAAGTAACGCTTTCCTGCTGTTCTATATATTTTTTTCTATGTCAGCAGCAGCTGACGCTGTTGTGACACACATTACTACATTGGCTCAACATGACACAACAAAATCAACTGAACGACCCGATTCTACAACTAAGGAGAGTGTTAAGAGTAAGTGTCTTTGATTTATGGTAGCCAACTATAAATATAAAGTTACCGTTGGCAGAGATTTGAATAATCATGAACATGTGTTAATTTCTTATAAAGTTAGTGGTGGACATTTCTTCTACTAATGTCATCATGGTGAACTAACAATGTTTTAAATTCCAATGTTAACTGAAATCTTCGGAACTTCTTTTATTTCAGTAGAATTGATAACAATATTTAGCAAGATATAGATCAAAGGAAATTATTGAAAGATGAATCTTGATGTCATTCCTTTTCAATTTTTGCTCTTCCTTGTCAACGACTGACTTATGACTGGAATAGAACAACCGAATATTTATTGATTTTACTTTAGTATTATTGTTTTATATTTATATTTTTGCAGGGAGGACTTAGTCTATTAAATGAAAGATTATATTGTATATGACTTGCTTTTACAGATCTTCGTATTGCGTCAACTGACTCTACTTTTAGAGACCTAGTCTATAACTGTAAGATTATCTGATATATGTCTTGCTTTGGCAGATCTTCGTATTATGTCCATTGTCACTACTTTTAGAGACTGTTACTATTAAGTGTAAGATTATCTTATATATGTCTTGATTTGACAGATCTTCGTGTTCTGTCAATTGTCTCTACTTTTAGACACTAATTCTATGAAGAGTAAGATTATCTTGTTTATGTCTTGCTTGGACAGATCTTCGTATTGTGTCAATTGTCTCTACTTTAAGAAACTCAGTCTATTAAGTGTAAGAATATCTTATAAATGTCTCGCTTGGACAGATCTTCGTTTTGTGTCAATTGTCTCTACTTTTAGAGACTAAGTCTACTTATTGTACCACATGTCTCAAATGTAACTTGTTGTATTAGTGAAAATCTTGGTTGGGCTTAGATGTTGAGAATTGGCAATTCACTTTATAAAGCCCTCCAATACAAACTTCCTGACATCAAATTGATCTTTACGATAGTAGAACTACGGTCGTCATCTAACATTGATATCATCTTAGCAAAAACAAAAGCTATTGGATTACTCAACTTAATTATAGAATTATCTCATTAAAAGAACAAATTATGTTTAGTATTCACGTGTTCCCAGCAAGTTACGCTTTCCTGCAGTTCTATATATATTTTCTATTTCAGCAGCAGCTGACGCTGTTGTGACACACATTACTACATTCGCTCAACATGACACAACGAAATCAACTGAACGACCCGATTCTACAACTAAGGAGAGTGTTAAGAGTAAGTGTTTTTGATTGATGGTAGCGAACTATAAATATAAAGTTATCGTTGGCAGAAGTTTTAATAATAATCAACATGTGTTAATTTCTTATAAAGTTAGTGGTGGACAGTTCTTCTACCGATGTCATCATGGTGAACTAACAATGTTTTAAACTCCAATGTTTACTGAAATCTTCGGAATTTCTTTTATTTCAGTAGAATTGATAACAATATTTAGCAAGATATAGATCAACGGAAATTATTGAAAGATGAATCTTGATGTCATTCCTTTTCAATATTTGCTCTTCCTTGTCAACGACTGACTTATAACTGGAATAAACTAATCGATTATTTATTTATTTCACTTTAGTATTATTGTTTCATATTGATATTTTTGCGGGAAGACTTAGACTATTAAGAGTATGATTATATTATATATGTCTTGTTTTTGCAGATCTTCGTATTTTGTCAATTGTCTCTACTTTAGGAGACTAATTCGATTAAGTGTAACACTGTCTTATATATGTCTTGTTCTGACATATCTTAGTATTGTGTCAATTGTCTCTACTTTTAGAGACTAAGTCGATTAAGTGTAAGATTATCTTATAAATGTCTTGCTTTGATAGATCTTCGTATTCTGTCAATTGTCTATATTTTTAGAGTTTAAGTCTACTTATTTGGCCAAACGTCTCAAATGTAACTTGTTGTATTAATGATAATCTACAACCGCCCGCTTGGTTGGGCTTAGATGTTGAGAATTGGCAATTTACTTTATAAAGCCCTCCAATACAAACTTTCTGACATCAAATTGATGGTTATGATAGTAGAACTAAGGTCGTCATCTAACATTGATGTCATCTTAGCAAACACAAAAGCTATTTGATTACTCAACTTAGTTATAGAATTATCTCATTAAAAGAATAACTTATGTTTAGTTCTCACGTGTTCCCAGACAGTAACGCTTTCCTGCTGTTCTATAAAAAATTTTCTATTTCAGCAGCAGCTGACGATGCTGTGACACACATTACTACATTGGCTCAACATGACACAACAAAATCAACTGAACGACCCGATTCTACAACTAAGGAGAGTGTTAAGAGTAAGTGCTTTCCATTGATGGTGGCGAACTATAAATATAAAGTTACCGTTGGCAGAAATTTTAATAATAATCAACATGTGTTAATTTTTTGTAAATATAGTGATGGACATTTCTTCTACCGATGTCATCATGGTGAACTAACAATGTTTTAAACTCCAATGTTTACTGAAATCTTGGGAATTTCTTTTATTTCAGTAGAATTGATAACAATATTTAGCAAGATATAGATAAAAGGAAATTATTGAAAGATGAATCTTGATGTCATTCCTTTTCGATCTTTGCTCTTCCTTGTCAACGACTGACTTATGACTGGAATAGACTAATCGATTATTTATTTATTTATTTATTTCACTTTAGTATTATTGTTTCATATTTATATTTTTGCGGGAAGACTTAAACTATTCAGTGTATGATTATATTATATATGTCTTGTTTTTGCAGATCTTCGTATTTTGTCAATTGTCTCTACTTTAAGAGACTAATTCGATTAAGTGTTAGACTGTCTTATATATGTCTTGTTCTGACAGATCTTAGTATTGTGTCAATTGTCTCTACTATTAGAGACTAAGTCGATTAAGTGTAAGATTATCTTATAAATGTCTTGCTTTGATAGATCTTCGTATTCTGTCAATTGTCTATATTTTTAGAGTTTAAGTCTTTTTATTGTGACACATGTCTGAAATGTAACTTGTTGTATTAATGATAATCTACAACCGCCCGCTTGGTTGGGCTTAGATGTTGAGAATTGGCAATTTACTTTATAAAGCCCTCCAATACAAACTTTTTGAAATCAAATTGATCGTTATGATAGTAAAACTACGGTCGTCATCTAACATTGATATCATCTTAGCAAAAACAAAAGCTATTGGATTACTCAACTTAATTATAGAATTATCTCATTAAAAGACTAAATTATGTTTAGTTCTCACGTGTTCCCAGCAAGTAACGCTTTCCTGCCGTTCTATATATATATATTTTTTTCTTTTCAGCAGGAAGTGACGCTGATGTGACACACGTTACTACATTGGCTCAACATGGCACAACGAAATCAACTGAACGACCCGATTCTACAACTAAGGAAAGTGTTAAGAGTAAGTGCTTTCGATTGATGGTAGCGAACTATATATATATATATATACTATATATATATATATATATATATATATATATATATATATAGTTACCGTTGGCAGAAATTTTAATAATAATCAACATGTGTTAATTTCTTATAAAGTGAGTGGTGGACATTTTTTCTAACGATGTCATCAAGGCGAATTAACAATGTTTTAAACTCCAATATCAACTGAAATCTTCGGAATTTCTTTTATTTCAGTAGAATTGATAACAATATTTAGCAAGATATAGATAAAAGGAAATTATTGAAAGATGAATCTTGATGTCATTCCTTTTCTATTTTTGCTCTCCCTTGTCAACGACTGACGTATGATTGAAATAGACCAATCGATTATTTATTTATTTCAATTTAGTATTATTGTTTCATATTTATATTTTTGCAGGGAAGACTTAGACTATTAAGTGTAAGATTATGTTATATATGTCTTGCTTTTACAGATCTTCGTATTGCGTCAATTGTCCCTACTTTCAGAGACTAAGTCGATTAATTGAAAGACAGTCTTAGATATGTCTTGCTTTTACGGATCTTCCTATTGTGTCAATTGTTTCTACTTTTAGAGACTAAATCTTTAAGTGTAAGACTATCATGTATATATGGCGGTTGTAGATAATCTGCAACCGCCCGCTTGGTTGGGCTTAGATGGGCCTAGATGCTGAAAGCTGGCAATTCACTTCATTAAACCCTCCAATACAGACTTTCTGACATCAAATTGATCGTTATACGATAGTGGGACTACGGTCGTCATCTAACATTGATGTCATCTTAGCAAACACAAAAGCTATTGTATTACTCAACTTAATTATAGAATTATCTCATTAAAAGAATAAATCATGTTTAGTTCTCACGTGTTCCCAGCCAGTAACGCTTTCCTGTTGTTCTATATATTTTTTTTCTATTTCAGCAGCAGCTCAAGCTGATGTGACACACATTACTACATTGGCTCAACATGACACAACAAAATCAACTGAACGACCCGATTCTACAACAGAGGAAAGTGTTAAGAGTAAGTGTTTTCGATTTATGGTAGTTAACTATAAATATAAAGTTATCGTTGGCAGAAATTTTAATAATCATCAACATATGTTAATTTCTGATAAAGTTAGTGGTGTACATTTCTTCTACCGATGTCATCATGGTGAACTAACAATGTTTTAAATTCCAATGTTAACTAAAATCTTGGGAATTTCCTTTATTTCTGTAGAATTGATAACAATATTTAGCAAGATATAGATAAAAGGAAATTATTGAAAGATGAATCTTGATGTCATTCCTTTTCAATTTTCGCTCTCCCTTGTCAACGACTGACTTATGACTGGAATAGACCAATGGATTATTTATTTATTTCAATTTAGTATTATTGTTTCATATTTACATTTTTGCGGGGAAGACTTAGTCTATTAAGTGTAAGATTATCTTATAATGTCTTGCTCTGACAGATCTTCGTATTTTGACAATTGTCTCTACTTTTAGAGTCTACTTATTTGGCCACATGTCTCAAATGTAACTTGTTGTATTAAAGATAATCTAAAATCACCCGCTCGGTTGGTCTTAGATGTTGAGAATTGGCAATTCACTTGATAAAGCCCTCCAATACAAACTTTCTGACATCAAATTGATCGTTACGATACTAGAACAACTGTCGTCATCTAACATTGATGTCATCTTAGCAAAAGCAAAAGCTATTGGAAAACTCAACTTAATTATAGAATTATCTCATTAAAAGAGTAAATTATGTTTAGTTCTCACGTGTTCCCAGCCAATAACGCTTTCCTGATGTTCCTCATTTTTGTCAGCAGCAGCTGACGCTGATGTGACTCACATTACTACATTGGCTCAACATGACACAACAAAATCAACTGAACGACCCGATTATACAACAAAGGAGGGAGTTAAGAGTAAGTGTTTTTGATTCATGGTAGCCAACTGTAAATATAAATACCGTTAACAGAAATTTTAATAATAATCAACATGTTTTAATTTCCTATAAAGACATTTCACCATGATATCATCATGGTGAACTTAAAATGTTTTAAATTCCAATCTTAACGGAAATCTTGGGAATTTTTTTTTTATTTCAGGAGAATTGATAACAATATTTAGCAAGATATAGATCAAAGGAAATTATTGAAAGATGAATCTTGATGTCATTTCTTTTCAATTTTCACTCTCCCTTGTTAACGACTGACTTATGACTGGAATAAACCAATCGATTATTTATTCATTTCAATTTAGTATGAATGTTTCATATTTAAATTATTGCGGGGAAGACTTGGTCTATTAAGTGTAAGATTATATTGTTTATGTCTTTCTTTGACAGACCTTGGTATTGTCTCAATTGTCTCTACTTTAGAGACTAAGTCTATAAAGTATAAGATTATCTTATATATGTCTTGCTTTGACAAACCTTGGTATTGTGTCAATTGTCTCTGCTTTTAGAGATTAAGTCTATTAAGTGTAAGATTATCTGATATATGTCTTGATTTTACAGATCTTAGTATTGTGTCCATTGTGAATGCTTTTAGAGACTAAGTCTATTAAGTGTAAGATTATCTTACATATGTCTTGATTTGACAGATCTTAGTATTGTGTCAATTGTCTCTACTTTAGAGACTAAGTCTATAAAGTATAAGATTATCTTATATATATCTTGCTTTTACAGATCTTCGTATTGTGTCAATTGTCTCTGCTTTTAGAGATTAAGTCTATTAAGTGTAAGATTATCTGATATATGTCTTGATTTTACAGATCTTAGTATTGTGTCAATTGTCTCTACTTTAGAGACTAAGTCTATAAAGTATAAGATTATCTTATATATGTCTTGCTTTGACAAACCTTGGTATTGTGTCAATTGTCTCTACTTTTAGAGATTAAGTCTATTAAGTGTAAGATTATCTGATATATGTCTTGATTTTACAGATCTTAGTATTGTGTCCATTGTTCATGCTTTTAGAGACTAAGTCCATTACGTGTAAGATTATATTGTATATGTCTTGCTTTGATAGATCTTAGTATTGTGTCCATTGTGAATGCTTTTAGAGACTAAGTCTATTAAGTGTAAGATTATCTGATATATGTCTTGATTTGACAGATCTTAGTATTGTGTCAATTGTCTCTACTTTAGAGACTAAGTCTATAAAGTATAAGATTATCTTATATATGTCTTGCTTTGACAAACCTTGGTATTGTGTCAATTGTCTCTACTTTAGAGACTAAGTCTATAAAGTATAAGATTATCTTATATATGTCTTGCTTTGACAAACCTTGGTATTGTGTCAATTGTCTCTACTTTAGAGACTAAGTCTATAAAGTATAAGATTATCTTATATATGTCTTGCTTTGACAAACCTTGGTATTGTGTCAATTGTCTCTACTTTTAGAGATTAAGTCTATTAAGTGTAAGATTATCTGATATATGTCTTGATTTTACAGATCTTAGTATTGTGTCCATTGTTCATGCTTTTAGAGACTAAGTCCATTACGTGTAAGATTATATTGTATATGTCTTGCTTTGATAGATCTTAGTATTGTGTCCATTGTGAATGCTTTTAGAGACTAAGTCTATTAAGTGTAAGATTATCTTACATATGTCTTGATTTGACAGATCTTAGTATTGTGTCAATTGTCTCTACTTTAGAGACTAAGTCTATAAAGTATAAGATTATCTTATATATGTCTTGCTTTGACAAACCTTGGTATTGTGTCAATTGTCTCTACTTTTAGAGATTAAGTCTATTAAGTGTAAGATTATCTGATATATGTCTTGATTTTACAGATCTTAGTATTGTGTCCATTGTTCATGCTTTTAGAGACTAAGTCCATTACGTGTACGATTATATTGTATATGTCTTGCTTTGATAGATCTTAGTATTGTGTCCATTGTGAATGCTTTTAGAGACTAAGTCTATTAAGTGTAAGATTATCTTACATATGTCTTGATTTGACAGATCTTAGTATTGTGTCAATTGTCTCTACTTTAGAGACTAAGTCTATAAAGTATAAGATTATCTTATATATGTCTTGCTTTGACAAACCTTGGTATTGTGTCAATTGTCTCTACTTTTAGAGATTAAGTCTATTAAGTGTAAGATTATCTGATATATGTCTTGATTTAACAGATCTTCGTATTGTGTCCATTGTTCATGCTTTTAGAGACTAAGTCCATTAAGTGTAAGATTATATTGTATATGTCTTGCTTTGATAGTTCTTAGTATTGTGTCCATTGTGAATGCTTTTAGAGACTTAGTCTATTAAGTGTAAGATTATTTTATATATATCTTGCTTTTACAGATCTTCGTATTGTGTCAACTGTCTCTGCTTTTAGAGACTAAAGCCCGGGTCACATCTGCGCGATTCAACACGCGATTCAACTCGCAATACAATTGAAGGTTGAATCGCGTAGTTAGACACGGGTATCAACTTGTTTCGCAATAAATGTTGCGCCTTCGATTTGGGTTGATTTGCAATAGAGCAATGTCCTAATCAGCGCAACTTCTCAGAAGCAACTTTTCTGATTCGCGTGATTTTAGTTGCGAGTTGAATCGCGTGTTGAATCGCGCAGATGTGACCCGGGCTTAAGTCTACTTACTTGGCAACATGTCTCAAATGTTACTTGTTGTATCAACGATAATCTACAACCACCCGCTTGGTTGGGCTTAGATGTTGAGAATTGGCAATTCACTTTATAAATCCCTTCAATTCAAACTTTCTGACATCAAATTGATCGTTACGATAGTAGAACTACGGTCGTCATCTAACATTGATGTCATATTAGCAAACACAAAAGCTATTGGATTACTTAACTTAATTATAGAATTATATCATTAAAAGAGTAAATTATGTTTAGTTCTCACGTGTTCCCAGCCAGTGACGCTTTCCTGATGTTCCTCATTTTTGTCAGCAGCAGCTGACGCTGATGTGACTCACATTACTACATTGGCTGAACATGACACAACAAAATCAACTGAACGACCCGATTATACAACAAAGGAGGGAGTTAAGAGTAAGTGTTTTTGATTTATGGTAGCCAACTATAAATTTAAAGTTACTGTTAACAGAAATTTTAATAATAATCAACATATTTTAATTTCCTATAAAGTTAGTTTTGGACATTTCACCATGATATCATCATGGTGAACTTAAAATGTTTTAAATTCCAATCTTAACTGAAATCTTGGGAATTTTTTTTTATTTCAGGAGAATTGATAACAATATTTAGCAAGATATAGATCAAAGGAAATTATTGAAAGATGAATCTTTCTCTTTTCACTTTTCTCTGTTCCTTTGTTACCGACTGACTTATGACTGGAATAGACCAATCGATGTACTGGATTAGTGACTATATGCTAACCTGGTCTGCAGCAGTGGACAGATGCCACCAGTTATACGATAATGGTCACCTCGTGCACATTGACAACGAAGAGGAGAATAATGAAGTAAAGGCCATTCGAGATCAAGCCAACATAGGGAATGCATACATCTGGATAGGCATCCATGACTCGGAAAAAGAAGGTAACAAACACATTAAAGCAGCTATTGTCTTTGGTTGATACCTATACAAACCGTGCCCAGAAATATGCATATATTATATATATAAAAAACGACTGATTTTGATTAAATTAGTCACAACGATCTCATTGACATACTTTAACAAAACTGAAAGTCTGCAAGCATCATTTCTCTACCAATAGATTTCCTTATATTGGGTAGCAATGACATGCATTAAAATATCCCCAAAATAGTTATTGAACTTAAAATGGATAGGTCTTGTTGATGAATTCGAGTAGCCCTTCTAGGTTTTAACATATAGTATTACTTAAAATAGCTAGCTAGCGGTTTATTTGTGTTGTTTTTCCACCGCATACAAGACGATGGGACAAGCGGGGTTGGCCGTTGGGGGGGGGGGGTGGGGAAGCAATATTTCTGAGGGTAACAAATGTGAATAAAGTGAAAATGATGATGAGGTCTTTGTAGGAAATTTTCAGTTAGGTAATTGAGTCGTATACAATACTGAGATATTAAGTGTAAACTCAATGGACAAATGGTATTCCGCTAATATACATACGAATCAGAATCGACAAGTAAAGACGATATTGTTATTGTTGTTATGATCTTTTCTTGAAATAGTGTACTATGTCGAACATTTTTGATACTAAAATTGCAGCCAATCCTTCACCCACCCTATTGAATCACCTATATGAAATTTGGTGGGTTGGTCTGAATAAACTGGGGATGGGATAATATAGGGTGACACTATAAAAAAGGTAGATTGAGATGTAATAGCATACCTCGATTAAAGGTCAGCAGGGGGAAAGTTAAATAAACAAAAAAACAGCATTTTGCCATTTTGCGAGTACGAAGAAGACAAAATGACCCATGTTAGATATCATACTCACTACTCATTGACCATACGGTCGATGGACTTAAACGTGTTGAATATGGGTCTTAGTATGTCTGTATTGCAAATTCATAAATGCCTAAACCAACTTTCTGTATACTGGACCAGTCTCGAATGCGATTCGAGACTAGTCGAGTGTATAGAGAAGAGAATTGCTTCAGGATCGAAATGTTAGACAAACACTGGTTTGTTGCCGTGGCAATCATGAAGTCATAATTAAAAGAAATGAAGACATGGTGTAACGCTGCTATGAGTATATGCATATATGTTTATGGGCAAAGAAATGTTCCAAATTGCAAAAGAATACTGTACTGTAAATATAGCCTACTTGCAATTAGTTACAGCAGTAGTACTGTATATGTTTTCACACACACCGAGTCTCAATACACACTGTACGTACTTCTTAAATCATCCAGCTAAATACTTCGAGGATCATGAAATGACTAAGGGATTAATTTTGAGCTTAATTTTGAGCTAGAGTCAATGTCAGCAACCTTATCGAGGTGCTTCAACGAAGAACCGAAGCGTAAAGCGTCCAATGTTGACACTATAAGTATAACAGAAGAAACCTTGTCGCTAAGCCTAACAATAACGTAAGCACTATACTACTACTACTACTAGCAGTAACGACATGACTGACCAGGGACTAGGCCTAGCGATCTTTCAGACTCGCAATAACACTGCGGTTACTACAAGTCCAAACCTGTCGAACAATGGGGCTCGGAACCTCTTCAAAAACTGCTCATTCTCAGGCCTAGTAAACGTTTATTTGAACGGTTCATCTACCGACCAGGGATAGACGAGTTCTACTCAAAAGAATGTTAGCAACAGGCAACGTTGCTAGCCTAACTGTTGTAGCGTTTACGGACTTTCCAGAACACACACAACTCAGCATCTGGTTATTGCGCAATTTGACTTGGTAGGTCAAAACAAAGTTTTAAAATGTTATCTTTAGAAATTTGTTCATCTGTTCTTATTTAATTGTCATTTCCCTCCATTTTTTAGTGTTTGAATTGATTAAGCTACCAAATTTTAACACCAAACGACACTGCTTCATTCGTATTTTGTTACTCTTAATGTTCGTGGGAAGAAAATGCTGTTTTACATGAAGTGACTATTACGTCATTCAGGAAAAAGATCAAGGGAGACATAAGGATAATTAAATACAGATCAGCAAAAATTAGCGAAAAAATGCCGTTTTCTAACATTTGTGAGGGTCATTTATGAATGGGGATAAAAACGAGGGTACCCGGTCTTAAATTTGATTTGAGACCTCTGATGACGGACCTCGGCTATCGCCTCGGTCCGCTCAGCCTCCTCGATGACGTCATCATCGGTCTCAAATCAAATTTAAGACCGGTTCCCCTCGTATTTATCCTCTAATTAATTAATGAACTTGTTGAGTATGTGTCTTGGCATGGGTGTTACACATGTTTCAAAATAACATTATGGTCCAAACTTCAAAGAAGGGTATCACAGACAATAGGTCTTTAGTGCATGAATAAATACAACACGCCAATGCTAATGTGATCAACGATTTCAAAGGCCAAATTGATACAAATTTCCTTAAAATGTGTGGTTTATTAATTTCAAGTTTCAACTCTAGAATATTCCTATGGCTAAAGTTGATTGCTGAACTAAAAATGTTAAATTTAGTAAAATAAACTATTCTTTTGGGTGTTTATTAAATACCAAATGACATAATGGAATCTTTGTGTACCCACTAGGATGTAGTTACTGTATTATTGATTGAATTTGTAGAAAGTTTATTCACATGACATGTCAAAGGTCATTGGGTCTGTAAAACACAAGTGCTATGTACATCAAGCCTTGTGGGTCACAGTGATGAGCTCGTATTGGTCATTTACCTAACATTTTGGAATGAGATCTGCGACTACATGGATTGTCAACTTGTTGTCTTTCTATTTTCGTTTCAAGGAGAATGGAAATATGAGGACGGTAGCCCACTGACGTATCACAATTGGGGAGACGGAGAACCAGATGATGTGAATGGCCAAGACTGCGGAGTGATGAGAAATAACGGTCTCTACCACGACAGGAAATGCACGACTAGTTACTATTTTTGCTGTGAATATTACCTTTAATACCATTAATTAAGAAGAGAAGGAACAACAGGAATCAAAGTAGTAAAGAAAATATTTAAGCTTAAAGAACACTCTCCTTATCTCTTGTTGAGCTTCAGATGATGTAACACATACAGACATACTATCTAGTAGTTATACGAAGATGAATGCGTACATGTTGGTACGCCTTGGCACCAATTAAACGCCAATAAATCACTTTAAATAAGCGTATTTTTCAACCATTGATGAGATGGCTCCTTAAATGACATATGGAAGAAAACAGAAAATATATGAATGACGAAGAATGCTCTGTGATGGACTTTAAAGATATTGATACCGACGTCAGATGTGGCCGTGTCTTTTGGTGGGTGTGCGTGTATGAATATTACGTAGATAATTTAAAAGACATAATTGATAAAGATGTCTTGTCCTGCCTTCGTTGAGCTTTTACGCATATACGACCGATTGAACGAAGACAATATTAACTGGTATATTCACACACACACACACATACAAACGCACACACACACACACACATATATATATATATATATAAATATATATATATATATATATATATGTGTGTGTGTCACCAAAAACAGAACTAGCATTGATCGATACAGGTGACAAACGCCTACAGTGGAATTGCGACCTTCCTTACCGGTTTCGAACCTCTAGACATACAATTAGTGTCCATAGCCTAGTTGGTTAGGGTGTCAGCATATAAAGCGGGAGGCCCGGGTTCGAATCCCGGTGTAGGCTGGAAGTTTTTTACTCATTACGTTTTCATATATGTATATATATATATATATAAATGAAAATCGTAATGAGTTAGAAAATCAAGAATATATATATATTTATATATATCATGCATTTTTCAGTGTAGCAGTGCTGGATAGGTGTATTTCTACAATGTACAGCATATCAATATAATTTTGTGCTTTTTTCACCACGCACCACCCCACACCCCTCATTTTGATGAAATCCCAAGAACAGAAAACTTTGACAGCTATTCAAGTATTCCGAATGTATCATATTTCAAGGATAAATCAACAAACATGTTAAACTTGTCTAAGTGAAACGACCACATAGCATTTGCTTACACTTACGTCACAGACCTACTGTGATCTAACTCCATGGCATAGATTAGCCAGTCAAATAAGTTACATTAAATCAACCATATCTCGAATTAGGGGTATGATATTGAGATCGGGTTTTTTAACGAGCGGTGTGGAATTTATATCTCCTTAGTATAAGTTTCACATTGTTTAAAATATTTTTAACTTATGATCGTTGAAAATGTGTACTCAAATTGGCTTTTTCTCACATAGTAGGGAAACAATTGATTGCATTACCAAATGATGTTAAAATTACTCACAACGTAGTAGTTTTAAAAGACAAGTATTTAATTTTATTTTAAGTTATGGCATGTTTTTATCACTTTTAACGCTTTTTGTCCGGAATTTTTGATTGTTTGTTTCATTAAGACTACAACGTATTGCGTTGCAAAATGGGACTTAGTTGAGTGTCTGCCAGTGGAATTTATACAGAACAAACAATTGATAGCAATTCCAAAATACTTGAAGGAACATTCAAGCTAATAAAATGTAATTATGATATATTTAAATAGTCATTTATGTATAGCAAGTACGGACAAGTGGTAACTATACGAAAATAGAAACTTTTTTTTTATAGAAGTTTTTTTTTTTTTTATAGAAATAGCGGTAACGTGCAAGATTAGAACCCAGAAGTCACTTTCTTAAGAAACCTGCAATTGTTAAAACTGCATATTGGGAAAAATTCATATAACCAAATAGGTGCAAATAGACGCTTTCATTATTAATGTTTGCACCTGCTTACAGTAAAAAGTAAAATCATCAATTTTTGTTCACGTTCCTTTTCAACAATGTATGGACGTATACCTAATAGTGTTATAACAAGATGGACACTCTTTCTGACTTTCTTTCTTATTATATACGTTTTAAGTACGTTCATTTCAGCTATTCAAATAGCTCGCACATGACTTGTACGTAATGTTTTATAAAGTACAGTTCCTTCCTTACTTCTTATATTTGAATATATTGTCATGATCGTGTATTGAAGCTTTGTATTGTTTTAGACAAGGGATCTTCTACCAGCGAGATTGATTCAATTAAATAGATCAGACTAATAAATTGGAAAGGATGTAGTGTTGCCAAAAAGTAATATATTGCTTTCTTTCATTTTAAAATCAAATGCCCAATTTCATCGTTCATGTTGCATATTTTGTGTATCACTGAAAGATTTGCACGGTTTAAGCCTTCATTGTTAATACCAACTAACCGATAGCTTATAAATATATATACGCCTGTTTGGGCACTGTGTAGTAAATTTTCTGAATAAAGATGTATTTTTTGTGTGCAAAGTTTGACAAAAAAAATACATCGTCGTTATTGTTTTATAATTTACTACAAGATAGTTACAATCTTTTAGACGGTCGCTATTGGTTGCATAATAAGGCTTTAACATTATTGATATTTTATGCAAACGATTAAGTAAGTTCAGTTTACACCAAGATGCTTTGGGAATCCAACTATCAGTGTATTTTTAACGAGGAATAGTGGTTAAACAGCGACATAAGCAAGATAAATTAATGTTCAATTTTAATATGAGCTGTTGGTTAAAAAGAAATAACTAAAATATCAATATGATGTGGAGAGGGTGTTTGCTCATATGTAATCATCCTACTCTTAATCAGAGAACATTTTCTTAAAGCAACCAATTGATTTTCTTTAAAATGGCGTTCTTGCCAATGATATTGACAGAGGTGTAAAATGAGATATATAAATTAATTTAATTTCTTTGTATTTATTGAGGAGCAATCTCATAGGGGAATATTGTTCTTGTTGTCTTCAGTAAAATAATATAACTGATTTAATGGTTACGTAATAAAAGTTCATAATTGTCATGAAAAATCATTGAATAACTTTCGATAAAAGACCAATGCAGAAGAAATTGAAATGTTCTTTTATGATGTAATAATAAAGTATATATGTTATAATTAATTGTACACCAACTTTTTCTTTAATTATAATTTAACCCCCGGACGATGTAGCATCTTGGCTCCCATAACAAAAATGATGGTTGCTGCCCTGCGTACTGATTATCTATGGTCACACTGATTGCAACCTTAAAGGTCCTTTGCAATAACATCGAATATGAGGTACATATAGTCGCAGATATGCTACAGAGGCTATACATCATTGTCAAAAATTAGTAATTTGATTATGAACATCAGTTATCTCTTTAGCTAGTTATTTCTTCAACGTCGGTTTCGCCCTTCACGTAATTAAGTAGGGTATTTCTAGGGCCGACAAAAGGACTTATCAAATTTCAAGCCAAGAACTCCTAGCACACAAATTCCGCTTGTGCCCCAATACAATCCCATAGTCAACTCCATATGAGAACTATCAAACAGTCAATCTGTAGGAGAATGGTTTAAGGTACCCCCATACTGGCTTTTCGTCAACCCCTAACCTTCAATTCAATGACTTTCTCCAGACTTTCCAACCCAGTTTCTACCTTCGCAAGCAATTTCCGTCGCAAAACACCTGGCTGCCACATATGCCCCCATATTTTCCCTGAAACTATGGTTAAATTCCCAGTGTCGACTATGGTCTCTTGTGATTCTGAATTCATTCAGTTTTCTAGTAGTCTGTTTTGAGTTCATATCTCATCTTGTTAGGATAGAACGGTTGCATATGTTTTTATTTGTGTATGAAGAATAATTCCAGGTTTTCCTTTCACCGGAATAATAACAAAAACAACATTCCAAGAAATATATGCCAGAGTTTGGTAACAAATTTATTACCTGTCAGGGGAAGAGTCATTTGTTAAACAGGTAATAAACCAACTTTGTGGAAATTAACACTAAATTAATTGTTTGAGAAAAAAAAACAAAGGGTTTATAAAGAAAACACCAGACCATGGTTGTAGCAACTCAGTTTTGATGAAACACGAAAAGTGGGTATCACTCTGAACCGATCACATGATTAATCCAGGGAAATACAAATATTTGTCCCATAAACTTTCAACAATTTTTCATTTCAGTTATTTTTTACACATTTTTTTTTAAGTTTAAACCATGATTTTTTCTCCATTGTCTGAAAAGTCGTTCTTTATTCGAGTGGCTTGAAACAAACTGAGTTAGCAAAAATGAAGGAGACCATGTTAAATGCCTCCACTCCACTTGTTGTCTGGATATCAATCATTTATTCAGTTGTATTAGCCTGTAGAAACATTATGAAACTGAAGTGATTCTATCTACCCACAGAAGGTATGTGACAGCATGTGACACTAACAATCTATGCCATGTCAACGCCATTTCTGTTTTCACATCCTGTTGAAAAGAAGTAGAACAAGGTTTGTGATTACCTTTATCAAACATAATTCTTGTTCAAAAAACGTTATCTTACTTACAATGCTGCTGAATGATATCGAGAATTGCATATTACATTGTTGGCAATTAGAAATATATCGTTTTCATGCAGAACAAACCACTGTTTGTTGGGTGCTACAAAACATTCGTATTTTCAAGCTGATAGGTTTACAACAACTATCACAAAGAAAAGGTTACAAATCACGTTACTACAATTTTTTTCTTCGACACCAAAAGACACAAATCACCTCCCCTCAATTGGACCAAACAATGATAAACAAAGAGACTTAAAGAATTTCAACTAAAAATCTAGGTCAGTTGTTTTATAACGGCAAAATAAGACAAAATAACGTGCTGTTAAAAATTGAGAAACTTGATTAATTTCCAACCAATTACGGAACTATTAGCGAAAGGGCGTGGTAAGTTTTGTTCATGCTTTATTTTAATTCTACAGCCTTTACCACTAACTATGATTACTAAAGGGATGGATGTCATATATAGAGTCATCTAAGTTAAAGATACAGGATGGAACCTGCAAAAATTATTCACTTGGAATGAAGCAACTAGCTATAAAACAATTCACAACTTATACATATCAAATGTACCACGAAATTGATCAAGTCTATCTTGTGTTTCAATATGAAACTTTCAAAATGACTGCAAATTGGCCTAGCTTAAGGCTAGGTGAACAGTAAGTGAATTCAGTCAGACAATCTTTTCCTTTGGTGCATGCAATTTTAGGATTATATCCCAATATTGGATTAGTGATGAACCAATTCGAAATCAGTATCATATGTATACCTGTACTTTATAACACGAAAAGTCAATACGTTTACTTACATACGTTTTATGCATATGTGGGCATATAATTTCTCATTAAACCGGAACAAAACACAAAGAGATCTAGGCGCACATTTTGTATGTATGGCTGAAAATTGATTAACTTTTCTGTTTGATTGTATTCCATAGTTGCCAGGGGAACTGATGGAACAATTTTCATATCAAATGGATACAACAATAAAAAAGAGAAAATATCGTAAAGGAAACATCGATTACTTCTCAATGAAATCTGCTAATAATTAAACATACTTTATAACCGATATATAACCGTGTTGTAGAGCATGCAGTACATCTTTGTAAGCTTTCGGTGTAATCGTTTCAACATATTTCAATCAATCCTTTAATTGGTAACCCACTAACAAGATGAAGAGGACCTGCTACTTACCTCTGATTGTCATTCTAGTGATCCCAGCAGGTTTGTGTTATTTTATATATGCGGAATTTAATTTCCCCTGATTGGTGTTGCTAAGCTTGAAGTATCCTAGAAGAGCATGGAATATATATATTTCATATATATATATATATATATATATATATATATATATATATATATATGTATATATATTGACATAATATTTAGGAAGACTACCAGACCAACAACGTTTCGGGCAATTTACTGCACGGAATTGGAAAGATGGTTAAGGTTACGAATTTAAGTTGTTGTTTCGTCGGTACCCGTTTGTCATAATGTGTCCTCTAACAAAAGTGGTTATGTTATAGGGCGAAAGTTATTATATTCAATTTCTACTAAAATTTTATCTCAAATTGTATTTTTCAGCTGATATTAAAGTTGATAACAGGTTTAAAAATACTGCATATATATAGCATAAATATAGCATATATAACAATGTCACACTTGATAGTTGTACTTCAAGTTAATCTAAAGGAAAAGGAAGATCACTTAGCAAGAATACTTTAATTAGAATCGGTGCTGACAATTTACTTGGTTTATTAGAAAAGTTTTATTGCCAAAGAAATATCAGTTTATTGATGTTACTTATTCTATTATTTATTGATTCTAAACGAATCATCACGATAAAGTTGGCATCAGCTCTTTGTTTTCGTTAAAGTGTAAAATGTGCTTTGCAATGTCGTGTATAAACAAAGCGTTGTAACAAATAATGAATTGTTTGCTTTACGATGCACGGAAACTTCGTGAACACAATACAGTTTTCAGTGGAAGAAATATGTATTGTTTGAAATGTTGCTACTATTAATTACATAGTTATGCTGCAAATGAGTACAGATAGGGCTACCAATGTTCGTAACAATAGACTATGCGTGGCAGGTGCATAATATTGTGAAGACAAGATCTTGCACCTGTATTAACTCTCATCATCGTGTTATACTTACATATGAGTATGAAATAGTATGAAATAAAAAAATATGTGTTACTACTTGCATTGTACTCTCTAAGGAAAAAAAGGAGATTTTAAAATGGCGGCCTGCTGAACTAATGGCTCCCAGAGTCCGGCCTGATTTCGAAGCCACTGTTCAGAACCTCACAATATCACGTTTTTCGAATTTGTCAATTTTTTATTTACATGTAAGTAAATAAACAACGAAAACCTGAATGGGAAATAACATTAAAAACGAAAAAAGTTTAAAAAATATAGTATTTAAGTATATCCGATTTGATCTTGCGATCTCATAGTTGCAATTCCTGAACTCCACCAAGTGTTTAAAATACAAACACGCAGATCACTCCAAAAAACAGACAACCGCAAGGATATAGGTTGTGCGGATGAATATTGTGAATCTTTCCACATTTTCAAATATCCAATGAAAAGTATATGATTGATACGAGCCTAAAATATTGTGCCATTTGCATTAAAGTGTCGTTGAATTTAAGAAAATGATTGAAAAACCAACAAATAAAGCATTAGCCATATGCTCTGTGTCTCTTCTTTGAATTCACACAGCAATATGAAACAATGAGGTTTTAATTTACAGGCTGGAAGCAAAGCAATGCCCTATTAGTTTTGACAGGAAGAGTATAAATATTAGGTTAAATACGTAGTTTTTGAAATATCTTATAAATACACACATTTCATACCAAGTTTAGACATCAAATAATTTGTGACGATTGCAGCAGCTAATATACATTGATGGACTCTATAGCAGCAATATCTCTCGTTGAATATAATTCATATTTTACCTGCATTTGTCTTTATATTGCCATTACTCCTGATCCTTAATGGTTTCTTAAAAATGAATGACTTAATTATAATTTCCTTTCATTTCTCCTCTTATCGGTACAAGAGGTTTATAAAGCCTTATTGCATAGCTTGGCAGATTCTATATATTTACCATCAATTAGAACATTTTAAACTTATCTGTCGCTAACAAAAAAACAGAAACAACTAAGTTTATAACTCGTTAGTTACGACTCATTCACAGTCATTCCATCGATTTATTTACTTTCTATTGATATTGTTAAAATCAAAATGGTTTTATCAATCGTTATAAATTTGCCCTATGCCAAAGCATCATCATTTGTACATTAATATGGATAATGTCCGTACATAATGTATACGCTAATATTCGTACATAATATATGGGCTAATGTTCGTACATAATATATAGGCTCATATTCGTACATAATAAATAAGCTAATGTTTGTACATAATATATCGCGTAATATTCAATCATAATATTAGGATAATGTTCGTTCACAATATATAGGCTAATTTTAGTACATAATATATAGTATATTGTTATGTTCGTACATAATATATTTGCTAATATTCGTAAAAAATATATATGTTCGTAGATAATATATCATAAGCACATTTGTTTCCAGCATCGTCGAAAAATTAAAATTGAAAACCAAAACAATGGGTTTTGAGGCGATAATATGGGGTATGGTATATATCCATTTCCTTATAATGAAGTACTTAATCAACTGACATGGCTCATATTTAGAAATTGGTAACCTCCTTTGAAAACATGGGCAACAATGCAATACCATGAAGTGAAATACAATGCAATTGTGTTTGATAGTTCAAATGTTATTTTCTATAATTTTTCATTGTTATTTTGTTTCGTTTTCACTCTTTCCATGTTGTTTAATACACAAATATAGATATTGGCTGATGTGTGCTCATGTGAGACAAATAATAGGAAGAAAAAAGAAGGGTCGAAATACTTTAAAAAATAAAGAAATGCTATTTGAGGTAAGAGCAGTCGAAATAGCGATGAAACAGTATATCTTAGTATTAACTCTCATCATGTTGTTACACACGGTTTGCACTCCACGTGGAAGTTTGTAATAGTCATTTAAAAGAAATGATTTTATTTCGATTATAGCTTATATACCATCAAGTTCCTTTTTCGTTTCTTTTGGACTCAGAGACGTTCTCCGTCTACAAAGGATACATTTATTATTCATTTTTGACAATTAAAAAATGTTTGCTATGGTGTCAAACATATATTATTTTTGAGTGTTAGTGATTTATCTGATATTTTAATATGTAAGTATTTTATCTAATATTATTTTTAGTCCGTTTGAAAGTGTGTTATAGCAATTGTTACTGACACAAAAGAATAGCGGTAATCTGGATAATATGTTGGAATGTTACGTCGGAACAATTACACCTGTTTTTCATTTACGCAGTCGACTATATAATATTATCTATATGGGTCCAACAGCTGTGTTTATGATAGCATCGTTAAAATTCAGTACCGGTTACAAATTCGATCTGAACTGTATTGATGTTATACCGATATTTTTGTTATGTTCATACTATTCTTCTCACGTAGCTATTAGTCAATCTTTGGGAGGGGTCGCAGGAGCCACCGAACAGCACGTTAAGGGGACGTTTAAATGTACCAGGACTTCACAAGGTACGTCATCAACGACCTCAAGTAGTGAAGGTAAGTTGGAGCTTAGCTGATTTAAGTGTAAGATTATCTTATATATGTCTTGCTTTGATAGATTTTAGTATTGTGTCAATAGTTCATACTTTTAGAGACTAAGTCTATTAAGTGTAAGATTATCTTATATATGTCTTGCTTCGACAGATCTTCGTATTGTGTCAATTGTCTCTATATTTAGAGACTAAGTCTACTTATTTGGCCACATGTCTCAAATGTAACTTGTTGTATTAACGATAATCTACTACCGACTTATGACTGGAATAGACCAATCGATTATTTATTTATTTCAATTTGGTATTATTTAGGGGAAAAATACGAGGGGAACCGGTCTTAAATTTGATTTAAGACCGATGATGACGTCATCGAGGAGGCTGAGCGGACCGAGGCGACAGCCGAGGTCCGTCATCAGAGGTCTCAAATCAAATATAAGACCGGGTACCCTCGTTTTTATCCCCATTCATAAATGACCCTCAGAAATGTTAGAAAACGGCATTTTTTCGCTAATTTTTGCTGATCTGTTTTTAATTCTCCTTATGCCTCCCTTGATCTTTTTCCTGAATGACGTATAGTCACCTCATGTAAAACAGCATTTCTTCCCACGAATATTTAGAGTGAAAAAATACGAATGAAGCAGTGTCGTTCGTTCTTAAATTTTGGTAGTTTAATCAATTCAAATACTACAAAATGGAGGGAAAAGACAATTAAATAAGAACAGATGAACAAATTTCTAAAGATAACAATTTAAAACTTTATTTTGACCTACCAGGTCAAATTGCGCAATAAACATATGCTAAGTTGTGTGTGTTCTGGAAAGTCCGTAAACGCTACAACTAAACAGTTAGGCTAGCAACGTTGCATGATGCTAACATTCTTTTGAGTAGAACTCGTCTATCCCTATCAAATAAACGTTTACTGGGCCAGAGAATGAGCAGTTTTGAAGAGGTTCATTGTTCGACAGGTTTGGACTTGTAGTAACAGCAGTGTTATTGTGAGTCTGAAAGATCGCTAGGCCTAGTCCCTGGTCAGTCATGTCGTTACTGCTAGTAGTAGTAGTAGTGCTTACGTTATTGTTAGGCTTAGCGACTAGGTTTTTCTGTTAGAGTGTCAACATTGCACGCTTTACGCTTCGGTTCTTCGTTGAAGCACCTCGATAAGGTTGCTGACATTGACTCTAGCTCAAAATTAAGCTCAAAATTAATCCCTTAGTCACTTCATGATCCTCGAAGTATTTAGCTGGATGATTTAAGAAGTACGTACAGTGTGTATTGAGACTCGGTGTGTGTGAAAACATATACAGTACTACTGCTGTAACTAATTGCAAGTAGGCTATATATACTGTACAGTATTTGCAATTTGGAACATTTCTTTGCCCATAAACATATTTGCACATACTCATGGCAACGTTACACCATGTCTTCATTTCTTTCAATTATGACTTCATGATTGCCACGGCAACAAACCAGTGTTTGTCTAACATTTCGATCCTGAAGCAATTCTCCTCTCTATACACTCGACCAGTCTCGAATCGCATTCGAGACTGGTCCAGTATACAGAAAGTTGTTTTAGGCATTTATGAATGTTTAATATTTATATTTTTGCGGGGAAGACTTAGTCTATTAAGTGTAAGATTATATTATATATATCTTGCTTTTACAGATCTTCGTATTGCGTAAATAGTCTCTACTTTTAGAGACCTAGTCTACAAGTGTAAGATTATCTTATATATGTCTTGTTTTGACAGATCTTCGTATTGTGTCAATTGTCTCTACTTTCAGAGACTAAGTCTATTAAGTGTAAGATTATCTTATATATTTCATGCTCTTACATAACTTCGTATAGCGTCAATTGTGTCTACTTTTAGAGACTGTTACTATAAAGTGTAAGATTATCTTATATACGTCTTGTTTTGACAGACATTGGTATTTTGTCAATTGTCTCTACTTTTAGAGAAAAAGTATGTTAAGTGTAAGATTATCTTATAAATGTCATGCTTGGACAGATCTTCGTATTGTGTCAATCGTCTTTACTTTTAGAGACTAAGTCTATTAAGTGTAAGATTATGTTATATATGTCTTGATTCGACAGATCTTCGTATTGTGTCAATTGTCTCTACTTTTAGAGACTAAGTCTACTTATTTGGCCACATGTCTCAAATGTAACTTGTAGTATTAACGATAATCTAAAACCACCAGCTTGGTTGAACTTAGATGTTGAAAATTTGGAATTCACTTCATAAAGCCCTCCAATACAAACTTTCTGACATCACATTGATCGTTCGATAGTAGAAATACGGTCGTCATCTTACATTGATCTCATCTTAGCAAACACAAAAGCTATTGGATTACTCAACTTAATTATAGTATCATCTCATTAAAAAGAATAAATTATGTTTAGTTCTCACGTGTTCCCAGCCAGTAACGCTTTCATATTGTCTTCTATTTCAGCAGCAGCTGACGCTGATTTGACACACTTTACTACATTGGCTCAACATGACAAAACAAAATCATCTGAACGACCCGATTCTATAACAGAGGAGAGTGTTAAGAGTAAGTGTTTTCGATTTATGGTAGCCAACTATAAATATAAAGTTACCGTTGGCAGAAATTTTAATAATCATCAACATGTGTTAATGTCTTATAAAGTTAGTGGTGGAAATTTCTTATACCGATGTCATCATGGTGAACTAACAATGTTTTAAATTCCAATGTAAACTGAAATCTTGGGAATTTCCTTTATTTCAGTCGAATTGATGACAATATTTAGCAGGATATAGATAAAAGGAAATTATTGAAAGATGAATCTTGATGTCATTCCTTTCAATTTTCGCTCTCGCTTGTCAACGACTGACTTATGACTGGAATAGACCAATCGATTATTTATTTACTTCACTTTAGTATTATTGTTTCTTATTTATATTTTTGCGGGGAAGACTTAGTCTATTATGTGTAAGATCATATTATATATGTGTTGTTTTTGCAGAGCTTCTTATTTGGTCAATTGTCTCTACTTTTAGAGACCTAGTCTTTAAGTGTAAGATTATCTGATATATGTCTTGCTTTGACAGATCTTCGTATTGTGTCAATTGTCTCTATATTTAGAAGCTGTCTACTTATTTTGCCACATGTCTCAAATGTTACTTGTTGTATTAACGATAATCTACAACCGCCCGCTTGGTTGGGCTTAGATGTTGAGAATTGGCAATTCACTTTATAAAGCCCTCCAATACAAACTTTCTGACATCAAATTGATCGTTATGATAGTAGAACTATGGTCGGCATCTTACATTAATGTCACATTAGCAAACACAAAAGCTTTTGGATTAATCAACTTAATTATACAATTATCTCATTAAAAGAACAAATTATGTTTAGTTCTCACGTGTTCCCAGCAAGTAACGCTTTCCTGTTGTTCTATATATTTTTTTTCTATGTCAGCAGCAGCTGACGCTGATATGACACACATTACTACATTGGCTCAACATGACACAACAAAATCAACTGAACGACCCGATTCTACTACTAAGGAGAGTGTTAAGAGTAAGTGCTTTGATTGATGGTAGCGAACTATAAATAGAAAGTTACCGTTGGCAGAAATTTTATAATAATCAACATGTGTTAATTTCGTATAAATTTAGTGGTGGACATGTCTTCTACCGATGTCATCATGGTGAAATAACAATGTTCTAAACTCCAATGTTAACTGAAATCTTCGGAATTTCTTTTATTTTAATAGAATTGATAACAATATTTAGCAAGATATAGATAAAAGTAAATAATTGAAAGATGAATCTTGATGTCATTCTTTTTCAATTATCGCTCTCCTTTGTCAACGACTGACTTATGACTGAAATAGACTAATCGATTATTTATTCATTTCAATTTAGTATTATTGTTTTATATTTATATTTTTCGGGAAGACTTAGACTACTAAGTCTAAGATGATATTATATATGTCTTGTTTCTGCAGATCTTCGTATTTTCTCAATTGTCTCTACTTTCAGAGACTAAGTCGATTAAGTGTAAGATTATCTGATATATGTCTTGATTTCACAGATCTTAGTATTGTGTCCATTGTTCATGCTTTTAGAGGCTAAGTCTATTAAGTGTAAGACATTATTGTATATGTCTTGCTTTGATAGATCTTAGTATTGTGTCCATTGTGAATGCTTTTAGAGACTAAGTCTATTAAGTGTAAGATTATCTTACATATGTCTTGATTTCACAGATCTTAGTATTGTGTCAATTGTCTCTACTTTAGAGACTAAGTCTATAAAGTATAAGATTATCTGATATATGTCTTGCTTTGACAGATCTTCGTAGTCTGTCATTTGTCTCTACTTTTAGAGATTAAGTCTATTAAGTGTAAGATTATATTGTATATGTCTTGCTTTGATAGATCTTAGTATTGTGTCAATCGTCTTTACTTTTAGAGACTAAGTCTATTAAGTGTAAGATTATGTTATATAAGTCTTGCTTGTACAGATCTTCGTATTGTGTCCATTGTCTCTACTTTTAGAGACTAAGTCTACTTACTTGGCCACATGTCTCAAATGTTAATTGTTGTATTAACGATAATCTACAACCGCCCGCTTGGTTGGGCTTAGATGTTGAGAGTTGGCAATTCACTTTATAAAGCCCTCCAATACAAACTTTCTGACATCAAATTGATCGTTACGATAGTAGAACTACGGTCGTCATCTAACACTGATGTCATCTGAGCAAAAACAAAAGCTATTGGATTACTCAACTTAATTATAGAATTATCTCATTAAAAGAGTAAATTATGTTTAGTTCTCACGTGTTCCCAGCCAGTGACGCTATCCTGATGTTCTCTATATATATTTTTCTATGTCAGCAGCAGCTGACGCTGTTGTGACACACATTACTACATTGGCTCAACATGACACAACAAAATCAACTGAAAGACCCGATTATACAACAAAGGAGGGAGTTAAGAGTAAGTGTTTTTGATTTATGGTAGCCAACTATAAATATAAAGTTACCGTTAACAGAAATTTTAATAATAATCAACATGTTTTAATTTCCTATAAAGTTAGTTTTGGACATTTCACCATGATATCATCATGGTGAACTTAAAATGTTTTAAATTCCAATCTTAACGGAAATCTTGGAAATATTTGTTTTATTTCAGGAGAATTGATAACAATATTTAGCAAGATATAGATCAATGGAAATTATTGAAAGATGAATCTTTATCTTTTTCCCTTTTCTCTGTTCCTTTGTTACCGACTGACTTATGACTGGAATAGACCAATCGATGTACTGGATTAGTAACTATACGCTAACTTGGTTTGACGCCGTGGACAGATGCCGCCAATTGTTCAACAATGGTCACCTCGTGCGCATTGACAACGAAGAGGAGAAGAATGAAGTAAAGGCCATTCGATATCAAGCCAACATAGGGGACGTCTGGATAGGCATCCATGACTCTGAAAAAGAAGGTAACAAACAAACACGTCAAAGAAGCCGTTGTATTTGATCGATACCTCTTAAAACTATGCCCTAAAATATGCATATATTATATAACAAAAAATAAGATTGATTTTGATGACATTAGTCACAACGCTCTCATTGACTTACTTTCACAAAACTGAAAGACTGCAAGCATCATTTCTCTACCAATAGAGTTTCTTATAATGGGTAGCAATGACATGCATTAAAATATCCCCCAAAATAGTTATTGAACTTAAAATGGATAGGTCTTGTTGATGAATTCGAGTAGCCTTTCTAGGTTTTAACATAAATTATTACATAAAATAGCTAACTAGCGGAATATTTCTGTTGTTTTCCACCGCATACAAGACAGTGGGACAAGCGGGCTTGGCGGTGGGGGGGAGTGATGGATGGGATGCAATATTTCTGAGGGTAACAAATGTGGGTAAAGTGAAGATGATGATGAGGTCTTTGTAGGAAATTTTCAGTTAGGTAATTGAGTCGTAGACAATACTTGGATATTAAGTGTGAACTCAATGGACAAATGGTATTCCGCTAATACATATACGAATCAGAATCGACAAGTAAATACAATATTGTTATTGTTGTTATGATCTTTTCTTGAAATAGTGTACTATGTCGAAAAATGTTGATACTAAAATTGCAGCCAATCCTACACCCACCCTTTTGAGTCACTCAAATGAAATTTGGTGGGTTGGTCTGACTAAACTGGGATGGGGATAATATAGGGTGACACTCTAAAAAATGTAGATTGAGATGTAATAGCGTACGTCGATTAAAGGTCAGAGGTGAAAGGTTAAATAAAAAAAAACAGCATTTTGCGAGTACGAAGAAGACAAAATGACCCATCTTAGATATCATACTCACTACTCATTGACCATACGGTCGATGGACTTAAACGTGTTGAGTATGGGTCTCAGTGTGTCTATATTGCAAACTATTTAATGAACTTGGCATGGGTGTTACACATGTTCCAAAATAACATTATGGTCCAAACTTCAAAGAAGGGTATCACATACAATAGGTATATAGTGCATGAATGAATACAACACGCCAACGCTAATGTGATCAACGATTTCAAAGGTCAAATTGATACAAAAGTTCCTTATAATGTGTGGTTAATTAATTTCAAGTTTCAACTCTAGAATATTCCTATGGCTAAAGTTGATTGCTGAAAAAAATTTGCTAGAATTTTAATTTAGTAAAATAAGCTATTCTTATTGTTAATTTGTTGTTTTTGTATTTTCGTTTCAAGGAGAATGGAAATATGAGGACGGTAGCCCACTGACGTATGTCAATTGGAGGAACGGAGAACCAAGTAATTCTAACAACGAAGATTGCGCTGTGATGAAATATGATCTTTATAACGACCAGGATTGCATGGAGAAATTATATTTTTGCTGTGAATATTACCTTGAAGACATCATTAATTAAGAAGGGAAGGAAAGACAGGAATCAAAGAAGTAAAGAACATATTTAATCTTTAAGAGCTCTCTTCTTATCTCTTGTTGAGCTTCAGATAATGTAACACATACAGGCATGATATATACTTCAACATTCAGGAAGGACATGACTAACCTTTCTTCTGCCCCCTCCCCCCACCCCTCCATCTCTCTTTGTTTCCCCATCTGTCAACCCTCTTCGCATAGCTCTCTTCTACCCTTTTCTCCATACTTTTCTGCCTTTCTCCCTCTGCAGTTTATCTCCTACCTCTCCTATTCCCCTGTTGGTTTCTTTCGTCTCTCCATTTCTTGTCCACTAATCCTTTTTTCTACTAATCCTCTTACATCTATCTCCTTTGTGCTCATTAACCTGTCTGTATTCTGTGTTTGTATTTGTCCCTTCTGTTACTTGTCATTCAGCCTCTGAAGAAGATCCTGCTAGATCGAAACGTCAGACTCAATTACTTTTACACATAATATATACTTGTTATCAGAAGATGAATGCGGACATGTTGGTTCGTCTTAGTACTACTAATTAATCACCAGGTTAGCCATGGAACGAAAAATATTGTTCAACTAGTGATGGGATTTAACTCCTATAATGACATAGTGGAAGGAAACATATTAAAGTATATATATGAATTTTCACTTTGATTGTGTTGTATTGTTAACTTAAAGAATATCGTATTGTCTGGCAAAATGGGAGTGGGATGAGTGTCTCACAATGGAATTAAATCAAGAACAAAATATTGACAGCGATTCAAAATACTACTTGAAGGAAATTTTAGATTAATGAAAATTAATTCTACATATTTGTAATGACCCAATCATGTAGCAGGTGCGAAAAAATGTAACAAATCTAAAAATATCAACTTACGATACTTACAAGCTACTACTTAAAAATAGGTATAACCAAAGGGGTAGAAATGTACATAACATTATTAATTTATTCAACAAGAAAATTTAAACAAATTAGGATAGCAAGTAATGTTCGGTAGGGTTTTGTCAAATGTGTGATTGGCAAAGTAAATGTGGAGACCCCCACTGGTAATACAGCTCGGAAAGTTTAAATTTGATTTAAAGAAAGAAAGAAGAGAAAGTTCTGTGGTTTTCACAAGAAAAGAAAGAAACAACAACAACGTATATTATAATGTGTTACATGTGTATACTGCTAATAAATGGAGTCAATACGTGTTAATAAATATGTATTTCTGTCCTTAGTTTTGTTTCTGGCATTTTTTGTTATTTTGTGGCTGACGATAATCTCCGTGCTTTACTATATGCCTATATAGTGATGAGTCATATACTTCCCATAGGCAATTGACGTAGTCTTGTGATATACTTTCAGTGACAACATGGAGTATGCATATGTGTGGCCGATGTGATCTGGACGGTGATTTCATTCGCCTCCCGTCGCAGTTTTACATCATAAAGAGTATTGTATACAATTATATAATGTATTTGAATTTAAAGTTGATATGTCCTGCTTATGAATTGCGTTGCTCTGATGCTTTAGTGTTATAAGAGTGTAAAAGTTGAAGAATCTATAAGCTAACATGAATATGTTTGTTAACACATCTCAGATGAAATACTAACGGATTGGATTATTGATTAACACAAGCAGTGGCGGAAGGTGTGTGTGTGTGGGGGGGGGGTGAGAGACAATTGTCCTCCGATTTTCCACTTGCCCCCCCCCCACCATTTCCCCAATCAGAGGTGCTACGTATCAATATGTGGAAGAAGTCTAATCGTTTGTTTTAGAATAAGCTTTCAATGCAATGCATGAATGTAAAGAATTAGAAATAGAGTATCTCGGACGGTACTCAATAACTATTCGACATTACAGACCAAATTACTAAACAGTGGTTTGGTTGTAAATTGCCTGCTTATCCACAACCTGTAAACGCAACAGTTGTCAGAATAGACGCACACTCATTGACTTGTTTGAGGCTATAAGGAGTGTAAGTTACTGAAACAAATCAACGACGCAGTCACGTATATTTCTAAGGGAGACAGACAGACAGACTGACAGAAAGAAAGAATATTAAAAAACAAGAAAAACCTCACACTGTTCAGTACATTCTATGTATTTATGTACAGTTTAACCTGTACAGATAAACACTGTTCCGAAACATGCAAAAATATAGCACAACTCTTGCACCTATACACCCTATAGGTAAAGCACCGCAATGAATTGCTCCCATTGACTTACACACTAAACTCGTCACTTTCCAAGGCCAATAGAGCATAGATAGACGTTTTCAACTGATATTTCCTACCATGGAGGTTAAAAAGATGGTCCTACCCACCATGTGATAGCTAATGGCTTGGACTATTATCAAACATTCGACTTCTGCCATCATGACCGTTTAGATTTGAGCTGGAGTTTATCGTAGTTCTCCCCTTCCCATCTGCCAGCTGTCGCTGCGGAATCTTCTTTGTTCAGCCAAGTTTTTCTAAAATATCTTAAATCACCTTCAAATCCTTCTGATTTTTAGACCATAAGTAGTTTATTTCATCCTCTTTAACATCCAAGCATCTAAAAGAAGATTCCAAACAATCAACACAGTAGAGCACTTTAGAGCTATTTCCGACAATGGTTGACCTCTCAGGCAGACGTGCACTACTGTGGTGCGATACCTTCAGTTTACAACGATTTCTTAACATGGAGGGGAAATCTACGTCAAACACCTACATATTTCACAGTAACTTAACATATAGGTATATAATTTAAACACATAAAATACAATGAGAGGGTACCGTTCTATGAAAATCTTCAATAAGAAAACTCACTACATATCAAATACGAAGTATAAACTAAGATAATAATGCCTTGTAAAGAACAGATGGAGGTTTAATGTGTTCCACGAACCAATGTAAAACTAAATCGTGTCAACAACGGGACGACCTCCGTCTGTTTTGCTGGTATTGGGTTTCAAACAAATACCATTTAACCTTTTTATAGTAAACCTTTGTAATATTAAAGTTAAACAAACTGATATGAAACGTTTATCATGATAAACCAATACTCGACAGAGAATTTTCTAATATGTAAGGAGCCACAAATTTCTTTGAGGTTTTATCCATATTTCTACAATATATATATATATATATATATATATATATATATATATATATATATATATATATACATTTCAACTTGTTGAATAACTTTTAATTTGTAAAAAGAAGACATTAAAGGCTGGTTTTTCTTTTTTTCTGTTGACATGTACGACATTGTTAGAATTCCAAAGACAAACTTTCCACACAAAGAATGATTAAGTAGGGACTTAAAGAACGACCTTGTAGACTGACACCTCTTTCAATTTGAAAAAAAAAACAGAAGAGAAGAGCATTGTTGCCTACTCAAGCTGGACTGTTTTTTATAAAAAAAAAAAATTATCCAATTTTTGTCAGTACCAAAGTTGAAAAAAAACCTCAATGTTGATTGCAGAAATCTCCACTCAATTGTATCAAAAGCTTTTTCAAAATTTAAACGGAAAAAAACCAGGAACATTATGATATATATTATAATCAACTAAATCCAAACAAAACGTATATTTTCGCAGATTAACTTGCTCTTAAGATAACCCATCTGATGAAGACCGATGATTTTGTTTAGAACAGTTTAAAGTCTATTTGCGATAGCTTTCGTTGCAATTTTATGATCGGTGTTCAACAGTGTGATACGGCGATAATTTGTCATATGAAGAGGGTTTATGTCTGGTTTGAGAAAATAGAAATAATACCCCGAGTTTGCTCATTAGCAAGATAACCTTTCTGGAAACCACAATTAAACGAGTCCACAATGATTTGACCAATATCAGGCCAAAATGTTTTGTAGAAATTTGTAGTTAGCCCGTCAGTACCAGGGGCTTTATCAATTAGGCATTAATGAGGGAGACTGAAAACATTCATCGATCCTTGATATTCCCCTTCGCAATAGATTAACACGTTTTCCGTTAGTTTCTTATCTGGGAGCCCCTAAAAGGTAACAGAAGGATCACAATATTTCGACGAAAGAAAGTGAACTGTATAAGTGAAAAATCTCATTTAGAATGTCCTCATTGTCTACATAGACCAGGTCTTGGCCATTACTGAATTTATATATAGTATTCTATGATTTATTTCTCTTCTCGAGATTAAGAAAATACGCTGCGGTTTTTCCCGCCATGTTCGACCCACCGAGTGTGTGACCTTAGAATAGTACCCTGAAGCTTATAGTTGTAGCTCGTTGCTAAGATCCCTCAGTTTGTTACGTGTATGCAGATACTCAGAGTTAAATCAAGTTTGTTTAAGCTTTGAAATTTCATTTACGAGCAAATACTCTTTCTCATTCCTTTCTTTAACTGTCTGCTTAGAATAGCTAATAAAAAAAATGGAAATTTTTGTATTTAATGAATTCTCAGTGTTGCCATGGATCGAAACTCTTACTTTTATTGGTTTCCCTGTTAGTAAGTTCAATATTTTGTTTATAAACACACTATCAGATAGTAAAGAGTCATTACATTTCCAATAGCCTGGCCCCCGCTTCACAGCAGAAGCTTGGATAGATGAAGAAACAAATGAATGGCCCGATTGTACACCTGGTCTGAAGCCTCTCTCTATAACATTATTAATCAGAGCCCGAGAAATTAGGAACAAATCAAGCCGACAGGGTTTACCGGAGGTGATGTTAGATTTTCTGACCGGATTTCTCTCCCTCAAAATATAAACTACATCATGCGACTGCATGATTGATATACAATTATCATTGAATTAAGTTCTTGGAATCCCCCCCCCCCCCTCATACTTTATCCTGAACGAGGTTTAAAACTAAGTTAATTAACCAGCTCAAATAATGTTATCACAATGAAAATCATTCAAAGTGTTATGCAAGATTGAGAAAAAAAAAGGGTCATCTCTGATTGGCCCTTTAATATAAACCATTGTTAATACCAAATTGCAGATGGATTATTAGAAACCTTCCATGTGGATGTGAACAAATTTAAATTACACTGTAATTCAATTGCGGTTTAAACAATACACAAACGCCATAACTTTTATTGGATCTATGTGAGAAAAAAATTATCTCTCCCTATTCATTCTGCCGTATCTTCTCATCTCCTATAAAACTGTGAGTCTCTTAAATTAAAGTAACATCAAATTTAAGTTCTGTGTAAAAAAGAAAATATACACGTCTTTCCTTCGATTGACAAAGAGCTCTTGCATTGTGCATATGTAATGATGTGTACTATAAACAAATTATTAGGCAATGATTAAGTTGTATTTTAATACTAAGGAAATCATTGAATTATCATGTCTATTTTTATAAAAGCCAATGAGTCCATAAATAAGTGGAAAAAATATTATTTTTTTATTATTGTTCTCATGATAACTATGATTATTATGATAATTATGACGATAATGATTATTGTAATTGTTATGATGATTATGATGCTTATGATTATTAGAATGCTTAGGATGATTAGGATAACGGTTACGGTTACGATTATGGTAACGATTACGATTATGATTATTATAATTATGATTATTATGATGATAATTATGATTATAATGATGGTTATGATTATGATTATAATTTTGATTATGATTATGATCATGATGTTCATGATTACGATAACGATTATGATTACGATTATGATTATGATTATGATGATGATGATTATGATTATATTTATGATTATTATCATTATGATTATTATGATGATAATTATGATTATAATGATGGTTATGATTATGATTATAATTTTGATTATGATTATGATCATGATGTTCATGATTACGATAACGATTATAATTACGATTATGATTATGATTATGATGATGATGATTATGATTATATTTATGATTATTATCATTATGATTATTATGATGATAATTATGATTATAATGATGGTTATGATTATGATTATAATTTTGATTATGATTACGATTACGATTATGATTATGATTACGATTATGAGTATGATAATGATTATGAATACGATTACGATTACGGTTACGATTATGATTATGATTATGATTAGGATCAGGATTAGGATTACTATGATTTTTTTGATAATGATTATATGATAATGGTGATTTTTGTTGTGCGACGGGGGGGGGGGGTTAGGGGTTATCATCGGTTTAAATGCGGTGACCTTGATTTAATTATCAGTCCAACAGGAGGATCAGTTAACCTTTACGGATACTAGCAGTCCTATTGATGACGTTAATTCGTCATTTTCAGTACTACATCAAAAGCGCAATGTGATTATTTCCCCGAAGCCAAAGATCTGTACATTAAATTACATTCGTTCCTAACATATTATGAAAGGGATTTATTCATTTGATTAAGGAGTCGTAAAAACGTGTACATACGTAAAATCCTACCGTTGGTTCAAAGCTACGTCTATTGTGTTGTTGAATATTTGTATTATGTTGTCATAGCAACTGAATATACCCATTTTATACAAATTTGGTACAAAGGAAGGAAATATAATGATGAAGTTAGTGTTCTCCTTCATAAAATTTACAAGTCAAACATCTTTTGTAGACAATCTTCTTTTAATGTTTTGTAACTGCTGCTACTTCTGAAACCATTAAAATCAAATGGGGGCCATTAAACATGTTTTCAATACGCAACCAGACTGTTGTTTCAATAAGAAATAATCACGTGTCTTCTGCTGTGTTTACATTTTTGAGGTGTTATAGGATTAATTAAAGCCTTGATGCAAAGTAAAGTCACATCCTTCTATTATACTAATCAATGCTACGTTTTAATTCTGCTGCCAAACTACACTACAGTTTTGTATAAGCTGAGATGAAACCGTTTTCATATAGTATTTTCAATCGAAGCAACTGGAAGACGTCGCCAACACGACAGCCAGAGAAAACAAAAATGGAGATGACCCTCTACTTACCCCTCATTATCATTTCAGTGGTCCCATACGGTTTGTGTTCATTTATCTGTTTTTTATAAAGTTAAAAGAATATTCTTCCTACACTTGCTGTGTAGGCTCAATCATCGACGTAAGTACACACTATATATGGGGAAACTAATTCCATGAGAAATTTAATTACAAACCACGTGTCTTTGGTATCAGAGAGGGTTTGGGTTGAGATAGGAACGATGCGGGTGTGTAGTAAGTGTTACATGGTGTCTATAGGATTGATAGGATTCATTGTTATATAGGGTTATTAACATAGCTATTCATCGCTCATGTTTCACTATTGGTTACCTCCACGTGATGCAACAATGCAGACTCATGCAACTCTATATATTGCATTAGCTGTTGATAGTTTGTTATCGCGGGTATCCGCTGAATGACAGGAACAAGAAAATGGAGCAGAATTTTGCGATATGTAGTATGTCAATCACACACGAGGAATACAAGAAAGGAGTTAAAACAAGTTTAAATGTAGCATGCAGAGACTGGAATTTTGATATTAATCTCCACAGGATTGTACTAGTGGAGGGGTCTACTTTGATCAAAACGGTGCAAAAGTTATGTAACTACATCAATTTGTTTTGTGGAATGTGAAGCAGTTGCTGTTAACTGCCCAAGCAGCACAAATGACAAATGAATAGGGAAGTGCTCACGCACCAGTCGCGTCCCCCCCCCCACCCTGCGTACGAGTGTTAAAGATAACAGCCTGTGTAGGTTTTTGTCACCACTAATTTTATGTTTGTTTAACCTTAGATTATGATTATGTTCGTAGATAATATATAAGCTAATATTCGTTCGTAATATATAGGCTGTTATTGGAACATAATAAATATGCTTATGTTCGTACATAATATTAAAATTAGCCCATTACCTATCGAAAAAATTGAAATTGAAAACCAGGGCAATGGGGGTTTGATGCGTTAAAATGGGCCATGCTGTATATCCATGTCATTATTATTAAGGATTACTGTAATCAACTGACATAGCCCATGTTTTGAAATTGTTAACCTCCTCTGAATACATGGGCAACAATGCAATACCATGAAGTAATACACAATATAATTGTGTTTGATAGTTCAACTGTTATTTTCTATAATTATTATTATTATTATTATATTTCATTTTCACTGTTTCCATGTTGTTTTCATACACAAATATATATTGGATGATGTTTGTTCATGTAAGACAAATGATGGTAAGAAAATAAAAGGGTCAAAATACTTAAAATATTAAAGAAATGCTACTTGAGGTAAGAGCAGACCATATAGCGATGAAACATCTTACTATTCAATGTCATCATGTTGTTATATACGGTTTGCACTCAAGGTGAAAATTTGTAATAGTCATTTAAAAAGAAATCACTCATTTCGATTATAACTTATATACCATCAAGTTCCTTTTTTTTTTTTTTTGACTCAGAGACGTTTCTTAGTCTACAAAGGATATATTTATTATTAATTTTAATCAATTAAAAAAATGTTTGCTATGGTATCAGACATATATTGTTTTGAGTGTTAGTGATTTATCTGATATTTTAATATGTAAGTATTTTATCTAATATTATTTTTAGTCCGTTTGAAAGTGTGTTATAGCAATTGTTACTGACACAAAAGAATAGCGATAATCTGGATAATATGTTGAAATGTTACGTCGGAACAATTACACCTGTTTTTCATTTACGCAGTCGACTACATAATATTATCTATATGGGTCCAACAGCAGTTTTCATGATAGCATCGTTGAAATTCAGTACCGGTTACAAATTCGATCTGAACTGTATTGATGTTATACCGATATTTTTGTTATGTTCATACTATTCTTCTCACGTAGCTATTAGTCAATCTTTGGGAGGGGTCGCAGGAGCCACCGAACATCACGTAAAGGGGACGTTTAAATGTACCAGGACTTCACAAGGTACGTCATCAACGACCTCAAGTAGTGAAGGTAAGTTGGAGCTTAGCTGATTTAAGTGTAATATTATCTTATATATGTCTTGCTTTCATAGATTTTAGTATTGTGTCAATAGTTCATACTTTTAGAGACTAAGTCTATTAAGTGTAAGATTATCTTATATATGTCTTGCTTTTACAGATCTTCGTATTGCGTCAATTGTCTCTACTTTTTGAGACCTAGTCTATAAGTGTAAGGTTATCTTATATATGTTTTGGTTTGACAGATCTTCATATTGTGTCAATTGTCTCTACTTTCAGAGACTAAGTCTATTAATTGTAAGATTATCTTATATATTTCATGCTCTTACAGAGCTTCGTATAGCGTCAATTGTGTCTACTTTTAGAGACTGTAACTATTAAGTGTAAGACTATCTTATATACGTCTTGTTTTGACAGACATTGGTATTTTGTCAATTGTACTTACTTTTAGAGACTAAGTCTGTTTAGTGTAAGATTATCTTATATATGTCTTGTTTTGACAGATCTTCGTATTCTGTCAATTGTCTCTCCTTTTAGAGACTAAGTCTACTTATTTGGCCACATGTCTCAAATGCAATTTGTCTTATTAACGATCATCTACAACCACCCGCTTGGTTGGGCTTAGATGTTGAGAATTGGCAATTCACTTTATAAATCCCTCCAATACAAACTTTCTGACATCACATTGATCGTTCGATAGTAGAAATACGGTCGTCATCTAACATTGATGTCATCTTAGCAAACACAAAAGCTATTGGATTACTCAACTTAATTATAAAATTATCTCATTAAAAGAATAAATTATGTTTAGTTCTCACGTAGTCCCAGCAAGTAACGCTTTCCTGCCGTTCTATATATATTTTCTATTTCAGCAGCAGCTGACGCTGATGTGACACAGATTACTACATTGGCTCAACATGACACAACAAAATCAACTGAACGACACGATTCTACAACTAAGCAGAGTGTTAAGAGTAAGTGCTTTCGACTGATGGTAGCGAACTATAAACATAAAGTTACCGTTTAATAATTATCAACATGTGTTAATTTCTTATAAAGTTAGTGGTGGACATTTCTTCTAACGATGTCATCATGGTGAACTAACAATGTTCTTAACTCCAATGTAAACTGAAATCTTAGGAATTTCTTTTATTTCAGTAGAATTGATAACAATATTTAGCAAGATATAGATAAAAGTAAATACTTGAAAGATAAATCTTGATGTCATTCTTTTTCAATTTTCGCTCTCCTTTGTCAACGACTGACTTATGACTGGAATAGACCAATCGATTTTTTACCTATTTCAATTTAGTGTTATTGTTTTATATTTATATTTTTGCAGGGAAGACTTAGTCTATTAAGTGTAAGATTATATTGTATATGACTTGTTATTAGAGATCTTCGTATTGCGTCAATTGACTCTACTTTTGGTCTATTAAGTGTAAGATTATCTTACATATGTCTTGATTTGACAGATCTTAGTATTGTGTCAATTGTCTCTACTTTAGAGACTAAGTCTATAAAGTATAAGATTATCTGATATATGTCTTGCTTTGACAGATCTTCATAGTCTGTCAATTGTCTCCACTTTTAGAGATGAAGTCTATTAAGTGTAAGATTATATTGTATATGTCTTGCTTTGATAGATCTTAGTATTGTGTCAATTTTCTCTACTTTTGGAGACTAAGTCTATTAAGTGTAAGATTATCTTATATATATCTTGATTGTACAGATCTTCGTATTGTGTCCATTGTCTCTACTTTTAGAGACTAAGTCTACTTACTTGGCCACATGTCTCAAATGTTACTTGTTGTATTAACGATAAAAACAAAAGCTATTGGATTGCATAACTTAATTATGGAATTATCTCATTAAAAGAATAAATTATGTTTAAGTCTCACGTGTTCCCAGCCAGTAACGCTTTCATGATGTTCCTCATTTTTTTTCGTCAGCAGCAGCTGACGCTGATATGACACACATTACTACGTTGGCTCAACATGACACAACGAAATCCACTGAACGACTCGATTCTACAACAGAGGAGGGAGTTAAGAGTAAGTGCTTTCAATCTATGGTAGCCAACTATGAATATAAAATTACCGTTGACAGACATTTTAATAATAATCAACATGTTTTAATTTCCTATAAAGTTAGTGTTGGACATTTCAACATGATATCATCATGGTGAACTTAAAATGTTTTTAATTCCAATCTAAACTGAAATCTTGGGAAATTGGAGAATTGAAAACAATATTTAGCAAGATATAGATCAAAGGAAAATTATTGAAAGATGAATCTTTGTCTTTTCACTTTTCTCTGTTCCTTTGTTACCGACTGACTTATGACTGGAATAGACCAATCGATGTACTGGATTAGTAACTATACGTCAACTTGGTCTGACGCAGTGGACAGATGCCGCCAATTGTTCAACAATGGTCACCTCGTGCACATTGACAACGAAGAGGAGTATAATGAAGTAAAGGCCATTCGATATCAAGCCAACATAGGGGATGCATTCGTCTGGATAGGCATCCATGACTCTGAACAAGAAGGTAACACACAAACACATTAAAGCAGCCGTTGTATTTAGTCGATACCTCTTCAAACTGTGCCCTGAAATATGCATATATTATATGACAAAAAAATAAGATTGATTTTGATTACATTAGTCACAACGCTCTCATTGACTTACTTTCACAAAACTGAAAGACTGCAAGCATCATTTCTCTACCAATAGAGTTTCTTATAATGGGTAGCAATGACATGCATTAAAATATCCCCCAAAATAGTTATTGAACTTAAAATTGAGATGTCTTGTTGATGAATTCGAGTAGCCTTTCTAGGTTTTAACATATAGTATTACTTAAAATAGCTAACTAGCGGAATATTTCTGTTGTTTTCCACCGCATACAAGACAGTGGGACAAGCGGGGTTGGCGGTGGGGGGGGGGGGGGTGATGGATGGGATGCAATATTTCTGAGGGTAACAAATGTGGGTAAAGTGAAGATGATGATAAGGTCTTTGTAGGAAATTTTCAGTTAGGTAATTGAGTCGTAGACAATACTTGGATATTAAGTGTAAACTCAATGGACAAATGGTATTCAGCTAATACACATACGAATCAGAATCGACAAGTAAATACAATATTGTTATTGTTGTTATGATCTTTTCTTGAAATAGTGTACTATGTCGAAAAATTTTGATACTAAAATTGCAGCCAATCCTACACCCACCCTTTTGAGTCACTCAAATGAAATTTGGTGGGTTGGTCTGACTAAACTGTGGTGGGAATAATATAGGGTGACACTCTAAAAAATGTAGATTGAGATGTAATAGCATACGTCGATTATAGGTCAGAGGTGAAAGGTTTAATTAAAAAAAAAACAGCATTTTGCGAGTACGAAGAAGACAAAATGACCCATGTTAGATATCATACTCCCTACTCATTGACCATACGGTCGATGGACTTAAACGTGTTGAGTATGGGTCTCAGTGTGTCTTTATTGCAAATTTTTTAATGAACTTGTTGAGTATGTGTCTTGGCATGGGTGTTACACATGTTCCAAAATAACATTGTGGTCCAAACTTCGAAGAAGGGTATCACAGACAATAGGTATATAGTGCATGAATGAATACAACACGCCAACGCTAATGTGATCAACGATTTCAAAGGTCAAATTGATACAAAATTTCCTTATAGTGTGTGGTTAATTAATTTCAAGTTTCAACTCTAGAATATTCCTATGGCTAAAGTTGATTGCTGAACAAAATTTGCTAGAATTTTAATTTAGTAAAATAAGCTACTCTTATTGTTAATTTGTTGTCTTTGTATTTTCGTTTCAAGGAGAATGGAAATATGAGGACGGTAGCCCACTGACCTATGACAATTGGCTAAAAGGAGAACCGAATAATTGGAATGGCCAAGACTGCGCAGTGATGATATATGATGGTCTGTATGACGACAGGAGTTGCACCACAAGTTACTATTTTTGCTGTGAATATTACCTTGAAGACAGCAATAATTAAGAAGGGAAGGAACGACAGCAATCAAAGGAGTAAAGAACATATTTAAGTTTTAAGAACACTCTCAATATCTCTTGTTGAGATTCAGATGTAAGACATACAGACGTTATATCTACTAGTTATACGAAGATGAATGAATACATGTTGGTGCGTCTTAGTACTAATTAAACGCCAAAAAATCACTTTAAAGAAGCTTTTTTTTTCAAGTGATATATAAGATGTAGCTCCTTTAATGATATAATGAAAGAACACAGAAGAAAGTAAATATATAAATGACATAGAATGCTCTATGATGGACTATAAATATATTGATAACGACGTCAGATGTAGCCGTGGATTTGGGTGCGTGTGCATGTATGCGGGTGTATGTTTATATTACGTAGATACTTTGTAAAAGACAGAATTGATTAAGATGGATAGAAATACCGATAATCACAGCAGAAAAGAAAACTGTAAACTTTTATAATTTTTATGTCTTGTCTTGCTCTAGCCTTGTCTTGTCTTTCTTTCGTGGAGCTTTTACGTATATAAACATAAACGTTTAATCGGTATAGATAGATTGAAGTGACATGTCGGTACATATTAGTTCTACTAATTAAAAAGCATGATGAAAGAAATATATTTTCAACCAGTGAAATGAAGTAAATGCTTTATTTACACAGTGGGAAGAATTAGAAAAGAAATGGAATAATTAATAAACTCATTGTATATATGTTTAAGACAACAACGCCTGGCAAAACGGGATTCGGTTCAGCGTCTACCAATGGAATTCAAACAGGAAAAACAATTGACGTGATTCAAAATAATACTTGAAGGGAATTTATAAACTAATGAAAAGTAATTTTAAATGTTCTTAAATAACGAGTCATGTAGCAAGATCGAAAATAAGTAACAACATAAAAATATCAACAATATGAAAATACCGGAAAGCGCATATTTAAAATTAAGGTTTTTATAAGGAGAAAAAAATCATGTTAAAGCTACTGTTGAAAAATAAGCATAACCAAAGGGGTTGAAATGTGTATTACATTATTATTTTATTCAACTAGAATATTACGAATTTGAATATGCAAGTGATGTTTGGTAGGTTTTGCCAAAAAAAAAGCAAACTCGGAAACATCAAATTTGCGTAATTTATATATATTCCATCAAAAAAAAACATGTATCATGTTATTTGTTATGTAATATGTTGCTAAATAATGTTAACAAATATGTAACGTTGTCATTATGTTTTGTACCTGACGTTCTACATGATGATGAGTGATACTACACATGCGAACTTGACGTAGCCTCGTGATACGTTCGATGGCTGCAATAAAAGGTATATATACCTGTGGCCATTGTGTTTTGAACGTTGATTTCGTTCGTTTCCTGATTCAGTTTCTCTTGAGGGTGTACCCTTCATTGATCAGTAATGTAAACAATCCAAGAAATTGTATAGAACCTGTTGAGTTTCGAAATAAAATTAGCTCAAAACTTCATTTTCATGGAGCTTTTCAAACTTTAAAACCACATGGTGTTTATCAGTAGCAGTATTGGGTCGTGTCGAAGACACCCTGAATGAAGGTATCATTCATAACAGGCAACGTATTAAAAATCTGATGGTTTTATTAAGTAAAAGTATGGGATAGGTGTCGACAACGGTATGTATGACCAGTATCGTAATTTACAAGTCCACATGTATTTATTGGTAACGGTGTTGGATAGGTGTTGACGACCGAATGAACGAAGACAATATTAACTGGTACCGTATAGATATAAATGTCATGCATTTTCAGTATAACAGTGCTGGGTAGGTGTCGAAAACGGCATGAATGAAACTCGACTGACAGCTGTGTTTCCGCAATTTACAGCATATTAATATTAATGTTGTGCTTTTTGTCACCACGCACCACCCCATCCCTCCCATTTTGATGAAATTCTAAGAACTGAGAACTTTGACAGCAATGCAAACATTCCGAATGTATCAGATTTCATGGATAAATTAACAAGCAGATTATACTAGTCTAAAGAACACCTCCACATAGCATTTACCCACAGTGACGGAAGTCACAGACCTCCTACTGTGATACAACTTCAATGCATAGATTTGTCAGTCAAAATAGGTTACATTAAATCAACCAAATCTCAAATTAGGGGTATGATATTGAGATCGGGTTTTCAACTAGCGGTGTGGAATTTATATCTCTTCAGTATAAGTCTCATATTGTTTGAAAAATCCCAGAAAATCTCTTTAACTTATGATCCTTGAAAATGTTTACTCAAATCGGCTTTTCTTACATAGTAGGTAAACAGTGAAATGCACTACCTAATGATTTAAAAATTACACACAACGTATAAGTTGTTTTAAAAGACAATTATTAAAGTTTATTTAAGTTTTTGACATGTTTTTGTCACTTTTACGCTTTTTGTCGGAATCTTTTGATTGTATGTTTCATTAAGGTAACAACGTATTGCGTGGCAAAATGGGACTTAGTTGAGTGTCTGCCAGTGGAATTCATACAGAACAAACAATTGAAAGCAATTCCGAAAATACTCGAAGGAACATTTAAGCTAATAAAATGTAATTCTAAGTATTTAAATAACCAGTCATGTATAGCAAGTACGGACAAGTGGTAACTATACGAAAATACAAACTTAAGTTTTTTTTTTTATAGAAGTAACGGTAACGTGCAAGCTTAGAACCCAGAAGTCACTTTCTTAAGAAACATGCAATTGTTAATACTGCATATTGGAAAAAATTAATATAACCAAATAGGTACAAATAGACGCTTTCATTATTATTGTTTGTAACTGCTTACAGTAAAATGTAAAATCATCAATTTTTGTTCACGTTCCTTTTCAACAATGTATGGACGTATACCTAATAGTTTTATAACAAGATGGACACTCTTTCTGACTTTCTTTCTTAACATATACGTTTTAAGTACGCTCATTTCAGCTATTTAAATAGCTCGCACATGACTTGTACGTAATGTTTTATAAATTACAGTTCCTTCCGTACTTCTTATATTTGAATATATTGTCAAGATCGTGTATTAAAGTTTTGTATTGTGTTAGACAAGGGATCTTCTACCAGCGAGATTGCTTCAATTAAATAGATCAGAATAATGAATTGGAAAGGATGTAGTGTTGCCAAAAAGTAATATATTGCTTTCTTTCATGTTAAAATGCCCAATTTCATCACTCATGTTGCATATTTTGTGGATCACGGAAAGATTTGCACGTTTTAAGTGTTCATTGTTCATACCAACTAACCGATAGCCTATAACTATATTTACGCCTGTTTTGGGCACTGTGTAGTAAATAATGTTAATAAAGATGTATTTTGTGTGTGTAAAGTTTACTAAATTATATAACGTCATTATTGTTTTATAAATTACTGCAAGATAGTTACAATCTTTTAGACGGTCGCAATTGGTTGCATAATAATGCATTAACATACATGATATTTTATGAAAACGATTATGTAAGTTCAGTTTGCACCCGGATGCCTTGGGAATTCAACTATCAATGCGTTTTTACGGGGAATAGTGGTAAAACAGCGACACACGCAAGCTACATTAATGTTTCATTTTAATATGAGATGTTTGTTGAAGAGAATTAAATAAAATATTAACATGATATGGAGAGGGTGTTTGCTCATATGTCAACATCCTACTTTCAATCAGAGAACATGTTCTTAAAGCAATCAATTGTTTTTCTTCAAAATGGCGTTGTTGCAATGATATTGACAAAAGTTTAAAATGAGAGATATAATTTAATTTAATTTCTTTGTATTTATTTAGGAGCAATCTCTATCACCATCTAGCATCATTATTCTAGTTATCCCTAATGTTATTTCTCGTAGTCGAATATTGTTGTTTTTGTCTTCAGTAAAATAATGTAACTGATTCCATGGTTACGTAATAAAAGTTCCTAATTGTCATGAAAAATCATTGAATAACTTTCAATAAAAGACCAATGCAGAAGAAATTGAAATTTATGATGTTATAATAAAGTATATATGTTATAATTAATTGTGCACTAACTTTTTTTTAAAATTATAATTTAAACCCCCAGAACGATTTAGCATCTTGGCTCCCATAACGAAAATGATGGTTGGTGCCCTGCGTACTGATTATCTATGATCACACTGATTGCAATATTAAAGGTCCTTCACGCTATCATCAAATATGAGATATATATAGTCGCAGATATGTTACAAGGCTATACATTATTGTCACAAATTAGTAATTTGATTATGAACATCATTTCTCTCTTTAGCTAGTTATTTCTTCAACGTCGGTTTCGCCCTTAATTGGGTATTTTTAGGGCCGACAAATTCAATCGTGAGGGCTTATTGAAATTACAAGTCCAAAAATTCCTAAAAACAAGTATTTCGCTTGTGACCAAATACAATCCCCTCATCAACTCCATATGAACACTGTTAAACGGTCAGTATGTAAGAGAATCGTTTAAGGTACTAGCTTTTCGTCAACCCCCTAACCTTTGATTCACTCACTTTCTCCAGACTTCCCAACCCAGTTTCTACCTCCGCAAGCAATTTCCGTTGCGGAAAACCTCGATGCAAAAAATGCCCTCATATATCCCCTGACACTATGGTTAAACACGATTATGGTCGACTATGGTCTTAGACCCCCTTCCCTCTCTTGTGATTCTGAATTCATTCAGTTCTGTAGTAGTCTGATGTGAGTAAATATCGCATCTTGTTAGGATAGAAGGGTTGGATATGGCAATTTTCGATTGTTCTTTCATTAAAAACGGGTATCACTCTTAACCTTTCACATGATTAATCCGAGGAAATACAAATATTCGACCCAGCAACTTTCAGCAAGTTTTGTCAGTAAATTTTACAGGTTTTGTTTCCAGTGTACAACATGATATTTGCTCCATTCTTTGAAAAGTCGTTCTTTATCCGACCTGAGTTAGCAAAAATGAAGGAGACCATGTTAAATGCCTCCACTCCACTTCTTGTCTGGATTTCAATCATTTATTCAGTTGTATTAGCCTGTACAAATAATATGAAACTGAAGTGATTCTAATAAGCCACAGAAGGTATGTGACAGTATGTGACACTAAAAATATATGTTTCATCGCCATTTTGTGTTCACATCCGGTTGAAAAGAAGTAAAACAAGGTTTGTGATAACCTATACCAACATAATTATTTGAAAAACGTATGATACTCACAATACTGCTGGAGAATGCTATTCAATGTACATTCACTAATTTGATGAATCTGGAAAATACAATGATTTCTGCAATAGAAATGATATTGGAACTTGTTTGTTCATGCTTTATATGAATTCTCCAGCCTTTCAGCTAACAATAATTACTAAAGTGATGGATATCATATATAGAGTCACCTAAGTTAAATATACAGGATGTAACCTGCAAAAACGGTTCACTGGGGATGAAGCACCTAGCTATAATACAATTCACAACTTTTACATACCACATGTACCACGAAATTGATGAACTCTATTTTGTGTTTCAATATGAAACTTTCAAAATGACTGCAAATTGGCCTAGCTTAAGGCTAGGTGAACAGTAAGTGAATTCAGTCAGACAATCTTTTCCTTTGGTGCATGCATTTTTAGGATTATATCCCAATATTGGATTAGTGAGAAACCAATTCGAAATAAGTATCTTATGGATACCTGTTCTTAATAACAGGAAAAGTCGATACGTTTACTAACATACGTTATATGCATATGTGGGGATATCATTTCTCATTAAACCAAAACTAAAAACCACAGAGATCTAGGCGCATATTTTGTATATGTTGGTGAAATTTGATTAATTCTTCATAGTTGTTTTTCATAGTTGCCATGGGAACTGATGGAACAATTTTCATATCAAATGGTTACAACAACAATAAAAGGGGGAAATATCGCGAAGGAAACATCGATTACTTCTCAATGAAATCTGCTAATAATTAAACATACTATTGTTGACGCTCACGTTTTAATATCTTCTAAGACTCTTCTATCCTGCTTGCTATTGTCATTATCGCTTTCATGTCAGTTTTATAATATCACACAAAAAGACTATTTAGACGATTGCAGAAGGTTCTTTTTGTTCTTTCAAAAAAGATCCTTTTTTTGATGAGTCTAATAATGAGTTTTATTTATTTATAATTTATTTTTGATATATACGTGTTGTAGAGCATGCAGTACATCTTGGTTAGCTTCGGTGTAATCATTTCAACATATTTCCATCAATCGGTGTGCCACTAACAAGATGAAGAGGACTTGCTACTTACTTCTGATTGTCATTCTAGTGATCCCAGAAGGTTTGTGTTATTTTTTCTAGTTACAAAATTTGGGAAAAATGCGGAATTTAATTTCACCCGATTTGTTTTTCTAAGCTTGAAGTACCCTAAAAGAGCTTGTGATCCTTATATCAACATAATATTTAGAAAGACTACCAAACCAACGACATTACGGGCAATTTAATGCATGGAATTGAAAGATGGTTAAGGTTACGAATTTAAGTTGTTGTATCGTCGGTACCCGTTTGTCATAATGTGTCCTCTAATAAATGTGGTTAGGTTATAGGGCTAAAATGATTATACTCAATTTCTTATAAAATTTCATCTCAAAGTTGTATTGTTCAGCTGACATTAAAATTGATAACAGTTTTAAAAATACAGCATATATATATAGCATATCAAATAATAACACACTTGATAGTTGTACTTCAAGTTAATTTAAAGGAAACGGAAGATCACTTAGCAAGAACACTTTAATGAGAGTCGATGCGGACAATTTACTTGTTTTGAAAGAAAAATTGTATTGCCAAAGAAATATCAGTTTATTGATGTTACGTATGTATTTATTTATTGAAGTGTAAAATGTGCTTTGCAATGTCGTGTATAAACAAAGCGTGGTTACAAATAATGAATTGATTGCTTAACGATGCACGGAAACTTCGTGAACACAATACAACGTTCAGTGGAAGAAATATGTATTGTTTGAAATGTTGCTACTAATAATTACATAGTTATTCTGCAAATGAGTACAGATATGACTACCAATGTTAGTAACAGTAGATTAGGTGGGGCAGGTGCATAATATTGTGAAGACAAGATCATGCACCTATATTAACTCTTATCATCGTGTTATACTTACATATAAGTATGAAATAGTATGAAATGAAAAGTAGTGTGTTACTATTTGCATTGTACACTCTAAGGAAAAAAGGAGATTTCAAAATGGCGGCCTGCTGAACTAATGGCTCCCAGAGTCCGGCCTGATTTCGAAGCCACTGTTCAGAACCTCACAATATCACGTTTTTCGAATTTGTCAAATTTTGATTTAGATGTCAGTAAATAAACAATGAAAACCTGAATAAGAAATTACAAAAAACGAAAAAGGGTAAAAAGTATTTGAATATATCCGATTCGGTCTAGCGATTACACAGTTGCAATTCCTGCCCTCCACCAAGTGTTTAAAATACAAACACGTAGATTACTCCAAAAACAGACAACCGCAACGATATACGTTGTGCCGATGAATATTGTGTATCTTTTCACATTTTCAAACATCCAATGTAAATGATATGATTGATGCGAACCTAAAATATTGTGCCATTTACATTAAAGTGTCGTTGGATTTAAGAAAATGATCGAAAATCCAACAAAATAAAGCATTTGCAATATGCTCTGTGTTTCTTCTTTGATTCACACAGCAATATGAAACGATGAGGTTTTAATTTACAGGCTGGAAACAAAGCATTGCCCTATTAGTGTTGACAGAAAGAGTATAAATATTAGGTTAAATACGTAGTTTGGGAAATAATTTATTAATACACACATTTAATACCAAGTTTAGACATCAAATAATTTGTGATGATTGCAGCAGCTAATAGGCATTGATGGACTCTATAGCAGCAATATCTCTCGTTGAATATGATTCATATTTAACCTGCATTTGTCTTTATATTGCCATTTCTCCTGATCCTTAATGGTTTCTTAAAAATGAATGACTTAATTATAATTTCCCTTCATTTCTCCTCTTATCGGTACAAGAGGTTTATAAAGCCTTATTGCATAGCTTGGCAGATTCTTATCTGTCGCTAACAAAAGATCCAGAAACAACTAAGTTTATAACTCGTTAGTTACGACTCATTCACAGTCATTCCATCGATTTATTTACTTTCTATTGATATTGTTAAAATCAAAATGGTTTTATCAATCGTTATAAATTTGCCCTATGCCAAAGCATCATCATTTGTACATTAATATGGATAATGTCCGTACATAATGTATAGGCTAATATTCGTACATAATATATGGGCTAATGTTTGTACATAATATATAGGCTCATATTCGTACATAATAAATAAGCTAATGTTTGTACATAATATATCGCGTAATATTCAATCATAATATATAGGATAATGTTCGTTCACAATATATAGGCTAATTTTAGTATATAATATATAGTATATTGTTATGTTCGTACATAATATATTTGCTAATATTCGTAAAAGATATATATGTTCGTAGATAATATATCATAAGCACATTTGTTTCCAGCATCGTCGAAAAATTAAAATTAAAAACCAAAACAATGGGGTTTGAGGCGATAATATGGGGCATGGTATATATCCATTTCCTTATGATGAAGGAGTACTTAATCAACTGACATGGCCCATATTTAGAAATTGGTAACCTCCTCTGAAAACATGGGCAACAATGCAATACCATGAAGTGAAATACAGTGCAATTGTGTTTGATAGTTCAAATGTTATTTTCTATAATTTTTCATTGTTATTGTTTCGTTTTCACTGTTTCCATGTTGTTTAATACACAAATATAGATATTGGCTGATGTGTGTTCATGTGAGACAAATAATAGGAAGAAAATAGAAGGGTCGAAATACTTTAAAAAATAAAGAAATGCTATTTGAGGTAAGAGCAGTCGAAATAGCGATGAAAAAGTATATCTTAGTATTAACTCTCATCATGTTGTTACACACGGTTTGCACTCCACGTGGAAGTTTGTAATAGTCATTTAAAAGAAATGATTTTATTTCGATTATAGCTTATATACCATCAAGTTCCTTTTTCGTTTCTTTTGGACTCAGAGACGTTCTCCGTCTACAAATGATACATTTATTATTCATTTTTAACAATTAAAAAATGTTTGCTATGGTGTCAAACATATATTATTTTTGAGTGTTAGTGATTTATCTGATATTTTAATATGTAAGTATTTTATCTAATATTATTTTTAGTCCGTTTGAAAGTGTGTTATAGCAATTGTTACTGACACAAAAGAATAGCGGTAATCTGGATAATATGTTGGAATGTTACGTCGGAACAATTACACCTGTTTTTCATTTACGCAGTCGACTATATAATATTATCTATATGGGACCAACAGAAGTTTTTATGATAGCATCGTTGACATTCAGTACCGGTTACAAATTCGATCTGAACTGTATTGATGTTATGCAGATACTTTTGTTATGTTTCATACTATTCTTCTCACGCAGCTTTTAGTCAATCTTTTGGAGGGGTCGCAGGAGCTACCGAAGATCACGTAAAGGGGACGTTTAAATGTACCAGGACTTCACAAGGTACGTCCTCAACGACCTCAAGTAGTGAAGGTAAGTTGGAGTCTATCTGATGTAAGTGTAAGATTATCTTATATATGTCTTGCTTTGATAAATCTTCGTATTCAGTCAACTTTTCATACTTTTAGAGACTAAGTCTATTAAGTGTAAGATTATCTTATATATGTCTTGCTTTGACAGATCTTCGTAATGTGTCAATTGTCTCTACCTTTAGAGACTAATTCTATAAAGTGTAAGATTATCTTATATATGTCTTGTTTCGACAGATCTTCGTATTCTGTCCATTTTCTCTACTTTTAGAGACAAAGTCTATTAAGTATAAGATTATCTTATATATGTGTTGATTTGAAAGATCTTCGTATTCTGTCAATTTTCTCTACTTTTAGAGACTAAGTCTATTAAGTGTAAGACTATCTTATATATGTCTTGTTTGACAGATCTTCGAATTATGTTAATTTTCTCTACTTTTATAGACTGTTACTATTAAGTGCAAGATTATGTTATATATGTTTTGCTTGGACAGATCTTCGTATTGTGTCCATTGTCTCTATATTTAGAGACAAAGTCTATTTATTTGGCCACATGTCTCAAACGTAACTTGTTGTATTAACGATAATCTACAACCGCCCGCTTGGTTAGGCTTAGATGTTGAGAATTTGCAAATCATTTTATAAAGCCCTCCAATACAAACTTTCTGACGTCAAATTGATCGTTACGATAGTAGAACTACTGTCGTCATCTTACATTGATGTCATCTAAGCAAACACAAAAGCTATAGGATTACTCAGCTTAATTATAGAATTATCTCATTAAAAGAATAAATTATGTTTAGTTCTTACGTGTTCCCAGCCAGTAACGCTTTCCTGCTGTTCTATAATTTTTTTTCTATTTCAGCAGCAGCTGACCCTGATGTGACACACATTACTACATTGGCTCAACATGACACAACAAAATCAACTGAACGACCCGATTCTACAACTAAGGAGAGTGTTAAGAGTAAGTGCTTTCGATTGATGGTAGCGAACTATAAATATAAAGTTACCGTTGGCAGAAGTTTTAATAATAATCAACATGTGTTAATTTCTTATAAAGTTAGTGGTGGACATTTCTTCTACCCATGTCATCATGGTGAACTAACACTATTTTAAACTCCAATGTCAACTGAAATCTTGTGAAATTATTTTATTTTAGTAGAATTGATAACAATATTTAGCAAGATATAGATAAAAGGAAATTATTGAAAGATGAATCTTGATGTCATTTCTTTTCAATTTTCACTCTCCCTTGTTAACGACTGACTTATGACTGGAATAAACCAATCGATTATTTATTCATTTCAATTTAGTATGAATGTTTCATATTTAAATTATTGCGGGGAAGACTTGGTCTATTAAGTGTAAGATTATATTGTATATGTCTTACTTTGACAAACCTTGGTATTGTGTCAATTGTCTCTACTTTTAGAGACTAAGTCTATAAAGTATAAGATTATCTTATATATGTCTTGCTTTGTCAGATCTTGGTATTGTGTCAATTGTCTCTACTTTTAGAGATTAAGTCCATTAAGTGTAAGATTATATTGTATATGTCTTGCTTTGATAGATCTTAGTATTGTGTCAATTGTCTCTACTTTAGAGACTAAGTCTATAAAGTATAAGATTATCTTATATATGTCTTGCTTTGTCAGATCTTGGTATTGTGTCAATTGTCTCTACTTTTAGAGATTAAGTCCATTAAGTGTAAGATTATATTGTATATGTCTTGCTTTGATAGATCTTAGTATTGTGTCAATTGTCTCTACTTTAGAGACTAAGTCTATAAAGTATAAGATTATCTTATATATGTCTTGCTTTGTCAGATCTTGGTATTGTGTCAATTGTCTCTACTTTTAGAGATTAAGTCTATTAAGTGTAAGATTATATTGTATATGTCTTGCTTTGATAGATCTTAGTATTGTGTCCATTGTTCATGCTTTTAGAGACTAAGTCCATTAAGTGTAAGAATATATTGTATATGTCTTGCTTTGATAGATCTTAGTATTGTGTCCATTGTGAATGCTTTTAGAGACTTAGTCTATTAACTGTAAGATTATCTTATATATATCTTGCTTTTACAGATCTTCGTATTGTGTCAATTGTCTCTGCTTTTAGAGATTAAGTCTATCAAGTGTAAGATTATCTGATATATGTCTTGATTTTACAGATCTTAGTATTGTGTCCATTGTTCATGCTTTTAGAGACTAAGTCCATTAAGTGTAAGAATATATTGTATATGTCTTGCTTTGATAGATCTTAGTATTGTGTCCATTGTGAATGCTTTTAGAGACTTAGTCTATTAACTGTAAGATTATCTTATATATATCTTGCTTTTACAGATCTTCGTATTGTGTCAATTGTCTCTGCTTTTAGAGATTAAGTCTATCAAGTGTAAGATTATCTGATATATGTCTTGATTTTACAGATCTTAGTATTGTGTCCATTGTGAATGCTTTTAGAGACTAAGTCTATTAAGTGTAAGATTATCTTACATATGTCTTGATTTGACAGATCTTAGTATTGTGTCAATTGTCTCTACTTTAGAGACTAAGTCTATAAAGTATAAGACTATCATATATATGTCTTGTTTTGACAGATCTTAGTATTGTGTCAATTGTCTCTACTTTAGAGACTAAGTCTATAAAGTATAAGATTATCTTATATATGTCTTGCTTTGACAGATCTTGGTATTGTGTCAATTGTCTCTACTTTTAGAGATTAAGTCTATTAAGTGTAAGATTATCTGATATATGTCTTGATTTTACAGATCTTCGTATTGTGTCCATTGTTCATGCTTTTAGAGACTAAGTCTATTAAGTGTAAGATTATCTTACATATGTCTTGATTTGACAGATCTTAGTATTGTGTCAATTGTCTCTACTTTAGAGACTAAGTCTATAAAGTATAAGACTATCATATATATGTCTTGTTTTGACAGATCTTCGTATTCTGTCAATTGTCTCTACTTTTAGAGACTAAGTCCATTAAGTGTAAGATTATATTGTATATGTCTTGCTTTGATAGATCTTAGTATTGTGTCCATTGTGAATGCTTTTAGAGACTTAGTCTATTAAGTGTAAGATTATCTTATATATATCTTGCTTTTACAGATCTTCGTATTGTGTCAACTGTCTCTGCTTTTAGAGACTAAAGCCCGGGTCACATCTGCGCGATTCAACACGCGATTCAACTCGCAATACAATTGAAGGTTGAATCGCGTAGTTAGACACGGGTATCAACTTGTTGCGCAATAAATGTTGCGCCTTCGATTTGGGTTGATTTGCAATAGAGCAATGTCCTAATCAGCGCAACTTCTCAGAAGCAACTTTTCTGATTCGCGTGATTTTAGTTGCGAGTTGAATCGCGTGTTGAATCGCGCAGATGTGACCCGGGCTTAAGTCTACTTACTTTGCAACATGTCTCAAATGTTACTTGTTGTATTAACGATAATCTACAACCACCCGCTTGGTTGGGCTTAGATGTTGAGAATTGGCAATTCACTTTATAAATCCCTTCAATTCAAACTTTCTGACATCAAATTGATCGTTACGATAGTAGAACTACGGTCGTCATCTAACATTGATGTCATATTAGCAAACACAAAAGCTATTGGAAAACTCAACTTAATTATAGAATTATCTCATTAAAAGAGTAAATTATGTTTAGTTCTCACGTGTTCCCAGCCAGTAACGCTTTCCCGATGTTCCTCATTTTTGTCAGCAGCAGCTGACGCTGTTGTGACACACATTACTACATTGGCTCAACATGACACAACAAAATCAACTGAACGACCCGATTCTACAACAAAGGAGAGAGTTAAGAGTAAGTGTTTTCAAATGATGGTAGCCAACTATAAATATAAAGTTACCGTTGACAGAAATTTTAATAATAATCAGCATGTGTTAATTGCTTATAAAGTTAGTGGTCGACATTTCTTCTCCCGATATCATCATGGTGAACTAACAATGTTTTAAATTCCAATGTTAATTGAAATCTTGGGAATTTCTTTTATTTCAGTAGAATTGATAACAAAATTTAGCAAAATATAGATCAAAGGAAATTATTCCTTTTCACTTTTCTCTGTTCCTTGATAACGGCTGACTTATAACTGGAATAGATCAATCGATTATTTATTTATTTCTATTTAGTATTATTATTATTTTATATTTATATTTTTAACGGGGGAGATGGGGGGATTGGAGTGAGGCTGGGGGGTGTCATCTGTTTAAATGCGGTTAAATATAGATGACGTAAATTTGGCATTTTCTGTTTCGATGAACCACAGTTCTATATCAAAAGCTCAATATGATTATTTGCCCTTAAATAAAAGACCTATGTTAAATTACATACGTTCCATACGTTTCTTGAAAAGAATTTATCTATTTGGTTAAGGAGTCGTAAACAGGTGCACATACGTTAAATCCTACCGTTGATAATTGTAAAGAAAGCTACTTTTATTATGTTGTGTGAATATTCGTATTTGTATTGGTGTTGTCATGGCAACTGAAGATGCGAATTTTATGCGAGGTTGTTACAACGGAAGGAAATAAATTATGCATGAAGTTATTATTTCTCCTTCATACATTTACAAGTCAAAACCTTCTTGACAAGCTACTTGACAGGCTACTACTGAACTACTGACATACATTATCTGAACAGGTCAATATATATATATATATATATATATATATATATATATATATATATATATATATATATATATATATACCTATATACCTATAGAGTAAGAATATGATCTCGTATCTAGTGTTGTTTCATGCCTCCTCCAGCTGTTCAAATATTGTTTTAGATCTCCTTTAGTCTTAGTCTGCTTTACTGTTACATTTCATAAAAGTTGTTTTAGGTAAATTACATTGTAACCTTTTTTAAATGTCGTGAAATACGGTACCCTTTAGCTTTGTCATTTTCAACCGGTGACTGATTAGAGGGGAATAAATGATCCTAGGCAACTATTAATATAAGATAATCATTGACGAAAGTTGTAGTAAATTGAGATGCGATACTTACAGTTTTAAAATCAATGTGAGTGCACTTCTTGTAACGATATATTATATTGGTGATCAAATTAAAATAGTGACGTTTTAATTTTAAGTTTTATGTTAGTAGAATTGATAACAATATTTAGCAGGACACATATGAAGAAGAATATTGATGTAATTCCTTTTCACTTTTCTCTGTTCCTTTGATACCGACTGACTTGTGACTGGAATAGACCAATCGATGTACTGGATTAGTGATGATAAGGTAACTTGGTCTGAAGCAGTGAGAGGAGAATAAAGAAGCAGCGGCCTTTCGAGAGCAAACCTTAGGCGGGTATGATGGGATCTGGATAGGCATCCATGAGTCGGTAAAAGAAGGTAAAAACAAACAAATATATTAAAGTAGCCATTGTCTTTGGTGGCTAATGCCCCGAATCTTGATCAGAAATATGCATAATATAACTCAAACTACCGTTGAATTTGATGAAAGTAGTCACAACGCCATCCTAAATTTATTTTCACTAAACTAGAAGTCACAATCAACATCTCTTTGCTCAAAAAAAAAAAAAAAAACGATCTCATTGGGTACCACTGTCTATTTCATGTATTAAGTTGTCGATATATTAATTATTTGAATTTAAAATTGATAGGTCCTGCTAATAAATTATGGTGATATGATGTGTTAAATTGAATAATAAAAATTAATAATTAAATTGGAGAATTACTATCTGATATGAAAATGATCAGCTTTGTTAACTCATCTTAGATGAAATACTGGCGGATTGGATTGCTGATTTAAATTGGGTAGCCCTACTAGGTTTGGTCATTTAGTATTATTTCAATTAGCTTACTTGCAAACAAATGGAGGGACAATAGGGATAGGTGTGGGCTGGTAAGCTTTCTGAGGGTTAAACACAACTGATTAACCTGAGAATGAATATGAGATAGACAATACTGGTGATATTTAGTGTATTAACAATTGAAATACGTTACTTTCCGTTAATACATATAAAAAGCATTGGACAAGTCGATTTTGTAATTGGTATTGTATTTTTATAAATACTTTTAAATAATGTAGGCAAATGCGAAGACGAAGACTGCGTGGTAATGGGGAATGGTGATTATAACGACTTTAAATGTGAAAGGAAGTTACGTTTTTGTTGTGAACATTACGTTGTTATTTAATAAAAGGCAGGATTGACTAAAGGAAAGGAACGATACCTGCTAAAAGAGTAAGAAGATCGTTAAACTTTCGAATTTGTTTTGTCTTGTGTTGCTCTTGTTGAACTTTACGTAGACACAATTCATACTTGTTATACATCGATCGAATACGGACTTCTCAGTACGTCGTACTTTTACTAATCAAACACCAATGTATCACTGGAATGAAACGTATTTGTCAACCAGCGAAAGAAATTAACTGATTGATTAAAATAATGGTAAGAAACTAACAGAGAAAATACAATAATCGATGAATGTACTATTTTATTGTGAGTTTTATATTTACGTCAACAACATCGTCTTTTCTGGCAAACTGTGAGCGGGGTGGATGTCTCTGAATGAAGTTCAAACAAGAAAAACAGAATCAAAAATACTACTTGAAGTTACATTTTAAATAGTAAAAAGGAATTCTAAATATACGGAAATAACCATGTAGCAAGCACCAAACAGAAAAAGGAACTTAACGGATAATATAAACTATTTTATTGAAAATACAACAAGGCATCAGTTAAAACAAAGATGACACCATGGTAAGAAAAATGCACTTGTTATCACTGCTTTAAAAAACAAAACATTTCTTAAAAACAACCAAAAGGGTAAAATTGTTTATTTATTTTGATTATAATTTTCTTCAATTGTTTACAGTAAATAAAAACATCAATTACTGATTACGTTATATCTTAGTAATATATGGACGTATTGATATGATGATGTTATGTTTTAACATATGTGTTCATTCCAGCTATTCAAATAGCCCGCTGATGACTTGTACATCATGTTTCCTTCCTTACGTTCTTTATTTGACTCAATTATCATCGTGTATTAAAGCTTTGTATTGTGTTAGATATCCTACGGGAGCATGTCCTTGTCTTCTGTCAACCATGAACTATTTAATTGGATAGTACAGAACAGGTGATGTATCCCAAATCAAATCGATTGTTTGGATTCATTTTCAAGCCATATGTCTAATTCCATCACTCATGTTCCATATTTGGTGGATCATGGTAACATACCAGAGTTTAAAGCCTCATAATACGCATTCTATATTAAACACTAACCGATACTTAATTCTATTCTTGTTTCTTTTCTTTCTTGTTATAAGTGTGTGGTAAATAATCGTACAATGTGATGAAGTAATGTTTTGGTCAATATTTTGGCAAAATTGTGACACATATTCGTTTGTCCTTATTTCTCAACTGAATAACGTTCTTCATGTTGGCGCTTTACTACCTAAGTAAAGACATTCCAAAAATATTTGAGACCATTTCATAAAAAAAAAAAAAAAAATACATATGTGTTTGATGAAAAGAATATTTATATTACTTGATCTCTATGAGTTAGATCAGAATAATATTCATCCCGTAACAAAACATGCACACTAACTATTTAGTCCTAACTGGATTGTACATATTCTATATATAGCTAAGACCATCAACTCATTTCGCTCGCATCCTTTGTTCCAAATAATATTTCACTTAGAGTACACAATCTTCATATTTCTGAGGACCAATATGTTTCCACATGGTTATATTATGATCACTTTTATTGGTCGAAATGGTACAAGAACGACATACTCGAGAACACAAATATCGTATTTGATTTTTAGATCACCTATTACGTATGATTTATTACTTAATAACAAAGGGATACACATATATTGATATAAACCTATAGTGATATATACATAGGCCTATATTGATACATATATATATTGATATATACAAATATTAATATATATATATATATATTTACATATGTTGATATATATATGTATATATATCTATCTATCTATCTATCTATATATCTCTCTCTCTCTCTATATATATATACATATTTTGCTATATATATTGATATAAACATATATATAAATATAAATATATATATATTTATGTATATATTAATATATATAAATATATATATATATATACATATATATATATATGTATGTATATATATTTATTTATATTTATTTTTATTTATATACATATAAATATTGATACTTTGATGTACTCTTATTTCAAACACTAATGTAATAATGTTTTGATGTTATATGTTTATGGAACGGAATTCGAAAAGGGAAGTACTTTGATGCATTAAGATTAAAAACATTTATGTAATAAAGATTTGATGTTATATGTATAAGGAACGAAATCCGAAATAGGAAATACTTTCATATACTTAGATTAAAAACACTCGTGTAACCATGTTTTGACTTTATATGTTTGTGGAACGGAATTAGAAAAAGGAAAGTATTGTGATGTACTTGGATTAAAAACACTTATGTAATAATGTTTTACTTTTCGCACTTCGCGCGTGTATACCGTCTTGCAACGGTTTTTGTTTACATTTCTTAAGATGGTAGCAACACACAATGAAATGGCTGAATAACATATGGTTTGATCCGCATCAAACATCCATGTGTTATAACCATTTACTAATCAGGGGTACCGAAAGGCAATAATATTGCACCGACTTCAGACTGGTGCAATCCCCGAAAGGTTTAAATATATCTCCCTCAGAAGCACTTGCCAACAAATGTGCCCCTAGAAATTGGAAATTGCCCACCTACGGTGGGCAAGTGAATTACCTCACACACCTAATACTGTCTTCCAAAATGTATTCTGCAATGTAAAATAGCCAAGAATGTTTTTCCTTCCATTTTTGGCTGTCAGGTTACAGGATATCGAATCTAAAGGTCTTTAATTTTAAAAAAATCTTTGGGCTAACCCCAGAAACCATCCCCTTCACCACGCCTAGAGATCAGTACCAGCTGGGCTTCAATTGGTATAGGAGTCCCCGAACAACGGTTTGTCCCCCTGATTTTCTTTCACCACACATGCCACCCCCCTCCCGATTTGTGATGCTTCCGAAGTGCCCCTCCAAAAATGTGACCCCATATTTTGTAAAGCTTTCTACACCCATGCCCTCGACCAAGGGGCAATTCGAACGCATTTGCAAAAAAATGCTGTTAGAACTGCATTTACATTTCCTATTTGGGAATGGCTCCGTATAATTACGTTGTAATAATTATCGACATTATTTTGTTAGTAGAGTGAACTTTTCGAGATTTCCAACTTGAACAAAATTCCGCACAGCCGAATTTCCTTCGCGTCCCCTAAGCCTAGTCCGGGGACTTCAACAACATCGTCATTTCTGACAAAATGGGAGCAGCGTGGTTTTTCTGAATGGAGTACAAACAGGAAAAATAAAAATAATTGAAAATACATTTAAATAATAAAACAGTAAATCTGAGTAAACGCCAATAACCACGTAGCAAATACCAAAAGTGGAACTTAAGTATAAAATCAACTTACGATTTTAGAGAAAATATAACAACGCATGAGATTAAAACGAACAGGACACTATCGTAAGAAAAAGAGATGCAAAACACACTATCACATTTCACTGCGCACTAAGTAGGTTCCCTAATTCAAACGCCTATCCAGTTTCCAGACTGTTGTTTCTTGGGTTCATAATTGATGGTCAATAATACATTTAATGGAAGAAAAAACATCAATTATTCTGGTGGTGATGTAAGTTCAAGATTTGATTTTGTATATAGAGAAATATAAACAATTGGAACATTAAAGTGCGTAATATATGGTCCCACCATGCTACACGCTCCACAACCACAACGGCCAGTCTGTCTACCCTTTTGCCCCACTCCAGTCCCTGGTACGCTGAGCAGCAAGCGAGAGGCAGCAGGTTCTGTTTGTACAGTCGGTATATCCAGGCACGTAGCCAGCCCTGTCGGCCTTGGGAGGGGGAGAGGATGGGCGAAAAAAGATGAACGTTTCTATTTCATGGTTCACATTTAATTGTGAAATACTGAATAGTATTGAATCGAAGCTATCGATCTATTGTTCAAATATGATCATCTGTTTTTTATTGTTCTTGAACTTCTTTCCTTGGAGCTTCTGCTGTCTGAACTGTTTCTATTATTATCATTTTTGAAAAGGTCTAATTGAGCACAAATAAATAACAACAACAAAATCCTTTTCTAGAGCGTCATGTCTGCTTCATCTCAACTGTTTGTGCTCTCGATTCGACCCCAGTGAGCTTAATCAAGTCATTCGGCAGGTCATGTGACGTCATAAGGCTTGGAAGTGTCTACGAGATTGTACAAATGAGTGTCTCAATGACACTAAACATGGTATATCTGCAACATATATTTCGCTTGCACTGTCTTATATCGTAACCTACATAAGAACAGTTTCTTAACGTAGTATTGCATGGTTCATATACGGCTGGTTTCAAGAAAATAATAAGAACGAAAAGCTTCAATATTTCGTTACATAATTGTCACAATATTTTTCTTTATTTTTAATTTGGCGGAAAGGGGGGGGGGGCGGAGGGTTGAAGGAGGTTTGTGGATTCCCATCGGTTTTACTTGTATTTAAGTAGATGTAATTATCGATACAAAAGGGCGGAGGAGGGTTGCGATAACCTTTATATATAGCAGCCATATAGCCTACATGACGTTATTTCGTCTGTTCCGCCTTTTATGAACCACAGTTCTTTGACAAAACGCGCAATATAAGTATTTGCCTTTATCAATCGAAAGACTTGTAATGTTACATTGCATACGTTTCATGCTTATTATGAAAGGGATTATTCATTTGGTTAAGATGACATAAAACATGCACATACGTTAAATCGTACGGCTGGTAATTGTGAGAGAAAGCTTCTTCTTTTGTATTATTTGAATATTTGTATTAGGTTGTTATAGCAACTGAAGATATAAAATTTATATGAAATTGGTACAAAGGAAGGAAATATAATGATTGAAGAAAGTACACCTTCATAAATTCTAAAAATCAAACATCTCTTTTTGTTGACGCCATGACGAACCATGTATTTGTTGCTTAGTCGCTTATACCATTGATATTAGATAACAGGATGGTCGTTATAACGACATCAGCAGTAGCACTGATTTCTATTTTTGTTATAAATACTACTTTGATATTTAATAAAAGACAGAATTGACTAAGAAGGAAAGGAACACTTTCATAATAATTACAACAGCGTTATTACTATTAAGAAGAAGCTGCATCAAATACTAAGATGGAGATAGGACTCACTGTAATGTTACTGATCCTATACGGTTTGTACTGCTTTCTTTTTCGTTGCTTCGTTCTCGCATCACCTTCAATTTCAAGACTTAAAATAACTGCATGCACTAACTTTGACTGTACTGCTCGTTATTTCGTGAATCGAAAACCAAGTTTGTCTGCGGATAAGCGCTTAACAAGGCGCGGATCCAGGAACCAGGTGTAAAGTTTGTACATCGCTTTTGGTCAACAAGCTAGGATGCCCAAAGATCCTCAATAGTTGCATTCATCTTACCCAGGTCAACATGTAGTTAGTGTATTATTCATTTCATTTGTTCTAAATTCATATTTAGGTTTCATATCAACGGAAGGTGCCCCTACACCCCAAACTGTGGAAAATAAAGGTGAGTAGAAAAGGAACTAACGGCTTGCATTATTGTGTGCCTTTTTCAATCTTGGTGGATTGCACCCTGAAATTGTCTTGCGAATGTCGATGCATTCTTCTTATAATATTTAACAAGGTTGATGCGTAGTCGCGTGATCAATTCACATTATATCTCCCTGTACTGAAGCGGTACTGTGGAACTTTATAGGTAATTTTTTTGTGACACAATGTCTTCTTTTTAACTGTTACTGTGATTTCTGCATGGCTGCCAAGATAAATCAGTCGTTAACATGATGTTATTAATATTTTGTGTCATTAAATTATGTAATATAGTAATAAATTTAACACCAACACGTCGTAGATAACTATATTAAAACTGATTGAGCTCAGCTAACTTATTTTCTTCTCTACTTCAGTCTGCAAAGTTTTCACCTGCAAACTATTTTAAAGTTTGGTTTACTCCTCATACCATGTAATCAATGATGGTATCAACGTCTAGTAAATACAAATTGGTAAATGCTAACATACCCTGTTTACCCTTTAATACTTAATCTACCAAATATTTCCTTGAAATTTATTTTACCGACGAGTGTCCGCAGATTAACTAAAATGCAAAATGTCTAACATTATTTTTCCAGCAAGTTGGAACAATTCTAATACCACAACATACTGTCCTCTCATATCATGCTTCAACGTAGTTTGCTGACAGTATGAATAGTTCTTAAGCTGTCTCTGATAGTAACATGATATTTATACTGTTCATACTGTCAGTAACAGTGCTTTGAAGCTTGACATTAAAGTAGAGATAATTATAAAGAACGTGTCCAATTGATGTTTTCGACATACATTTCTATTTTCATCAACTCAAAAAGTCTGTATTGTCAACATTGCTCACCATTTGGTTGTATTCAATTTCTGTACATTGTTTATTTGTTAGTATTTAGGACAAAAATTTCTCTTCAAATTCATCCATTGCTGTTTTCTGGATTTGCTATTTAGATGTAACTGAATGGAACGTTTATTCGGAAGGTATCGTTTGTATAAAACCACCCTCCTATTAGTTGATATGCGCAACGGGGACTAAAGGGAAAAGGGAGTGGAGGGGCATAAATATGTTACACAATAGTCTATTATATTTCACGAAAAATGTTACAGTTATTACCAAAACGATCAGACTATATTGTCGATCAGGTTGAAGTGGCTCTTTTGTCTGATTTAGAGGTTATACCTCATAGTCTCTGATCGTTTATTGGCCTATAAGAGACAATCTAAGAGTTTAAGATGACACATCTACGATCGTCCCTGTAAACACAGCTCTGTTGAATCAATCATTTCTAGGAGTTTAAATTAGGGTGTTGGTTTACATCGTGCCTCATGATTATGTATAGTGATTCGGTGAATATTGTTATGATGCAGCATGTTACTTTAATGGTTTACTACTACTACTATTTGATGTTATGCAATGCTTAAATGGTGTATTATTATGCTAATTTGTAAACGTAGAGCACAACCAATGCAGTTCTAAGCTACGGTCGAGTTACCTCACCGAATGTCATGTAAATTAGTTTTCAAGGAGTGGCTCGGTCTCTTCTCCCATTGTCACCAAGCTGTACGTCACGCCACGTAAAACAACTATGTCTGCCTAGCACTTACAAAAACCCACCTTTTCCGTTTCGGCCTCTCTTCACCATGCCAACCACTCTGTGTGTGACTTTCTCTTAATTCTCTTTTGAATACCATTCTTCTGGACTTATCATTTACCTTACCTGGTCCTGTTCTCTACCGGAACTGTTATTTACGTAAAGCGCCTTCCGGAAGCTTCCAGACACACCCGCACTGTTACTTAATCAACACCGACTACCCTGGGATTTGACACCCCGACGGAGAGCCCAGAGGTAGTACCTTGCGTGCGCGCTAAGTTAACTTTAAGTATTAAGGTATGTAATGTATTTATGATAAGTTATATATTTTTGTTACCAAGAGACACGTATTAGATTCATTTTAAAAACAAAATCTCTCTAACCTACTTTATTGTGTTCGTTTCCCAAACCATGATATCTGGACTGCGTAACAATATCTTTCAATTAACTTATCGACTAACAAGACAAATATATCATATTATCCCACTTTCCTCATTTTAGATGCAAGCATCTGTTACTCTCACCACAGAACGTCTGATCGTAGCTCCATTTTCAGACAGACTAGCTGCCACGGGGATCATGACTTAGAAGTGCCAACCGATTCGTCCATTGTGACATCACTGCTAAATTTTACACCAGACAGACACAACCAAGGTAAGTTACTAAACTAAATAATTCCATGACACCAGATACCATTTTAAGCAATAATGTAAACAATAATGATTTTTTTAAATAGTACTAAGGAACATTGGGTAACCTTGTACAATTACCCTAATATTCCTAATTTGACAGTATTCAATGGAATATGGTATGATGTAGGTATACAACCGACTACTCGAATATCGTTGCTTTATATCTCAGATATCAGGATTTCATTCATGATATGCAGAGACAATTTATTAGCAAATGTTGAATGGTCAAATTAAGGACATTTCTTGGATTGCCTAATTTAAAAGGTTGAATCATTTGGTCTCTTATCGGCCCTAACTTAAAATAAACCTCACGATGAGAACATTTTGAATCGATTGATAATTCAGATCTGCCGAACGAGAGCGATTAGCTACAGCTCTGCCTAACATATGGGGGAAATGGCTATAATAGGATATGTGTCTACAAGTAAGCAACGCCTACAACGAATGTCTTGATATGGACACGTGGGTTCTAGAAATGAACACGTGTGGCAAAATGAAATGTTATTATTCTAAAATGTTTAAAACAATTAGTAAACGTTTCTTAATATTTGAGAGTGAGAACAGAAGAGTATGCACGCTCGCAAGGATGCATTAAATTTCTCAGTATTATAGTATATATATATATATATATATATATATATCCTTACCGTTTTCGTACCTCTGGACATACAATCAGCGTCCAAAGCCTAGTGGTAAGGGTGTCCGCATATAAAGAAAACAAATTGTGCCGTTGAAACGATGTCTGTTTTACACTGCTTCAATAATTGTTATCCAAACGTTTTCAAATAGTACTAAGGAATTTTGAATAAATTTGAATAATTACCTAATATACCAATTTGACTTATTATTAGAGTAATATCATTGTCTTCTAGCAACATTTGTTAGAATTTTATTCATGATATAAAGATATATTATGTTCACAGTTTTCAAGGACAACTTAAGGAAATTTGTTGACAAAATATTCTAGATTGCTTAATTTAACGGGCTGAATCAAGCCGTAACTAAAAATAAATATTATGACGAGAACATTCTGAATCGAATGATAAATCATCTCTGCCGAACGAGGGCGATTAAATACATCTCTGCCTAACACATTGGGGACAGTTGTTATAATGGGCTATGCTATTATTCTAAAAGGTTTAAATGTAGATCTGTAGAAGGAAAACAATTTGTTAACTTTTCTTAAAATAGGTTTAATTGCATTCAACTTCAAATCCGTAACTAAACGTTAACGAAAAGATATCGATTGGATCTTTCGTATTAAGTATTAGTCCGCTTCCAGTATAGTCATGATTTATTTTGTTATATTTCCATCAATGCCACTTACACTTATCTAACGTCATCCTTTCATTATGTTTAATTATGAATGCGATATATATATATATATATATATATAAATATATATATAGGTATAATAAGGGGCTAATCAACGGTCTAGCTTGCGTTACTCACAGGATTAATGCACGATAGGGAGATAATGCTAGCGATGCACGAGGGCGGAGCGTAGCGGGGCCCGAGTGCATCCAGCGATACATAGACTACCATTTGTGTGGGGGGAAAATCATAAAACAAAACATTTTTGGTTACATATGACCAAAGATTTATTTAAGTGATGCCCCGTAATTTTACCGTGCGTTACTCACAGGATTAACCACGGTCAGCTGACCTGAATGGACCAATAGGATTTAGGAATCTTTACTAAGTATGAATGAACAGTTGTTTAACACATAATGTAAACTGAATATAACTGTATATGTTTATATCCTCTTCCCAGATGTTAATGAACGTACTGTAGGTACTCCATGTGACGGTGCAACGGAACATAGATGGCTCAACATGACACAAGAAAATTCTACAACAAAGGAGAGAGTTAACAGTAAGTGTCTCTGGTTGATGGTAGTCAACTATAAATATAAAGGTACCGTTGACAGAAATGTTAATAAATTGAACTTACAGCATTGTACCTCAGGACAATAATCAACATGTGTTAATTTCTTATAAAGTTAGTGTTGGACATTTCTCCTGCCATCAATCATGTTGAACTTACAATGTTTTAAATTCCAATGTAAACTGAAACATTGGTTTTTATTTTATTTCAGTAGAATTGATAACAACATTTAGCAAGATATAGATAAAAGGAAATTATTGAAAGATGAATCTTGATGTCATTCCTTTTCAATTTTCGCCCTCCCTTGTTAACGACTGACTTATGACTGGAATAGACCAATCGATTATTTATTAATTTCACTTTAGTATTATTGTTTCATATTTATATTTTTGTATGGAAGACTTAGACAGTTAAGTGTAAGATTATATTATATATGTGTTGTTTTTGCAGAGCTTCTTATTTGGTCAATTGTCTCTACTTTTAGAGACCTAGTCTTTAAGTGTAAGATTATCTGATATATGTCTTGCTTTGACAGATCTTCGTATTGTGTCAATTGTCTCTATATTTAGAGGCTGTCTACTTATTTTGCCACATGTCTCAAATGTTACTTGTTGTATTAACGATAATCTACAACCGCCCGCTTGGTTGGGCTTAGATGTTGAGAATTGGCAATTCACTTTATAAAGCCCTCCAATACAAACTTTCTGACATCAAATTGATCGTTATGATAGTAGAACTATGGTCGGCATCTTACATTGATGTCACATTAGCAAACACAAAAGCTTTTGGATTACTCAACTTAATTATAAAATTATCTCATTAAAAGAATAAATTATGTTTAGTTTTCACGTGTTCCCAGCCAGTAACGCTATCCTGATGTTCTCTATATATTTTTTTCTATGTCAGCAGCAGCTGACGCTGTTGTGACACACATTACTACATTTGCTCAACATGACACAACAAAATCAACTGAACGACCCGATTCTACTACTAAGGAGAGTGTTAAGAGTAAGTGCTTTGATTGATGGTAGCGAACTATAAATAGAAAGTTACCGTTGGCAGAAATTTTAATAATAATAATCAACATGTGTTAATTTCGTATAAATTTAGTGGTGGACATGTCTTCTACCGATGTCATCATGGTGTAATAATAATGTTCTAAACTCCAATGTTAACTGAAATCTTCGGAATTTCTTTTATTTTAATAGAATTGATAACAATATTTAGCAAGATATAGATAAAAGTAAATAATTGAAAGATGAATCTTGATGTCATTCTTTTTCAATTATCGCTCTCCTTTGTCAACGACTAACTTATGACTGAAATAGACCAATCGATTATTTATTTATTTCAATTTAGTATTATTGTTTCATATTTATATTTTTCGGGAAGACTTAGACTACTAAGTCTAAGATTATATTATATATGTCTTGTTTTTGCAGATCTTCGTATTTTGTCAATTGTCTCTACTTTCAGAGACTAGGTCGATTAAGTGTAAGATTATCTGATATATGTCTTGATTTCACAGATCTTAGTATTGTGTCCATTGTTCATGCTTTTAGAGACTAAGTCTATTAAGTGTAAGACTTTATTGTATATGTCTTGCTTTGATAGATCTTAGTATTGTGACCATTGTGAATGCTTTTAGAGACTAAGTCTATAAGTGTAAGATTATCTGATATATGTCTTGCTTTGACAGATCTTCGTAGTCTGTCAATTGTCTCTACTTTTAGAGATGATGTTTATTAAGTGTAAGATTATATTGTATATGTCTTGCTTTGATAGATCTTAGTATTGTGTCAATTGTCTCTACTTTTGGAGACTAAGTCTATTAAGTGTAAGTTTATGTTATATAAGTCTTGCTTGTACAGATCTTCGTATTGTGTCCATTGTCTCTACCTTTAGAGACTAAGTCTACTTACTTGGCCACATGTCTCAAATGTTACTTGTTGTATTAACGATAATCTACAACCGCCCGCTTGGTTGGGCTTAGATGTTGAGAATTGGCAATTCACTTTATAAAGCCCTCCAATACAAACTTTCTGACATCAAATTGATCGTTACGATAGTAGAACTACGGTCGTCATCTAACACTGATGTCATCTGAGCAAAAACAAAAGCTATTGGATTACTCAACTTAATTATAGAATTATCTCATTAAAAGAGTAAATTATGTTTAGTTCTCACGTGTTCCCAGCAAGTAACGCTTTCCTGATGTTCCTCATTTTTCTATGTCAGCAGCAGCTGACGCTGATGTGACTCACATTACTACATTGGCTCAACATGACACAACAAAATCAACTGAACGACCCGATACAACAAAGGAGGGAGTTAAGAGTAAGTATTTTTGATTTATTGTAGCCAACTATAAATATAAAGTTACCGTTAACAGAAATTTTAATAATAATCAACATGTTTTAATTTCCTATAAAGTTAGTTTTGGACATTTCACCATGATATCATCATGGTGAACTTAAAATGTTTTCAATTCCAATCTTAACGGAAATCTTGGGAATATTTGTTTTATTTCAGGAGAATTGATAACAATATTTAGCAAGATATAGATCAATGGAAATTATTGAAAGATGAATCTTATCTTTTTCCATTTTCTCTGTTCCTTTGTTACCGACTGACTTATGACTGGAATAGACCAATCGATGTACTGGATTAGTAACTATACGCTAACTTGGTTTGACGCCGTGGACAGATGCCGCCAATTGTTCAACAATGGTCACCTCGTGCGCATTGACAACGAAGAGGAGAAGAATGAAGTAAAGGCCATTCGATATCAAGCCAACATAGGGGACGTCTGGATAGGCATCCATGACTCTGAAAAAGAAGGTAACAAACAAACACGTCAAAGAAGCCGTTGTATTTGATCGATACCTCTTAAAACTATGCCCTGAAATATGCATATATTATATAACAAAAAATAAGATTGATTTTGATGACATTAGTCACAACGCTCTCATTGACTTACTTTCACAAAACTGAAAGACTGCAAGCATCATTTCTCTACCAATAGAGTTTCTTATAATGGGTAGCAATGACATGCATTAAAATATCCCCAAAATAGTTATTGAACTTAAAATGGATAGGTCTTGTTGATGAATTCGAGTAGCCTTTCTAGGTTTTAACATAAATTATTACATAAAATAGCTAACTAGCGGAATATTTCTGTTGTTTTCCACCGCATACAAGACAGTGGGACAAGCGGGTTTGGCGGTGGGGGGAGTGATGGATGGGATGCAATATTTCTGAGGGTAACAAATGTGGGTAAAGTGAAGATGATGATGAGGTCTTTGTAGGAAATTTTCAGTTAGGTAATTGAGTCGTAGACAATACTTGGATATTAAGTGTAAACTCAATGGACAAATGGTATTCCGCTAATACATATACGAATCAGAATCGACAAGTAAATACAATATTGTTATTGTTATTATGATCTTTTCTTGAAATAGTGTACTATGTCGAAAAATGTTGATACTAAAATTGCAGCCAATCCTACACCCACCCTTTTGAGTCACTCAAATGAAATTTGGTGGGTTGGTCTGACTAAACTGGGATGGGGATAATATAGGGTGACACTCTAAAAAATGTAGATTGAGATGTAATAGCGTACGTCGATTAAAGGTCAGAGGTGAAAGGTTAAATAAAAAAAACAGCATTTTGCGAGTACGAAGAAGACAAAATGACCCATCTTAGATATCATACTCACTACTCATTGACCATACGGTCGATGGACTTAAACGTGTTGAGTATGGGTCTCAGTGTGTCTATATTGCAAACTATTTAATGAACTTGGCATGGGTGTTACACATGTTCCAAAATAACATTATGGTCCAAACTTCAAAGAAGGGTATCACATACAATAGGTATATAGTGCATGAATGAATACAACACGCCAACGCTAATGTGATCAACGATTTCAAAGGTCAAATTGATACAAAAGTTCCTTATAATGTGTGGTTAATTAATTTCAAGTTTCAACTCTAGAATATTCCTATGGCTAAAGTTGATTGCTGAAAAAAATTTGCTAGAATTTTAATTTAGTAAAATAAGCTATTCTTATTGTTAATTTGTTGTTTTTGTATTTTCGTTTCAAGGAGAATGGAAATATGAGGACGGTAGCCCACTGACGTATGTCAATTGGAGGAACGGAGAACCAAGTAATTCTAACAACGAAGATTGCGCTGTGATGAAATATGATCTTTATAACGACCAGGATTGCATGGAGAAATTATATTTTTGCTGTGAATATTACCTTGAAGACATCATTAATTAAGAAGGGAAGGAAAGACAGGAATCAAAGAAGTAAAGAACATATTTAATCTTTAAGAACTCTCTTCTTATCTCTTGTTGAGCTTCAGATAATGTAACACATACAGGCATGATATATACTTCAACATTCAGTAAGGACATGACTAACCTTTCTTCTGCCCCCTCCCCACACCCCTCCATCTCTCTTTGTTTCCCCATCTGTCAACCCTCTTCGCATAGCTCTCTTCTACCCTTTTCTCCATACATTTCTGCCTTTCTCCCTCTGCAGTTTATCTCCTACCTCTCCGATTCCCCTGTTGGTTTCTTTCGTCTCTCCATTTCTTGTCCACTAATCCTTTTTTCTACTAATCCTCTTACATCTATCTCCTTTGTGCTCATTAACCTGTCTGTATTCTGTGTTTGTATTTGTCCCTTCTGTTACTTGTCATTCAGCCTCTGAAGAAGATCCTGCTAGATCGAAACGTCAGACTCAATTACTTTTACACATAATATATACTTGTTATCAGAAGATGAATGCGGACATGTTGGTTGGTCTTAGTACTACTAATTAAACTCCAGGTTAGCCCTGGAACGAAAAATATTGTTGAACTAGTGATGGGATTTAACTGCTTTAATGACATAGTGGAAGGAAACATAGTAAAGTATATATATGAATTTTCACTTTGATTGTGTTGTATTGTTAACTTAAAGAACATCGTATTGTCTGGCAAAATGGGAGTGGGATGAGTGTCTCACAATGGAATTAAATCAGGAACAAAGTATTGACAGCGATTCAAAATATTACTTGAAGGAAGTTTTAGATTAATGAAAATTAATTCTACATATTCGTAAATACCCAATCATGTAGCTGGGGCGAAAAATGTAACAAATCTAAAAATATCAACTTACGATCTTATGAAAATACCTCAACGCGCATTTTTAAAGCTAAGGTTTAAATGTTCGGGGAGAAATGATCATGTTAAAGCTACTATTTAAAAATAAGTATAACCAAAGGGGTAGAAATGTATATTACATTATAAATTTATTCAACAAGAAAATTAAAAGTTAGGATATGCACGTAATGTTCGGTAGGGTTTTGTCAAATGTGTGATTGGCAAAGTAAATGTGGAGACCCCCACTGGTAATTCAGCTCGGAAAGTTTAAATTTGATTTAAAGAAAGAAAGAAGAGAAAGTTCTGTGGTTTTCACAAGAAAAGAAAGAAACAACAACAACGTATATTATAATGTGTTACGTATGTATACTGCTAATAAATGGAGTCAATATGTGTTAATAAATATGTATTTATGTCCTTAGTTTTGTTTCTGGCATTTTTTGCTATTTTGTTGCTGACTATAATCTCCGTGCTTTACTGTATGCCTATATAGTGATGGGTCATATACTTCCCATAAGCAATTGAAGTAGTCTTGTGTAATACGTTCAGTGACAGCATAGAGTATCTATATGTGTGGCCGGTGTGATCTGGACGATGATTTCCTCCGCTTCCCGTCACAGTTTTACATCATAATGTACTCTTAATTAGTCAGGATTGTATACAATTATACAATGTATTTGAATTTAAAGTTGATAGGTCCTGCTTATGAATTGCGTTGCTCTGATGCTTTAGTGTTAACTTGTATTAGAAAAGACTAAAAGTTGAAGAAACTATAAGCTAACATGAGTGTTTGCGTTAACACATCTGAGATGAAATACTAACTGATTGGATTGATGATTAACATAATCAGTGGCGGATGATGGGGGGGGGGGGGGGTTCTGGGAGGCAATTGTCCTCCGATGTTCCCCTTTTCAACTTTCAACATTCATTTTTTGCCACCATGGCCTTTTTGATTTTGAGCTAGAAGAGCTCAAAATTTATCATAGTACTCCCCTTCCTATCTGCAAGCTGTCGCTGCGAAATCTTCTTGTTTCAGCCAAGATTTTCTAAAATACCTTAAATCACCTTCAAATCATCTAGATCTCTAGACCATCAGTAGTTTATATCATCCTCTAAATCATCCAAGCATCAAAAAGAATGGTGATGACTCAGGAAATGAGAAGCAATCAACACAGTAAGCAAATTTAGGGCTATTTTCCGACAATGGTTAACCTTTGAGGCGGACGTGCACTATTCTAATTGTGATGTGATACCTTCAGTTTACCATGATTTCTTAACATGCAGGGGAACTTACATTGAACACATACATATTTTACAGTAGCTTTGGTATAGTATAGGTATAGCATTGAAACACATAGACTACAATGAGAGGGTAGCGTTCTATCAAAATCTTCAATAAGAAAACTCACTACATATCAAATAGGAAGTACCAAGATGATAATGCCGTATAAAGAACAGGTAAAGGTTTAATGAGTTCCACGAACCAATGTAAACTAAATCGTGTCAATAACGGGACGACCTTCGTCTGTTTTGCTGGTATTGGGTTTCAAGCAGATATACCATTAACCTACTATAGTAAACCTTTGTAATACTAAAGTTGTGTAAAAGTAAGTTGGCCTGACGTTTCGATCTAGCACGATCTTCTTCAAAGGCTAAATGACAAGTAACAGTAACAGAAGGGACAAAAACACGCAGAGAAAAGACAGTATGTCTGTTACTTTTACACATTCTCCTACGCAGGCTTTCTAGTGGATAATCAGTTTGCTAACAGTTTGATTTTATTTTAATATTAAAGTTAAACAAACTGATCTAAAACGGTTATCATGATAAACCAATACTGGACAGAGAATTTTTTAATTTCTGCAGAGCAAAAAATTTCTTTGAGGTTTTATCCATATTTCTACATATATATGTAAAAATTTCAACTTGTAGAATAACTTTTAATTTGTAAAAAGAAGATATTAAAGGCTGGTTTTTCTTTTCTCTGTTGATAGAAAAAAATAAATATTTCAAATGAATAAGGGACAAGGAAATTGTAAGGTGACTTTTTATACCCGAATAAAATATCCTGCTTTGTAAAAAGATCTGCTTGTTAAGTAATTCTTTTTTACGTCGAGAATTAAAAAAAGAAAAGAAAAGATAATCCAAAGTCTTGTTTTCAGTTGTAAAAAATGAACATAGAGGTGCTTAGTTCTTTTCCCATCGAGTTTGAAAGTCTATTGGTCGGTAGAATCCTGTGTAAAAACCTAAACTGATAATAACATATCTTCGCTTTATTTACTGACAAACGTGATATCTTAAAGTCCGGTCCCAATCATCGGGATTTAAGTCGTTAAAATGAGTGAAGACTCGCGCACGAACAAACGTGTGATGCCGGTTATATGACTTACTTTGGCCTGAGGTGTAACAAAAGTGTTAGACACCACCATCGATCCCAGAAAATTCACACGCAGCTTGCTACCGTCGGTAATTAGACACTAGTGTACAGTCAATACATGCAGCTACGGTCAATACCCACAACACAGTGAACAATGCTAGACCATCTCAGGTCTAGCATTTACTGCATTTCGTAGCGACAAGAAGGAAACTTCACTTGCAAGCAACGGAATGTTAAGTTATTTTGCAGAGGGCGACACGCGGTTTGGTACGAGACTTCAATGCATTTAAACAGAGTATTCCACTTTCTAATGGAAGTGGGAGTTTTGGCTACTTTTCCAGATCATAATTATATACAGTTTGAGAAATTGATCTATGTTTCAGAGCTTTATTAAAATAACGAGTGAAGGGGAAGTTCATAGTATTACGATGGCGTTGAACCTGTCAAACGTATATGACACACCCTCTTGGTCAAAAAAATCATGAACATATAAATTACCTCTACCGTATGAAGAACGAAACCAATATCCTTATTAATCTTTATGCAAGAGTTATTTCAAATCACTTGACGCTAACAATCAACAGGGCTATAGTAGATGTACTATATGTTGCATCACACCATGAACGAACAACTTGCTTAAAACAATAGATTAGTTATTCAAACATCAAATGCGGGGCAATTACAATAAAACATTTTTGTACCAACTTGGAGAGATCAAAGTCAAAGAATGTCTTCCACAACTCTTTTGTATTATCACAATAGCGCCGAATCCACGCACATTTCAAACTATGACTAAACCTCTTAGAATGAATGGCCTTTTAACCACCTTTGTTACGGTATACCAAAACAGGACGATTTATTTTATCGGGCTTACCGTACCAAATAATATATATAATAACACTTTAATGAACGAAACGGGGGGATTTGGAAGAACCGAAAAAAAGGGAAACCAGCTGCGAAAGAGCAAGTGATTTTTGTAAAGTAATACGGCCTATCTCTACCCGACAAAGGTATCTCTATGATCTCTACCCGACCATAAACGGAGGCAGATTTTTAGTCTTGAAAGCTTCAAAATATTTAATTGAGTCTACATAGGTCACTCCCGTCATGGTTAAAAAATCCCCCCAAAACGGACAGGACCAAAACTAATCTTATTTTTTCACTTCAAGCAAACGAAGACAACTTGTTGACAAAAGGCCCCAGGGGATATTATCTGACTTCGAGATATGAATAGTTTAAGGCCAGATGCCAAGCTGATGCCATTGAATAAGTTGAGAGTTGCATTTAAAGAAGATAATGTCTCATCAAGAAAAACAACAGCATCATCGGCGTATTGTCATATCTTAACTTGATTATGCCCAACTGTAATCACTTTTACGACAATGTTAGACTTAAATTACTACGACAAACTTTCAACACAAAGATTGTATATAAATAACGATTATGATTATATTTATGATTATTATAATTATGATTATTATGATGATAATTATGATTATAATGATGGTTATGATTATGATTATAATTTTGATTATGATTATGATTATGATGTTTATGATTACGATTACGATTAAGATTATGATTATATTTATGAAAATTATAATTATGATTATTATGATGATAATTATAATTTATGATGATGGTTATGATTATGATTATAATTTTGATTATGATTATGATCATGATGTTTATGATTACGATTACGATTACGATTATGATTATGATTATGAATACGATTACGATTACGGTTACGGTTACGATTATGATTATGAATATGATTAGGATTAGAATTACTATGATTTTTTTGATAATGAGTTTATGATACTGGTGATTTTTGTTGTGCGACGGGGGGGGGGGGGAGGTGGTTAGGGGTTATCATCGGTTTAAATGCGGTGACCTTGATTTAATTATCAGTCCAACAGGAGGATCAGTTAACCTTTACGGATACCAGCAGTCCTATTGATGACGTTAATTCGTCATTTTCGGTACTACACAAAAAGCGCAATGTGATTATTTCCCCGAAGCCAAAGATCTGTACATTAAATTACATTCGTTCCTAACGTATTATGAAAGGGATTTATTCATTTGGTTAAGGAGTCGTAAAAACGTGTACATACGTAAAATCCTACCGTTGGTAGAAAACTACGTCTATTGTGTTGTTGAATATTTGTATTATGTTGTCATAGCAACTGAATATACCCATTTTACACAAATTTGGTACAAAGGAAGGAAATATAATGATGAAGTTAGTGTTCTCCTTCATAAAATTTACAAGTCAAACATCTTTTGTAGACAATCTTCTGTTAATGTTTTGTAACTGCTGCTACTTCTGAAACCATTAAAATCAAATGGGGGCCATTAAACATGTTTTCAATACGCAACCAGACTGTTGTTACAATAAGAAATAATCACGTGTCTTCTGCTGTGTTTACATTTTTTGAGGTGTTATAGGATTAATTAAAGCCTTGTTGCAAAGTAAAGTCACATCCTTCTATTATACTAATCAATGCTACGTTTTAATTCTGCTGCCAAACTACACTACAGTTTTGTATAAGCTTAGATGAAACCGTTTACATATAGTATTTTCAATCGAAGCATCTGGAAATCGTCGCCAACACGACAGCCAGAGAAAACCAAGATGGAGATGACGCTCTACTTAGCGCTCATTATCATTTCAGTGGTCCCATACGGTTTGTGTTCATTTATCTGTTTTTTATCAAGTTAAAAGAATAGTCTTCCTAAACTTGCTGTGTAGGCTCAATCATCGACGTAAGTACACACTTTATATGGGGAAAACTAATTCCATGAGAAATTGAATTACAAACCACTTGTCTTTGGTATTAGAGAGTTTGGGTTGAGATAGGAACGATGCGGGTGTGTAGTAAGTGTTACATGGTGTCTATAGGATTGATAGGATTCATTGTTATATAGGGTTATTGACATAGCTTGGCATCGCTCATGTTTCACTATTGGTTACCTCCACGTGATGCAACAATGCAGACTCATGCAACTCTATATATTGCATTAGCTGTTGATAGTTTGTTATCGCGGGTATCCGCTGAATGACAGGAACAAGAAAATGGAGCAGAATTTTGAGATATGTAGTATGTCAATCACACACGAGGAATACAAGAAAGGAGTTAAAACAAGTTTAAATGTAGCATGCAGAGACTGGAATTTTGATATTAATCTCCACAGGATTGTACTTGTGGAGGGGTCTACTTTGATCAAAACGGTGCAAAAGTTATGTAACTACATCAATTTGTTTTGTGGAATTTGAAGCAGTTACTGTTAACTGCCCAAGCAGCACAAATGACAAATGAAGAGTGAAGTGCTCACGCACCAGTCGCGTCCCCCCCCCCCCACCCTGCGTACGAGTGTTAAAGATAACAGCCTGTGTAGGTTTTTGTCACCACTAATTTTATGTTTGTTTAACCTTAGATTATGATTATGTTCGTAGATAATATATAAGCTAATATTCGTTCGTAATATATAGGCTGTTATTGGAACATAATAAATATGCTTATGTTCGTACATAATATTAAAATTAGCCCATTACCTATCGAAAAAATTGAAATTGAAAACCAGGGCAATGGGGGTTTGATGCGTTAAAATGGGCCATGCTGTATATCCATGTCATTATTATTAAGGATTACTGTAATCAACTGACATAGCCCATGTTTTGAAATTGTTAACCTCCTCTGAATACATGGACAACAATGCAATACCATGAAGTGATACACAATATAATTGTGTTTGATAGTTCAAATGTTATTTTCTATAATTATTATTATTATTATATTTCATTTTCACTGTTTCCATGTTGTTTTCATACACAAATATATATTGGATGATGTTTGTTCATGTAAGACAAATGATGGTAAGAAAATAAAAGGGTCAAAATACTTAAAATATTAAAGAAATGCTACTTGAGGTAAGAGCAGACCATATAGCGATGAAACATCTTACTATTCAATGTCATCATGTTGTTATATACGGTTTGCACTCAAGGTGAAAATTTGTAATAGTCATTTAAAAGTAAATCACTCATTTCGATTATAACTTATATACCATCAAGTTCCTTTTTTTTTTTTTTTGACTCAGAGACGTTTCTTAGTCTACAAAGGATATATTTATTATTAATTTTAATCAATTAAAAAAATGTTTGCTATGGTATCAGACATATATTGTTTTGAGTGTTAGTGATTTATCTGATATTTTAATATGTAAGTATTTTATCTAATATTATTTTTAGTCCGTTTGAAAGTGTGTTATAGCAATTGTTACTGACACAAAAGAATAGCGGTAATCTGGATAATATGTTGAAATGTTACGTCGGAACAATTACACCTGTTTTTCATTTACGCAGTCGACTACATAATATTATCTATATGGGTCCAACAGCAGTTTTCATGATAGCATCGTTGAAATTCAGTACCGGTTACAAATTCGATCTGAACTGTATTGATGTTATACCGATATTTTTGTTATGTTCATACTATTCTTCTCACGTAGCTATTAGTCAATCTTTGGGAGGGGTCGCAGGAGCCACCGAACATCACGTAAAGGGGACGTTTAAATGTACCAGGACTTCACAAGGTACGTCATCAACGACCTCAAGTAGTGAAGGTAAGTTGGAGCTTAGCTGATTTAAGTGTAATATTATCTTATATATGTCTTGCTTTCATAGATTTTAGTATTGTGTCAATAGTTCATACTTTTAGAGACTAAGTCTATTAAGTGTAAGATTATCTTATATATGTCTTGCTTTTACAGATCTTCGTATTGCGTCAATTGTCTCTACTTTTTGAGACCTAGTCTATAAGTGTAAGGTTATCTTATATATGTTTTGGTTTGACAGATCTTCATATTGTGTCAATTGTCTCTACTTTCAGAGACTAAGTCTATTAATTGTAAGATTATCTTATATATTTCATGCTCTTACAGAGCTTCGTATAGCGTCAATTGTGTCTACTTTTAGAGACTGTAACTATTAAGTGTAAGACTATCTTATATACGTCTTGTTTTGACAGACATTGGTATTTTGTCAATTGTACTTACTTTTAGAGACTAAGTCTGTTTAGTGTAAGATTATCTTATATATGTCTTGTTTTGACAGATCTTCGTATTCTGTCAATTGTCTCTCCTTTTAGAGACTAAGTCTACTTATTTTGCCACATGTCTCAAATGCAACTTGTCTTATTAACGATCATCTACAACCACCCGCTTGGTTGGGCTTTGATGTTGAGAATTGGCAATTCACTTTATAAATCCCTCCAATACAAACTTTCTGACATCACATTGATCGTTCGATTGTAGAAATACGGTCGTCATCTAACATTGATGTCATCTTAGCAAACACAAAAGCTATTGGATTACTCAACTTAATTATAAAATTATCTCATTAAAAGAATAAATTATGTTTAGTTCTCACGTAGTCCCAGCAAGTAACGCTTTCCTGCCGTTCTATATATATTTTCTATTTCAGCAGCAGCTGACGCTGATGTGACACAGATTACTACATTGGCTCAACATGACACAACAAAATCAACTGAACGACACGATTCTACAACTAAGCAGAGTGTTAAGAGTAAGTGCTTTCGACTGATGGTAGCGAACTATAAACATAAAGTTACCGTTTAATAATTATCAACATGTGTTAATTTCTTATAAAGTTAGTGGTGGACATTTCTTCTAACGATGTCATCATGGTGAACTAACAATGTTTTAAACTCCAATGTAAACTGAAATCTTAGGAATTTCTTTTATTTCAGTAGAATTGATAACAATATTTAGCAAGATATAGATAAAAGTAAATACTTGAAAGATAAATCTTGATGTCATTCTTTTTCAATTTTCGCTCTCCTTTGTCAACGACTGACTTATGACTGGAATAGACCAATCGATTTTTTACCTATTTCAATTTAGTGTTATTGTTTTATATTTATATTTTTGCAGGGAAGACTTAGTCTATTAAGTGTAAGATTATATTGTATATGTCTTACTTTGATAGATCTTAGTATTGTGTCAATCGTCTTTACTTTTGGAGACTAAGTCTATTAAGTGTAAGATTATGTTATATATATCTTGATTGTACAGATCTTCGTATTGTGTCCATTGTCTCTACTTTTAGAGACTAAGTCTACTTACTTGGCCACATGTCTCAAATGTTACTTGTTGTATTAACGATAAAAACAAAAGCTATTGGATTGCATAACTTAATTATGGAATTATCTCATTAAAAGAATAAATTATGTTTAAGTCTCACGTGTTCCCAGCCAGTAACGCTTTCATGATGTTCCTCATTTTTTTTCGTCAGCAGCAGCAGCTGACGCTGATATGACACACATTACTACGTTGGCTCAACATGACACAACGAAATCCACTGAACGACTCGATTCTACAACAGAGGAGGGAGTTAAGAGTAAGTGCTTTCAATCTATGGTAGCCAACTATGAATATAAAGTAACCGTTGACAGACATTTTAATAATAATCAACATGTTTTAATTTCCTATAAAGTTAGTGTTGGACATTTCAACATGATATCATCATGGTGAACTTAAAATGTTTTTAATTCCAATCTAAACTGAAATCTTGGGAAATTGGAGAATTGAAAACAATATTTAGCAAGATATAGATCAAAGGAAAATTATTGAAAGATGAATCTTTGTCTTTTCACTTTTCTCTGTTCCTTTGTTACCGACTGACTTATGACTGGAATAGACCAATCGATGTACTGGATTAGTAACTATACGTCAACTTGGTCTGACGCAGTGGACAGATGCCGCCAATTGTTCAACAATGGTCACCTCGTGCACATTGACAACGAAGAGGAGTATAATGAAGTAAAGGCCATTCGAGATCAAGCCAACATAGGGGATGCATTCGTCTGGATAGGCATCCATGACTCTGAACAAGAAGGTAACACACAAACACATTAAAGCAGCCGTTGTATTTAGTCGATACCTCTTCAAACTGTGCCCTGAAATATGCATATATTATATGACAAAAAAATAAGATTGATTTTGATTACATTAGTCACAACGCTCTCATTGACTTACTTTCACAAAACTGAAAGTCTGCAAGCATCATTTCTCTACCAATAGAGTTTCTTATATTGGGTATCGATGACATGCATTAAAATATCCCCAAAAATAGTTATTGAACTTAAAATTGATAGGTCTTGTTGATGAATTCGAGTAGCCTTTCTAGGTTTTAACATATAGTATTACTTAAAATAGCTAACTAGCGGAATATTTCTGTTGTTTTCCACCGCATACAAGACGGAGGGACAAGCGGGGTTTGCGGTGGGGGGGGGGGGGGTGTAATGGATGGGATGCAATATTTCTGAGGGTAACAAATTTGAGTAAAGCGAAGATGATGATGAGGTCTTTGTAATGTAATGTAATGTAATGTAATGTAAATAAAATCTTATATAGCGCAGTACGCGCGATGCATCTGTGCGCTTTACAAACAATCTAGAAAATACAATGCCATGAACAATGAAAAAAAACAGTAAATACATATTACAATCTACAAAAATATACAGGAATATGAGATCGAAAACTATTAAAAGTACTGGTGAAGCGAAAAGCGCTAAAGCAGAATGACTACAAAATCTACAAATTAAATGCTAAAAAGTAATAATTCCAAGTGAAGTTAGAACCTAAAAACCAACACGACAGAACAATAAATATTGTAGGTAATATTCAGTTAGGTAATTGAGTCGTAGACAATACTAGGATATTAAGTGTAAACTCAATGAACAAATGGTATACCGCTAATACACATACGAATCAGAATCGACAAGTAAAAACGATATTATTATTGTTGTTATGATCTTTTCTTGAAATAGTGTACTATGTCGAAAATTGTTGATACTAAAATTGCAGCCAATCCTACACCCACCCTTTTGAGACTCTCAACTGTAACTTGGTGGGTTGGTCTGACTAAACTGGGGGTGGGGATAATATAGGGTGACACTATAAAAAAGGTAGACTGAGATGTAATATCATACGTCGATTAAATGTCAGAGGTGAAAGGTTAAATAAACTAAAACAACATTTTGCCATTTTGCGAGTACGAAGAAGTCAAAATGACCCATGTTAGATATCATACTCACTACTCATTGATCATACGGTCGATGGACTTAAACGTGTTGAGTATGGGTCTTAGTATATCTATATTGCAAATTAATTAATGAACTTGTTGAGTATGTGTCTTGGCATGGGTGTTACACATGTTCCAAAATAACATTATGGTCCACACTTCAAAGAAGGGTATCACAGACAATATGTCTTTAGTGTATGAACGGATACAACACGCCAACGCTAATGTGATCAACTTAGTAATCAATTTAGTAACATAAACTATTCTTTTGGGTGTTTATTAAATACCAAATGACATGATTGAATGTGTAGAAAGTTTATTCACATAACATGTCAAAGGTCATGGGGTCTGTAAAACACAATTTTCATGTACTCCTTTGAGTCACAGTGATGAACTCGTAGTGGTCATTTACCCAAAGTTTGGGATGAGATCTGCAACTCCATGTATTGTTAATTTATTGTCTTTGTATTTTCGTTTCAAGGAGAATGGAAATATGAGGACGGTAGCCCACTGACGTATGACAATTGGCGAGACGGAGAACCAAATAATTATAACAACGAAGAAGATTGCGTTGAGATGGGATATGGTCTTTATAACGACCGGGATTGCATGGCTATATTATATTTTTGCTGTGAATATTACCTTGAAGACATCATTAATTAAGAAGGGAAGGAAAGACAGGAATCAAAGAAGTAAAGAACATATTTAATCTTTAAGAACTCTCGCCTTATCTCTTGTTGAGCTTCAGATAATGTAACACATACAGGCATGATATATACTTCAACATTCAGGTAGGACATGACTTACCTTTCTTCTCCCCCCCCCCACCCCTCCATCTCTCTTTGTTTCCCCATCTGTCAACCCTCTTCGCATAGCTCTCTTCAACCTTTTTCTCCATACTTCTCGCCTTTGTCCCTCTGCAGTTTATCTCCTACCTCTCCTATTCCCCTGTTGGTTTCTTTCGTCTCTCCATTTCTTGTTCACTAATCCTTTTTTCTACTAATCCTCTTACATCTATCTCCTTTGTGCTCATTAACCTGTCTGTATTCTGTGTTTGTATTTGTCCCTTCTGTTACTGTTACTTGTCATTTAGCCTCTGAAGAAGATCCTGCTAGATCGAAACGTCAGACTCAATTACTTTTACATATAATATATACTTGTTATCAGAAGATGAATGCGGACATGTTGGTTCGTCTTAGTACTACTAATTAAACACCAGGTTAGCCCTGGAACGAAAAATATTGTTCAACTAGTGATGGGATTTAACTGCTATAATGACATAGTGGAAGAAAAACATAGTAAAGTATATATATGAATTTTCACTTTGATTGTGTTGTATTGTTAACTTAAAGAACATCGTATTGTCTGGCAAAATGGGAGTGGGATGAGTGTCTCACAATGGAATTAAATCAGGAACAAAGTATTGACAGCGATTCAAAATATTACTTGAAGGAAGTTTTAGATTAATGAAAATTAATTCTACATATTCGTAAATACCCAATCATGTAGCTGGGGCGAAAAATGTAACAAATCTAAAAATATCAACTTACGATCTTATGAAAATACCTCAACGCGCATTTTTAAAGCTAAGGTTTAAATGTTCGGGGAGAAATGATCATGTTAAAGCTACTATTTAAAAATAAGTATAACCAAAGGGGTAGAAATGTATATTACATTATTAATTTATTCAACAAGAAAATTAAAGATTAGGATATGCACCTAATGTTCGGTAGGGTTTTGTCAAATGTGTGATTGGCAATGTAAATGTGGAGACCCCCACTGGTAATACAGCTCGGAAAGTTTAAATTTGATTTAAAGAAAGAAAGAAGAGAAAGTTCTGTGGTTTTCACAAGAAAAGAAAGAAACAACAACAACGTATATTATAATGTGTTACGTATGTATACTGCTAATAAATGGAGTCAATATGTGTTAATAAATATGTATTTCTGTCCTTAGTTTTGTTTCTGGCATTTTTTGTTATTTTGTGGCTGACGATAATCTCCGTGCTTTACTGTATGCCTATATAGTGATGGGTCATATACTTCCCATAAGCAATTGAAGTAGTCTTGTGTAATACGTTCAGTGACAGCATAGAGTATCTATATGTGTGGCCGGTGTGATCTGGACGATGATTTCCTCCGCTTCCCGTCACAGTTTTACATAATAATGTAATCTTAATTAGTCAGGATTGTATACAATTATACAATGTATTTGAATTTAAAGTTGATAGGTCCTGCTTATGAATTGCGTTGCTCTGATGCTTTAGTGTTAACTTGTATTAGAAAAGACTAAAAGTTGAAGAAACTATAAGCTAACATGAGTGTTTGCGTTAACACATCTGAGATGAAATACTAACTGATTGGATTGATGATTAACATAATCAGTGGCGGATGATGGGGGGGGGGGGGGGGGCTGGGAGGCAATTGTCCTCCGATGTTCCCTTGTTCAACTTTCAACATTCAACTTTTGCCACCATGGCCTTTTTGATTTTGAGCTAGAAGAGCTCAAAATTTATCATAGTACTCCCCTTCCCATCTTCAAGCTGTCGCTGCGAAATCTTCTTGTTTCAGCCAAGATTTTCTAAAATACCTTAAATCACCTTCAAATCATCTAGATCTCTATACCATCAGTAGTTTATATCATCCTCTTCATCATCCAAGCATCAACAAGAATGTTGATGACTCAGAAAATGAGAAGCAATCAACACAGTAAGCAAATTTAGGGCTATTTTCCGACAATGGTTAACCTTTTGAGGCGGACGTGCACTATTCTAATTGTGATGTGATACCTTCAGTTTACCATGATTTCTTAACATGCAGGGGAACTTACATTGAACACATACATATTTTACAGTAGCTTTGGTATAGTATAGGTATAGCATCGAAACACATAGAATACAATGAGAGGGTAGCGTTCTATCAAAATCTTCAATAAGAAAACTCACTACATATCAAATAGGAAGTACCAAGATGATAATGCCGTATAAAGAACAGGTAAAGGTTTAATGAGTTCCACGAACCAATGTAAACTAAATCGTGTCAATAACGGGACGACCTTCGTCTGTTTTGCTGGTATTGGGTTTCAAGCAGATATACCATTAACCTACTATAGTAAACCTTTGTAATACTAAAGTTGTGTAAAAGTAAGTTGGCCTGACGTTTCGATCTAGCACGATCTTCTTCAAAGGCTAAATGACAAGTAACAGTAACAGAAGGGACAAAAACACGCAGAGAAAATACAGTATGTCTGTTACTTTTACACATTCTCCTACACAGGCTTTCTAGTGGATAATCAGTTTGCTAACAGTTTGATTTTATTTTAATATTAAAGTTAAACAAACTGATCTAAAACGGTTATCATGATAAACCAATACTGGACAGAGAATTTTTTAATTTCTGAAGAGCAAAAAATTTCTTTGAGGTTTTATCCATATTTCTACATATATATGTAAAAATTTCAACTTGTAGAATAACTTTTAATTTGTAAAAAGAAGATGTTAAAGGCTGTTTTTTCTTTTCTCTGTTGATAGAAAAAAAGAAATATTTCAAATGAATAAGGGACAAGGAAATTGTAAGGTGACTTTTTATACCCGAATAAAATATCCTGCTTTGTAAAAAGATCTGCTTGTTAAGTAATTCTTTTTAACGTCGAGAATTAAAAAAAGAAAAGAAAAGATAATCCAAAGTCTTGTTTTCAGTTGTAAAAAATGAACATAGAGGTGCTTAGTTCTTTTCCCATCGAGTTTGAAAGTCTATTGGTCGGTAGAATCCTGTGTAAAAACCTAAACTGATAATAACATATCTTCGCTTTATTTACTGACAAACGTGACATCTTAAAAATCCAGTCCCAACATCGGGATTTAAGTCGTTGAAGGGAGTGAAGACTCGCGCACGAAGAAACGTCTCATGCCGGTTATCTGACTTAGTTTGGCATGAGGTGTAACAAAAGTGTTAGACACCACAATCGATCCCAGAAAGTACACACGCAGCTTGCTACCGTCGGTAATTAGACTCTAGTGTACAGTCAATACATGCAGCTACGGTCAATACCCACAACACAGTGAACATAGCAGCGCTGGACATCTCAGGTCTAGGATTTACTGCATTTCGTAGAGACAAGAAGGAAACTTCACTCGCAAGCAACGGAATGTTAAATTATTTTGCAGAGGGCGACACGCGGTTTGGTACGAGACTTCAATGCATTTAAAAGGAGTATTCCACTTTCTAATGGAAGTGGGAGTTTTGGCTACTTTTCCAGATCATAATTATATACAGATTGAGAAATTGATCTATGTTTCAGAGCTTTATTAAAATAACGAGTGAAGGGGAAGTTCATAGTATTATGATGGCTTTGAACCTGTCAAACGTATATGACACACCATCTTGTTCAAAAATATCATGAACATATAAATTACCTCTACCGTATGAAGAACGAAACCAATATCCTTATTAATCTTTATGCAAGAGTTATTTCAAATCACTTGACGCTAATAATCAACAGAGCTATAGTAGATGTACCCTATGTTGCATCACACCATGAACGAACAACTTGCTTAAAAAAATAGATTAGTTATTAAAACATCAAATGCGAGGCAATTACAATAAAACATTTTTTTACCAACTTGGAGAGATCAAAGTCAAAGAATGTCTTCCACAACTCTTTTCAATTATCACAATAGCGCCGAATCCACGCACATTTCAAACTATGACTAAACCTCTTAGAATGAATGGCCTTTTAACCACCTTTGTTACGGTATACCAAAACAGGACGATTTATTTTATCGGGCTTACCGTACCAAATGAAATATATAATAACACTTTAATAAACGAAACGGGGGGATTTGGTAGAACCGAAAAAAGGGAAACCAGCTGCGAAAGAGCAAGTGATTTTTGTAAAGTAATACGGCCTATCTCTACCCGCCTAAGGTATCTCTATGATCTCTACCCGACCATAAACGGAGGCAGCTTTTTAGTCTTGAAAGCTTCAAAATATTTAATTGAGTCTACATAGGTCACTCCCGTCATGGTTAAAAAATCCCCCCAAAACGGACAGGACCAAAACTAATATTATTATTTTTTTTTCAATTCAAGCAAACGAAGACAACTTGTTGACAAAAGGCCCCAGGGGATATTATCTGACTTCGAGATATGAATAGTTTAAGGCCAGATGCCAAACTGATGCCATTGAATAAGTTGAGAGTTGCATTTAAAGAAGATAATGTCTCATCAAGAAAAACAACAGCATCATCGGCGTATTGTCAAATCTTAACTTGATTATGCCCAACTGTAATCACTTTTACGACAATGCTAGACTTAAATTACTACGACAAACTTTCAACACAAAGATTGTATATTAATTACGATTATGATTATATTTATGATTATTATTATTATTATGATTATTATGATGATAATTATGATTATAATGATGGTTATGATTATGATTATAATTTTGATTATGATTAAGATCATGATGTTTATGATAACGATTACGATTAAGATTATGATTATGATTATAATGATGGTTATAATTATGATTATAATTTTGATTATGATTATGATCATGATGTATATGATTACGATTACGATTATGATTATGATTATGATACTGATTATGAATACGATTACGGTTACGGTTACGGTTACGATTATGATTGGAATTACTGTGATTTTTTTTTATGATTTTATGATAATGGCGATTTTTGTTGTGCGACGGGGGGTGGTTAGGGGTTATCATCGGTTTAAATGCGGTGACCTTGATTTAATTATCAGTCCAACAGGAGGATGAGTTAACCTTTATGGATACTAGCAGTCCTATTGATGACGTTAATTCGTCATTTTCAGTACTACATCAAAAGCGCAATGTGATTACTTCCCTGAAGCCAAAGATCTGTACATTAAATTACATTCGTTCCTAACGTATTATGAAAGGGATTTATTCATTTGGTTAAGGAGTCGTAAAAACGTGTACATACGTAAAATCCTACCGTTGGTAGAAAACTACGTCTATTGTGTTGTTGAATATTTGTATTATGTTGTCATAGCAACTGAATATACCCATTTTACACAAATTTGGTACAAAGGAAGGAAATATAATGATGAAGTTAGTGTTCTCCTTCATAAAATTTAGTCAAGTCAAACATCTTTTGTTTTGTAACTGCTGCTACTTCTGAAACCATTAAAATCAAATGGGGGCCATTAAACATGTTTTCAGTACGCAACCAGACTGTTGTTTCAATAAAAATAATCACGTGTCTTCTGCTGTGTTTATATTTTTTGAGGTGTTATAGGATTAATTAAAGCCTTGATGCAAAGTAAAGTCACATCCTTCTATTATACTAATCAATGCTACGTTTTAATTCTGCTGTCATACTACACTACAGTTTTGTATAAGCTTAGATGAAACTTTTTTCATATAGTATTTTCAATCGAAGCAACTGGAAGACGTCGCCAACACGACAGCCAGAGAAAACCAAGATGACCCTCTACTTAGCGCTCATTATCATTTCAGTGGTCCCATACGGTTTGTGTTCATTTATCTGTTTTTTATCAAGTTAAAAGAATATTCTTCCTAAACTTGCTGTGTAGGCTCAATCATCGACGTAAGTACACACTATGTATGGGGAAAACTAATTCCATGAGAAATTTAATTACAAACCACGTGTCTTTGGTATCAGAGAGACTTTGGGTTGAGATTGGAACGATGCGGGTGTGTAGTAAGTGTTACATGGTGTCTATAGGATTGATAGGATTCATTGTTATATAGGGTTATTGACATAGCTTGGCATCGCTCATGTTTCACTATTGGTTACCTACACGTGATGCAACAATGCAGACTCATGCAACTCTATATATTGCATTAGCTGTTGATAGTTCGTTATCGCGGGTATCCGCTGAATGACAGGAACAAGAAAATGGAGCAGAATTTTGCGATATGTAGTATGTCAATCACACACGAGGAATACAAGAAAGGAGTTAAAACAAGTTTAAATGTAGCATGCAGAGACTCGAATTTTGATATTAATCTCCACAGGATTTGTTCTAGTGGAGGGGTCTACTTTGATCAAAACGGTGCAAAAGTTATGCAACTATATCAATTTGTTTTGTGAAATTTGAAGCAGTTACTGTTAACTGCCCAAGCAGCACAAATGACAAATGAATAGGGAAGTGCTCACGCACCAGTCGCGCCCCCCCCCCCCCCACCCTGCGTACGAGTGTTAAAGATAATAGCCTGTGTAGGTTTTTGTCACCACTAATTTTATGTTTGTTTAACCATAGATTATGATTATGTTCGTAGATAATATATAAGCTAATGTTCGTTCGTAATATATAGGCTGTTATTGGAACATAATAAATATGCTTATGTTCGTACATAATATTAAAATTAGTCCATTTCCTATCGAAAAAAATCGAAAAAAAAAATTGAAATTGAAAACCAGCCAATCGGGGTTTGAGGCGTTAAAATGGGACATGCTGTATACAATTTCATTATTACAAAGGATTACTGTAATCAACTGACATAGCCTATATTTTGAAATTGTTAACCTCCTCTGAATACATTGTTCAGTAACATGAAGCGATACATAATGTTATTGTGCTGGATAGCTGAAATAGATATTTAAATTTTTTAGTATTATTATATTTCATTTTGCTCTGTTTCCATGTTGTTTTCATACACAAATATATGTTGGATGATGTTTGGTCATGTAAAACAAATTTAAGAAAATAAAAGGTACGAATTACTTATACAAAAATAAACAAATGTAAACTGAGGTAAGAGCAGACCATATAGCGATGAAAATAAATATCTTAGTATTTACTGTCATCATATTGTTACACACGGTTTGCACTCCACGTGGAACTTTGTAAGAGTCATTTAAAAGTAAATCATTCATTTCGATTATAACTTATATACCATCAAGTTCCTTTCCCTTTTCTTTGTACTCAGAGACGTTTCTCAGTGTACATTAGATACATATTCAATGGAGGGTTCTTTGTTACTGCAACCCTTTTGAAGTTATTTAAGTCACGAATTAGCAATATACCAAAGCTAGGCTATATTTATAAACAGTACTCTAGCTAGCATGCGCCTGTAATATGAACAAGAAATTTAGACTTAACCATCACGGATTAACATATTGCAACCACGACCCACTTCTGTTTAGGGCGTGACAGAGAATACACAGAGTCCTGGACACTGATTGGTCAAATTGAACAACATCTTAACATTACTGTATCCTCGCCTAGTAAGTGAAATTTTGCAAACACACGGTGGTTTACGAAGGTATAATGCACGATTAATCTAAAAAAGACAATGTAGGTCTTTCATTTCACAAATTTTACACTCTCCGGTCTGTTAAATACCGCTTGATGGATTTCCTGGCCCTGGTTTATCAACATCCAAAACACACCACACATCGCTGTGCGTGCCCGAGATCACCAAATAACACCGAGTCGTTGCGAATAAATACTGTTAACATTTGTTGCTTGCAAGTTTTGTGCAGGATGTTTTAAACTCAAATGCGTTCAAATGTTACATGTCTTCTTCACGAACGAAGTTTATGTATTGTTTTGGAGAATTTTGCTACTCAAGGAGATTTGTATTCTTTACGTGTGCGGAATTTACTGTTCGCCGCCTTAATTATTCGCAAGTTTGGGTCTGGATTTTTGCTACATAGCCAACCTGTGAATTTGAGATTGCTGTTAAGAGTGTATGTACAGCTGGCATTCACCGGACAGCCATGTAGATGATGAAATAGGCTATTATTCCCGATATTGTGGCGCGCATGCGCACTACAATAAAAATATTCTGAACGTTTGCCAGCAGTTTATTACAAGTGTTCGTTCCGAAGAAATTCAATACACGTTCAAATGTGGGCGCATGATTGAGATGACGGTAAAACCGAAAGAAACAAAGGAAAAACTATGTCCAAATAACAAATTAAGATAAAACATATGTTATGAAGCAAAGCACTAGGTTACATACCTGACGACATATCAACTGTGCTGATGCACAAGGCCGAAAAAAGCATTGACAAGGTAAGAAAGTACTGTCTTACTTGTGGTTATCTAAAATTGTCCACTTCAATATCATCGCATGGAACACATCATATGTAACTGTATACGACTGAGTAATCAAAAGTTCCAACCTAAACTCCTTTCATCCAAAGCATGACCTACACGTACCTGGGACAATCGTTATGCATATACAACAATGCTTACATATCACGCAATTGAAAGCCCGAGGGAAAAGAGACATACTGAATGAGCTGTGATGATAAATAGAAATTCCAAGCATAGATGTGAAGTACATGCAATAATAAAGATACCCAAAAATCTACAATAAACAACCTCTTATGACTAAACAAAACCCTAACAACCAGGTAACGTGTAAGCCCTGAATAACTGGGATTGAACATTTTGTAATCCCAAATAAGCAATGGAAAAATAAAAGAAGTATACTCACATACTATCACATTCAATGGTTAGCTAATGAGCAAGATTAAGGCTAAATGCTCGCATCTAACCAACCAAACGTGGCAAATAGTTACCAAACGATTCAACACATCTTAGTAGTCGGAAAGAAAAAGGTGGCGCCCCCCAAAGAATAATAATATTATGTTACGAGAAAGCAACTTACTTTTCTCGTGTGTATGTATGTTCTATCTTGCCTGTTTTCCGTTATAAAATGTTTCTTACTTTAACCAGGGAGTTGTTCCATAAACACTCCCTGTTTTAATGTTTAAGCTGGGAGGTCCCTAGTATATGCAATTTAAGTATCAGTTTATTGCTGGGTTATTGCGCTTTTCAATCTTACTGGCTTGGTCAGTATTGGTCAGTAGTTGGTCAGTTAATCGTGTATCGGATTCTACACAGTTACCGGGCCATTTATAATGTCGTACAAGGAGCGTTTTAGGCATTAAGTTTGGGGTATATTTAGTGCGGGTTGCTAGGCAGAATCTATGCCGAATTTTGCAGCGGTTGTAAGAGACGTTGTTTAAGGGAAATCTCTAGATATCCTTTAAATAATATCTAAAATGTTCCATTAACTTCATCATTGACAAATAATATAAAATTTATACACTTTGCAATAAATATTCTTAAAGTATCCTATTACTAATGATGCACTACTAAATTGCAAAAAATCTTACCAAACCGCTTCCGATTTTCTTGCATATAATGTCCTCCTTCGATAGCATATTAACCAGGATCATAAAGGCAAATACCTCATCGAGCTCTAGAAGAATCATACAGAATATTAACAATGTGTAAAGTTACACTGACACTAACTGTAGTTTTTAAAATGGCTAACAGATTTCGTCCATGTAGGATAATCGACATTCATAATAACGTTATCTTTCGAAGTAAGAAACTTAAACAACTAAAGCCATTCATCGACACTAAACCTACCTAATTCTGGAGTTTAATGTGTCAGACCAACACACTGTTAGTGTTGGATCTAAACTCAAAAGTATTGGGGTCGAGTACTTGCGATTGTAAGTGTCACAACCCTGAATGGTGTCGCAACTCCAATTTATCTTTAAGCAATGACGTCACAGAAAAGAACTGTCGTGGACAAACATGATTTCAACATCACAGCATAACAATTATTCAAGAGAATTGTGAGAAAATGATTTTCCTTGCATGTTTACAACCCGATTGGTCTACATCGCACAATATGTAAGCTTTGCATGAATGCGGCAAAGACAACGAACAAACTGCTGTAGTCTTATCTTTATTCACAGGAATGAAAGGCTAGAGCCATAAACCTTTTGTTAAAATGAGCATCGTCATTTCGAACAAATACTACAGTACATGTAGAGTTCAGTTGATTATATTCCTACTAGTCTTATGGCAGAAAAGTTCCTATAGTTACAGAGTTTATGCAATTGTTTCCATTGTTAGTATCTACTTCGGTCGCACACAACAGTGCACATTTGATATGCTCCACCTCATTTTTGTGTGTAAGTATGCATTACTTAGGCTATATGATATTTCAATACAGAGGTATGGGCGACTGGCGTAAAAAATTCTGATTGGAAAATTCAAATGAAAAATATACCCACAACAAACAGCAAGGCAAACTGTCTTTGTTGTCATCCCGGAGCATCACCCACTTGATCCCTCGTATCAACCTAATACAACCTACAAATCTGTTTGCAACCCCTCGTCAACTATGGCCAAATTCAATAACAAGGTCTACTTGGAGAGTTAGACTGAATATTGTATCCATTCCAAATAGGCATATAGTATTTATCCAACTTTCCGCTCAAATTTTTTTAAGAATTCAGTGTTGGATTTTTGTTGACCTACAATAATCATTGGCCACTACCATAAACACTAGGGTATATCTACTCCTTATGACAAAGGAACTTAACATACATAGTGTCCATATCCATATCCCTGCATCATAGGTTTTCAATATTTGGCATTTCACCTTCCCTATTGTCAATAGTATTAATAGGAGAGCATGGTTACACGCTTCAATTGTGTAGCTTTGTTGACCTTTGGCTGTGGAAGAACAGGTATTTGGAAATATCATTCTGTAACAACCAACACACACTATATTTAAATCAGCAATATAGAAGAACTAACCCACTGGTAAACTATAATTTTCACCTGTCATGCTGAAAAAGTGAGTGGATATTGCCAGAAATGTCCACTTGACATTCTCCGGCGGAAATAATGCTTGGGTGCGAGATCCTTTACCCGTTGACCACATTATCCGCATTATCGACATTATGAACTCAATGATAAAAGGACACACAACAACTATGCCCAAGACCTTGAAGACTGGATGAGGACAATTCACAAAGTCCTGATGATGTCTAAGAAGCAAAGCTTAGAATACGTACCACCTATACATACATTAAATTTTTCTGAGATGTGCTTTTGTGCTTTACACTCACTACGAGAAAACAAAGATTTATGAAAAGCTTGAGCTTCCAGCACTGAAAAAATAAACTAGTCAATATTGCAACGGACTAACGTTAAATTAGTCTGTAACGTTAGTCAATGCACAGTAGCTAGCAAAAATCTTCGTTCCATCACTGCTTCTTAGTCATTTTACACTGACTAAGGAATGTTTAATCGCAGTCGGTGTCGACGGACTAAGGTATTTAAACCGATGGACTAAGAACGATACGGACACCCGATTTGCGCCATAATCGTAGCTTAGTCGGTGTCGACGGACTAATGTATTTTAACTCAATTCGATTCAATTCAATTTCGAGACCGAGAGGCAACGGCATTTTGCTGGGCTTGACATAGTTTCATACTCTAAGCAACTTTCAACCGTAAATCACCCAAGAAGGTCTTTAGAAGAATGGAAGTATTAACTGCCATCATCGGCCTACCTGTTATTCCCTTAACTCCTTAACTTGAAGGTAAAATTAAAGTTAATTGTTAGGCCATTGGCACTAGTACTGTATTATGGTTATAGTGTTACGCTACGCAGTACCGTGTAACCGTTGGCGTTTCGTTGGCGTTTCGCAATACACAAGTGCAATGACAGTGAGTAGCCTATAGGCTTCTACTGGGTACTGCAGTGCATTCTCAACACTAAAGTGTGCATTCTAAACACCAATTAACAATGTGTTATGTGTGTATTGGGCTAGATTGAAGAGTGGCACATAATCTTCTAATTTATGCTGGGACTATAAGTCTCAATAGTGTATTTGAAGTCTACACTCATTTGGTAAAGATTTCCTGTAATTTCCCATGTGAATCTAAATGGGTAGGCTATGTGATATTGAATAAGCAAGGCTAGACCATCAAACTTACAATCACAGAAGGCTGAACAATGTATGTTGGCTAGTCACCGGTATTATATGTTGCGAGCAGTCAGGATGCACGCTTCAGTTCTATTTAACCTTTTCATTTATCATTTTTTAGTATTTAATTTCCGGTCACGCCTAGGAAACAATTACAACATTTCTTCACAGTCGATTTGTTTACTGTAAGAAGTATTTTTAAAGGTTAAGATTAACTAGTTTTCTCTTTTTTTTTATCCCAGATTGAATGAAAGAGTGCATAACACAACTATAGTTCTGGTTCACCACTGATTACCTTCTATGACACAGTACACGGTCTACATAATATATAACACAATGGTAACACAAGCGTCCTGGTGATTCATCCGTCATATGGCTATTCAATGAATAACATTTATCCATTCTGCTGTAAAATGTACTACAACGGTGTAATATACAAGGAACAATAGCAGCAACGCATGCAGAGTCTCAGGTAAGCGTTTATTTGATTTTGTTTCTGAGAGGGTTATCCATTTTTTGGTGCGAATAATTTAGTACATAGGTAAGATAACGGTGTCATTTCCTTTCCTCCCATCCTCTTTTCCCTTCTCTTATGATCATTTTTAGCAGAAACAGTTGTTTTCAATATTAGAAAGTTGTAAATATTTGTTTTGAAAAAAAAGATAAAAAGATAAATTTAATTTGTAATTAAAATTGTTTTTCAAATGAACGATGATTACAGAATGAAATAAATTTGAATAGTAAAAATTCTATGATTACTGTAAGTAGTATTCTTGAATATTTAAATTTCAGAGCTAGCTTTGTAGTATGTTTAAACCAGTAAACAAAGCTCTACCGAGGTTTCTTGGATGACTTTATTCCAGTTAAAATAGTTACAGTTACAGTTATACTCAAAATGACACCTCATGAAACACTTGTCAATGTTATTTATTTTTCCTTAGCTATGGTGGTCACAACGTTTTCACATTTGAACCACTTGACGTCAAATGACATTTGACCTTAAATATCAAATTGAAGTTGTAGTGAGTTGGACAATCCAGAGCAGTGAAGAAACTTCCAGCCTCCCACCGGGATTCGAACCCGGGCCTCTTGGAACACCGAACCACTAGGATATGGACGCTGATTGTACGTCTAGAGGTTCGAAACCGGTAGGAAGGTCGTAAGTCCACTGTAGGCACCTGCCACCTGTGTTAAACAATGCTAGTTCTGTTTTAGTGACACATTTGGTGACATATAGTCACGAACTATTTATGCAAGATCGTTTTACCTATTACTAGGGTATTACAAGGGATAAAATATGCCACATTGTAATAACAAAGAACCAACAGTATAAACACAACCTAGTTTCATTTATGCAATAATAGAATGAACATAAAATGAATATTCAGTGCGTGAAAGTCTCCAAATAGAAACCTCTAGTAACCTCCAAGATTGCCGTTTCTGCATGTACAAGTCAGTCACCCTGAAATAATGCAATTAACTTGACCACTTCGCTATTTGTGTTGGGTTTGTCTCATCGTTGATTTATCTTAACTTCGGCCAGTTACACTGACGTCACGTCACTAAATGAAACAACATCTAATAAAACTAATGATTAAATGGTAATAGCCGAAGATACTTTGAAGTATGGAAATGTTATGATTAACTATCGTGGGACAGTTCCACTAAATTTGACACAGGAGTGGTCAACCGATGAGCTGTTCAATAGATCATCACAACTGAAACTTAATATGGGCAAATTTTGAAGACAAAATTTCTTTGCCTGAACAACTTTTGTTCGCCACCATGCAAACGTTGAATACACATTTCCATAAAATTGGATAAGCTCTGGGGGAGTAGCACTTTTACAGAAAATGACCTCTCGTGACCTCATATGACCTTCAAATTTCGAAGGAAAAATGACGAAATGGCAAAATCGCGTGATATAGCTAAACCTCAATTGAAAGCATTTAGCTGAGCTAAAACTACCCTGACTGAATGAAACATAACAGAAACTGTTGTGATATTGTTTGACCTTCAAATTTCGAAGGAAAAATGACGAAATGGCAAAATCGCGTGATATAGGTAAACCTCAATTGAAAGCATTTAGCTGAGCTACTGAATGAAACATAACAGAAACTGTTGTGATATTGTTTGAGTAGGCGTTTGTGTATACCACAAAAGAAAAAAAAATGGAGCTCAATGAATAGTCACGTACGTGTTACAGTGGGCGTTGTTATCAGTCACGCTATCAGTTTTGTTTAGTTTAATAATCTGCTTTTATATTGCTACTCTCACGAGTAATGTTCATACGTCGCCTTTCCATTAAGTCATTCCCAACGCATCGGAATAATTTCCTCCTCTTCGGGTTACATCACAAGATACTCTTCGTTATCATTTGCGGTGCGGCTATCTTTTTTAAGCTAACGAAGACTGATTCGAGGATCCTAGATCACGCAACAACATCACACAAGTGAATAACATTGACTTGCAATGTAAGTATTACACTCTCTGTATGTACTACAGCTTTACACTTTTATATCCTATTATATTTGTCAATGGCTATGGTGTAGACGGTAGCTTTATAGGTTATTCCCGCAGTAGGCAAAGTGACTGTCTTTGAAAAGAAATGGTAGTCTTTATATATGCCTATTCTTATATGTGACCACCATCGTAATATCCTGTTACTAATGCTAGATATGGTTGTTTTAACGTATACCCTTTACCGTACAAATCGTTCCTACTCAAGAATGTGTATCATAGCAGAGAGTTATTATCAACGTTCTGATCATAGATAGTAATTGAGGTGTTGTGACGACGGCAGATGATCTTGAAATGCTGTACTAACCTATTAAATGTTAGCTTAGATTTCAAATTTCATCAATTTTCTAGTTAACTAATAGAATATTGTTTCCATCGGTGGAGGAATGATTTTTGCATTTTTGTAGAAGAATCTATATATAGCAATATAGCCAGATACATTCGTCAAATTTGTGATGATATAAGATGCTACACTGATTTGGTTTTACCTAAAGATGATAGAGATTTTCAGCAAATAACTAAAACAGTAAACTAATGTTTATTAAGCCATGGAAATATCCTTTTAATTGGAGAACTGGATATATTTTGGTTATCAAGTTCTTAGTGCGTTTTCATTGTGATTTTATTATTCCAAAATAAAGGGGTCCACTTTTAGTAAGTTGAAGCCCTACACCACTTTTCAGATGAAAAACGGTAGAATCCACTTTACATTTTTGCTATGTGTTGTCAATTGGTTAACTACTACGTTCAAGTTGTTAATCGTCATGTGAGGAGTTATTACTGAGAATTTACAATGAGGTATTGTAGAAGCAGTTGGACTATACTGTATCTCCTCAATATCAGTATAGAGTCGTTGCTAAGTGTATTCTTGGTTAGTTCAACACATTCTTCCAGATGTTCAGAGAGAGTTGCGACGCAGAAGGTTTAAAGTCACGTGATTGGAAGTACTATTTTGTATCCGTGTTTATGTTCTATGCCTACACGTGACTGTCATGAAACATGGATGTCGATGGTGGTAAATGTACTGATTCCCTTCTGACATTGAAAGAAGGAACGCTTTTATTGTTCATTACATACACTGTAAGAACTCCAAAAATAAAGGTTTTACTTCACAAATATCATGCAGAGCAAACTGGGAAGATGTTAAATACTATTTGTCCTTGGGAAACATAACTCAATCGTAAGCATACAGGATTAACTGTGATTGTTAACGCAACTTAGTAATTTCTTTTACTTGTTTTCTTGCCCATACCCCCTCCCTAAACAATCAATAATTCCTGCCCTCCTACCTCTTGCATCCCTTCTACACCATTCCCCACTTCTCTCCACACCCCATCCCTGATAAAAGTCTGCTGGAATATCTGGTCATCATACCCATTCAGTATTTGACGGCATAATTTATTTCTCCAGTGTCTCCTGAATTTATTCAATTCAATGGTATAATAAAAACACCCCTTCTCCACGTGACATTTTGCACTGCTCTAGTAGCCATTTGTGTAATGATAAAACTGCAATATAAGTAACCCAAGTGAACAATCATGTTCTCCATTCCACCAAACTAACTTATAATGCATGTTCCTGCCAAAAAGAGGTGACCATCCCCTCCCTCTTCCTTCCTCGCCATTAAATATGTGTGCATTTATAAGTAAATAAAAAATTTTAAGTAGTTTTGGAATCATGCCTCACAAGCGGGAGACAAGACATGGAAACAAAACTCCAGTGTTACAAGGCTCCTGAATTCTGACGCGTATATAGGATGTCAATGGTAGGAGGTTAGACGGTAAATTCCAAACATCCCTCGACTGATTAAGATAGGGCTGAACTTAGGCCAGAGGCAAATAAAGAAATTTATAAAGTAGGGGCACTGCAATTTGGTCATTGAAGCCAACTTCTATGTAGGAGTGGGTGTTGGTCACTCAGCCCCAAAATTAGACGTCAAAAGGTGCATTCTGCGATGTAGAAGTGGTCCAAATATCCCGGGCTGAATGCGCAATTAACCAGACTGAAGTATTTTCCACCGACTGACGATCGGAGAGAAGGGGGGGGCGATGTTGTTCCCCTGGAACCCCTTTGCGCCTTTCATTGACCCACAACGAACGATCTCTCGTACTCTCGTTCCGACGACGGCTTCTATTCATGTATAAAATACACGAATATTTCAATGGATAAAGTGTGGCGGACAATTATGAGTTGTCGCAACTCTCTCTATCTAAGGCTCTGGTTTCACTTATGTGACACCCTCTCCCCTTTTTAATAGTGAGGCTTGTATATTTGTTCATCATCGTTGAAACCTTGTATTTTAATTATGCGTTAAGTAGCCTTTTGACTATGTCTAATAGAACAACAATACGGCGTATGTTAAATATGTATTCCGTCTTAAAATCATTGTATGTGTTTAAGGTACGATTACATCAGCTCCATAGGCGCATGATAATTTTTCCGACCTGTTTTGTCTTTTCTACCTTTTTTTTTTCGTTTTCTGACTTTTTATATATGAGTTTTCATTTTAGTTCCATACTGGTAAGAGGTGAGTTGATCGTCTGTAGCCAGAAACCAGAAAAAAAGTCAGAAAAACTAAATTTTAACTCAGAAAAACGAAGTTTAAACTAAAAAAACTATAAAAAAAAGTCGGAGAAACCAAAACCCAAAAATGATCATGGTCTTATTGAGCTGCCGTATGCAATGCTTCTTACTTATAAAAAGGGACGAAAACGCTCTGCACTTTTTCCCCTGTATACCTAGCTATATAGGTTTAAACTTTTTGGAATAATATATTTTAAAATAAATCATTAATTAAGTACTTTTATTTTGGTACAGTTGAACAGGAACGTGCGCAACTTATAGAAATTTGTCAGAAGATGGACATTTTTAAATTACCCATCGTCACACCGTAAGTACTTACATCTTCAGTAACCCGTCTTAATAACTTGCCTCTTATGTGTCATCTCCATCCCCATGCCTACAGGTTTAAGTCCCAAAGTCTCGGTCTGTTAAGACAGTTACACCCATCTAAATTTTCACAAATTCTTCATAATAGTATGCTATAAATATACCGCCGTTTTCCTTTGTTGACGCTAGCGTTTATTTCGTTACTCATTCTTTTTATTCATTTGTCGGAAGCATACATAATTTATTTGATGATGGTGTCGTGTATGTGTATGTGTGTATCATTTAAGCAATTACTCACAAAGTATGTTATAGCTAATGTTGATGCATGGCATACATGGTATTGTCAAAGTGAATACAAGAAGCCTATTGAAATTGGTCGATGTCAATGGACATGAGGTAAATACATGTCAAAGATTGAAAACCTTGTAAACACGATAACTCAAGAAGGACAACTTCGTTGAAGTTCACAGTTGGTGTGTAAATCACGCAAGTAAGCGTTAGAACCACATTGAGAATTGGAGGTCAAACGTAAGTTGATTTCAACCTAAGCGAAGTCAAAAATAGGCAAGCCTAGGTCGACTTTATACTTGGTATGTGGATTTACACTTGTGTGTACAACAAGCTGCTTCTATGAAGAACAAAGGTCATTCAAGGTCAATATACATAGCATACAATATTGTACACACGATAACTCTGACATTAAAGCTTGGATTAACTTCATGGGTTTGTGGATCCAACTTAGTGAGTTCAATAAACTATAATACTTGAAACAGTCAACAGGTCCAGCAAACCTCTAGCACACTACTAGGATGCTATAAAATGTCACAACCGTTAATGGTGTTATTATCCAGAGATTCTCACTGACGATTTTTCAATTTATCACCACTTTGTTATTTACAGAAGTCACACATAAATTCATTGTCATCAGCAGCATCATCAATCCCGGCACACGCCGGATGAGCAAACTGAGTGCATACCGTGCACTGAATCATGCCATCTTGCATGCTTTGGCTCCATAGCTTGCTGTAATCGATACACTCGGTATTGTTTGGTCATCTTCACCGGCATTGTCTAGTACTGAGTCGGCCTCACTTCTTACTGATCCACCGTTAGCATATTTGTTCCTTTAATAACAGTATTACTTAATAAATCACAGCATAACGTACATCCGTGATCCAGGCGCTCGACCAAAGACCGTTCCAACGGGCCAATAGTCTATAACTCTATGGCCTGTGGATACACTCAATCGTGTAAACAGCGAGTAATAAAGCAATAAATGAGCAAATAAGCACAAACAAACTAAGGATTCGAGTATATTTGCGAACGTGTTGAGAAGAATTCGGTCTAAACTGGAGCATTGTCGGCGGGGAAGGTGCCTCAGCTTCTGTGAAATTTTCTTTTTATGATTTTTTTTAATAAGCAATGTCTCCAGCGGCTATATGCGTTGTGTCCGACCACATTCTCCGTTACCATATATACTGTCTTGTAAACTTGACCTAATATTCTACTTTTTTTTGCCTTGTCTAGAGCTGAATATGGGCTGTTGCCCAGGTTTGTCGGTCAAGGCAACTGGGAGTGGCACGATATGAAGGTGGATTCTTCCAGAGTTGCTTTTAGCGGAAAAAGCGAAGACAAAGGGACAACATTCATAGACCTGTTTACATTAAATAATCCTGATTCTTCGCCTTCATTATTAATTCGGTTTTATTCTAAAGAATTCAAGAATCATTCAAAATGGCGGCCTCGTCATGTTTCATTCTTGGATGATTCTCGTATAGTCACTGTGTGTGAGAATCAGTTAGATGTCTTCAATATCAAGACAGACAACTTACCCACACACAGTGAGCTATTAGGTAATAGGGTAGCTTCGTGCATAACTGTTAGAGAGCGAGAGATATTCATCGGCTGTTTGTTTTCTAACGAGGTGATTGTGTTTGATTTTAATTTAAATAAAATCAAGACAATCACCTTTAAACGATTACAAGAATATTATGGTAGTTCTGCAGATATAACAGTGCATGGAGATGATCTGTTTATATCTATAGACAATGACAGTGCTACCAGATACAACATGGATGGAGTTATTGTACATAAATACAAGACACCAGACTACACACTTCCATACAGTATCACTGTAAGCAGTGAGTTTGGTCTGGTGTTTTTATCATGTCATTTTTTCTTCCATGATGTTGTTGTCGTTGTTGTTTACTCTCTCTCTGAGGGTCATACATTGTTTACTTTCCGAGTTACTGATGGTTTTGCGAATAGAATCAGGATAAGCAGTGTAAACAGGTCTATGTTTACAGTAACAGAAGAAGGAATACTGGGTGTATACAGCACAGTAAGTACAGTAGGACAGTGTAAGAAAATGTAAAGAATAAGTAAAAATATAGATTAATAAAAAATAGACTAGAAAAAATGTCAAGTTAGGTATCAATATTTATGTGGAGAACAATTGGTATTATTCTTCTGTGTTAAAAAAAAGAAAGGTGAAGAAAACTAGATCAAAAGATGGAAATGAAATTTACATAGTAGAACTTGTACGCTGAACATGATATACATTTAGTGTGAATTAATTCAAAAAAAAAACTGTAGAGACCCTCAATATCTACAAACGTGGGTTCCGTGACTACACACAACTGTGTAAAGTACACGTACAGTATATTACCTAGAGTTATTTAACAAAATTAAAGGTTGTATGAAAAGAAAACATTAAGTGAATTGAATTAACATCGTAGAACCTCTAAGAGTATTAAGAAAGAACTTGTACATACTACTGTACATTGTAAAAATTGTGAATTAATTATCAATCTTCCAGAATTGGTGCATATAAGAACAACTTTGATAATAGTACCATATTAGTAGTTTTTTTCAGGGTTAACATGCCGGAATCTAACAACCTCTCGTAAGGGTGTTGTCTAGTGCAAACATTGACCAGTCCCTCAGTCAGGTGTTATATACATCGGTAACTAAATATTTAAATTAAAATATATAATTAATGTAGAACTAAGTCTTGAAGCTTGTGTCTGTCTATTGGAGTTGTTTTGTGAACTCAACACATAATAATTACAATACAATATAAGCAAAGGGCAAGGGTTTACAGTTTCCTGCAATAAGTTAGCTAACTTATAAGCAAAATAAAATAAGTATGAAATATGAAGGATAAATTGACATGCCAAGTCTCTCCTACCTAATGCATGTTCAATTACACAATAACTTTATTTACAATAACTTCTGACTTAGACTACATGTTGTCATGGCAACTAACACATTTTTAGGCTGCATGTACGTAAAACTCCTGTACTAACTGTAGGCTACAAAGCAGAGACTATATCCAATTAGCATGTATCTGGTGTGGAGTCTGTACCAATTAACAGTGACTTATAGGGCTGAAACATGCTAATACTTGCTAACATTCTAACAAACCCTCAATAGTCATTCAGTCTACAGTTTTAGAACGGAATATGGCTACATCCCTGCACGTACACCAAAGCGAATGTAAGGACATTTTCTCGATTAGTTTTGTTAGAAAAGGACAAAAAATTGCTACATTCCCATGTACACGCATCAAAGCATGCTTACTGTAGATGACATCCAACAGGACCAATACCTTAATAAATTTGTAATACATCACAAATGTACAGTGTAGACGTTGTACATTTAACAGTAAAGCCCTACACATCGCAATAAATCTATACGTAATAAGATACATATTGTAATGCTAAACGACAGCATGTTGTTTTGCTTCTTCTGCCACATTGCTTAGGCGATGCGGTTGAAATATTTTCTCTCAGTACTACATGGAATCATTTACATATGTTAAAAATTTTTGTAGCCTTAAAGCAATTCAGTCACAAATTATGAGGCAATTTTGGCTTAATTTGATGCATTAGTCATCTATGGTAACATCTGAACTAGTCGAAGGTTACACATAAGTGTCAACTACAGTTTTGAGGTAAGCACGGTACGTAACTGGTACAGACCTTCAAAATGTTTGCAAGCATAGCTTGTAACAAAAGAAATAAAGGATGTTAGGCATCTGATATTTAGGGAGCTTATACACTGAACAATGCTGGTCATTGTTCTAATGTAATCAGTAATACTACTAATGGCCAGTGTCTGACAGTTTCATTCTTACTTGGCAGTAAATCCTTGATTTGAGATCATTTGGCATTGAAGGTACAAAAGTCTAGACAGCTTAGATTGAAGGGTTGAAAGATATTGTTTTCTTGAAAGTGGCATCTCACACAATATATCTAAACAATTGTGACATCCGATCATGATCTGATCCTGACTTCGATATCACGGCTGTAGTGTACACGCAGTTCTCCTATTTAGATGCTGGCAGAGACCAGGATCTGATCCGAGATCAATTGTGCAATGTAAACACCCCCGCGTCATCAGTGACCCGAGATATCTGGTGGCCGAATTATGTCACATGAATTGTCGCGTAAAATTCCTGTCCTGTATCACGCGTGTGCTTATGCCTACGTTTATTGAGTGCATGTGGGCTTTACATAGCACAGTATTGTCACCCTAAGGCTTAAAGTTTTGGAGTATACGTACTACGCGATCCGCGGCTGCGCATGACACATTTCAAATCCAGTATTATATACCAACAATCGGTGAAAAGCGGGGGAGGATCAGAGTAAGACTTAAGTGTAAATGCATCCTGATCAATGGATACGTTTACCCGATAGAGAGATAATCATCTAATAAAATCAGTGGATCTAATCCAGGTCTAGTGTAAAAGCACCCTCAATGAGCAGTGCTTGTTTTATTTTTGTTAGAATTTACCCTAATACATATCAGTAGTATTGAGGTTTTGCAGCTTTGCTATAGAAATCATAAGTCAGTTCAAGAAAATATTAATAAGAATTTAGAAACAATGCGAGCACACACAGTGTACTTTAAATCTGTGGTTTTTAGATTTCTTTCCTTCGTCACAATATTCTGAACAATACTGTTTGATGTATATTTCATTAAGCTGACCAGGGGTCAATACTTACAGTAGCTTGTTCTGACTTCATTTAGTGTGTGGATCTGTGTGAGTAACCAGAATCTTACTCTCTTATGTTGAGTTCAAGAGGAGTGCTAGTCTCAAACGAGCTGTTGGTTACTGTACATTTTAGACGTTGTCACATTTTAGAAATCGTCTGACCGAGGCTAATCTAATGAAAGTTATTGGTGTGATTAGTTGGCAAAACATTACCAAGTCATTTAATTTATTGTTCTTTCTCCCTTCCATAGGCATCCATGTTTACCTTCAGCAATCTCAAAGAAGAACTGTCTTCAAGGCTCACCGAAACTGACTGTGGGAATTTAGGCCGCTACTTTTCACTACCACCTGATCAAGTGCAGACCATTATTACAAGTCCCTTGTACTCCAAGAAATTTCTGCTTGCCCTTGAAGAGAGAGGATACATACACCCTTCAAATGTGAATCGATTAACCGATGCTCTCACTGAGCTGAAGATCAACCATATTTACTTGTTAACAGAGACGTACATGAAGCTAAGAGGTAGGACCCTAATCATTACCTCTCTTTGTAATTTTGTATTTTGATTTACCCCTTGTAATTCCAAAGTAGAACTTGAAAAGTGTCTTGATCTCCATACATTATGGCGCAATGATCATACATATTTTCCTGTATATGACAAACCTCTTAATGCCAACTCGCCCAACCCCCCTCCCCTCCCTCGGAAAGATTCCCCTTTAAGCAATACATAACACCGGATCTTGATTAATCATAAATGTTGAAACCAAACTGTGTACACCAATACACAGTATATGTATTAACGGCAATAAATCACTTTGTGCCATGATGTGTATAAATGCATAAATCAGAATGCCTGTTTGTCTTTGGATATTTAACAACACTGGAAACTTCAATTTGATGTTTACCTTAAACATTTCAGATCAAGAGACTGAATACGATAGATTCCTCGCCACCCTCTCTGCTCATTTGACATTTTCCATAACGGAGAAACTGTGTGATAACTTTGAAGTTACTGATGAGAACAAGAAAACAGTTATCTCTAGTCAGAATCCAGGACTTTCCTTCCTCCTGAAAATTGATAAGATGGGTATCATTAATCCTTCTGATGTCAGCAAATTAGAGACACCTTTAGAGGAATATCTTCTTCTCCAGGCAGTAGCGAAGATACACGAATACCAGTCCTTGGTACTTTCTGACAAATCTCAACCACAAGACGAAGGTATTGTAAATTCCTATGTACGTTACAAACTTTAAACTCCACTGGTACAAGTTTCATGCCAGTTTTTAGGAACATACCTGACTTAAAGATTTCATAGCTCAAAAACAGATAAATACACAAATTGCACTAACTATCTTAAATAACAAATAGTTGCAATACAAAATTAATTGAGAAATAATGGATGTCACAGGTACTTTTATTTTTTTTAAGGAAAAAGCCTATAGTTAAACTATAACAACTGGGATTTCTGTCTTTGAAAATCTCATATCATTGTGATTTTTTTTTGCATATACATGAACGTAGCATAACATCGTTTTATTGCATACTACTTTAAGATTTTTTTGCTATAGGATATGAACATAAAATCGCATCGTTCAGATGACATACTACTTATAGTTAGTTGACTTTTGCAATTGGTACACTCTGTTATACAGCACACACCTACATCCTGACCAACATATACATTGGATATCGGTGTAGAATCAATATCCCTAATTCAGCTATAATTCACTTTATCCCAAAATGTATTTATAAACGGAAACTCTTATCATTACATGGCAGCTTTTGCAGCATTCAGGCAACACGTCCAGGACTCTGAGTCAAGCGTCTTCACTGATCAAAGTACAGCAGCTCCTCCTAAAAATTTTACTTACTTACTTTGAAAAATTGACACACATTCTTATACACCTGGGTGTTACAAGATTCTGGGAATTTCCATCCTTTTTCCACTGAAGGTGTGACAGACTTAACCTTGAAGGTTCCACCACTATACATTGCTCCCTGAGATTATGTGACATTACTTCAGACACCGGAACTGGAGGTTAACCCATGGAAACACTCTCCTACCCCAAATTATAAATACCACAGGGGATTAAACTAGACATCATGTGTGGAGGATTTCCTCTTCTAATCACACACATTTTGTTATTATTGTTGTTCGTATTACTGGTAACTGTTAAACTGACTAAGCATGTTTGAGCGTTTTCAGTGTATTAGTTTGTGTTGGAGTGAGCTTCCTTTACATTGGAAGATTATGAAAGACGTTATCAAAGAAACAGTGTTACCAGATTATCCAAACTATAAACATCAAATTACATTTGCCTAACACCTTGGTAGATTTCTAGCATGAATTGTGAAACATTTCACCTTCTCGTAATGGTAGTTGTGTTTCTGTATTTCTTGTTTTAAAGATAAAGTGAGCTTATTCATGAAATGCCTCCAACAGAAGATGAAGAGTTGGTTTGAAACCATGACTCCTGTCCCCTGGAAGAAGTCTTGTCAATGGAAATCAAAGGATCTATTTATTGCCAGCGGCTTAGTCTTAACAACTTTTGGTTCAAAAATATCTAGCAGAAAGGTTGACCGAAAATGTAAGCTACACTACCTAGATATCTTTACTGATGAAAGACTAAAATCAGAGACTCGAATCATTCTGGAAGGACATCCAGGGTCCGGCAAGACAATGCTCTCATCTCAGTTGGCCTATGACTGGTGTTGTGGGAAGCTTATGGATATCCCCCTGTTTATCTATCTGCCCTTAAAAATTGTTGCTGACATGACAATTGTTCAAGCTATCAAGTTCTTCTACATACGTAAATATATTCCCATCACAGAAGAGGATATTGAATCTATACTTACCAGTGGCAAGAAGAAAGTCTACATCATATTAGATGGGTTAGAAGAATACAATGGTGGACCCAAAGATGGAAGTCCCTCAGAAGTAATGAGAGTAATGACAAAGGAAAAACTGTCCAACTGCATTGTTATAATCACAGCTAGGACAGACTATGCCAAGGATCTACCTCGAGGTCCACTGTTGACGATAGGAAGCTTTGGTGAGGATGAAAGGAATGAATACATTGAAAAAGTCTTCTCTGATGATCAAAAAAGGCAAGAAGAAGTAAAGGAATTGATTGATAATGTTCCATTTATTATTGATCTTTGTGATGTTCCACTGCTCTTTGTGTTGTTAGTACATAACATTGATAGATTAGAAAAGTTAAAAGAAGAACAGCTTGACAGAGTTACTCCTTTCGTGAAGGCCATTGTAGACATTCTGTGTTCTGTGCAGGATGAGGAAGGCAACCATAGTCATCTGTCACACCAGAAAAAACACATTACTTTGGAGGAACTTGCATTTAACGGCCTCTGTAAAGGAAACCAACAATTGTTTTGGGAGAACGATTTTGTGGATAGATATGTCATTAATAGCAAAACGTGGATAGATTCTGGGATACTTGTTGTTGAGGAAGGAACTCCATTAAATTCCTCTAGTAGAGATGTTCAGACTGACTCAGGCAGTGTAAGTCCCCAGATTGATACCATCAGTGATGAGTCACTGAACACATATAATGTTACTTCAGAGATAAAAAGAGAAGTATGCCCTGATCCTGATCTCTTGGCATCTGTCAATCAATCAGAGAGTACACCAATTTTGACATCAAAATTTTTACAGAGAGGGAAAGATCCGAAATATGTCTCTTTACAGGTTAAATTTCTTCATAAGTTAATCCAAGAGTGGTTTGCAGCAAATTATTTAGCTCTCTTGTTCTGGGGTCATAAATCAACTGAACAACATTACAAGTATCAATTGTTCAGAGAACACTTGGCTAAAATACACCCAGCTGATCTTCATTATATCTTGCGCTTCACCTGTCACATCTGTCCTCCTAGCTTTCACTTCATTGCCAGTTTTCTAATGAGAGACTTTAAAACAGGAGATGGTGAGATTCCTGATTACATCATGAACTGCATCTGTCTTTGTTTTGGTGAGCATAATGAGTACAAAGGACACAAGTTCAAGGACATTGCCACAGAGATCTGTAGACGAAAATCTGTCAACTTCAGCTTTGAAGATAGTCGACTGATGCTGAGGTCAAAAGTTTCTATGTTGACCTTTGCTTCGAGATCAAAGGTACATTGACTTTTATGTTAACAATTTCTATTTTAAAAGTAACTGCATATTCCTTGAAATTTGGTTGGATGAATATGCTTGATAAACATTTGAGCCTGCAGTGTCGCAAACTGTGCTTGAATGAATTCCCAGTAATATATAAGTCATTATGTTTGATGATCAAGTCAGTGTTGAATTGGTTCTCTTTGTGATTACATTTTGTACCCAGTCCTCTATTGCCATTGTACCTTCCGTTATTCCAAGGGACCTTTAACGTTCTCAAAGAGACCCTCTGGTATCTGTGAATACTGATGTCAGGTTTTAATGTGGGAAACACGCTGTTCCTTTTTAGGTTCCAGTAAAGCGACTAAAGTTTTCAGATGTGGTTGAAAAAGTTACAGACAAGGCGCTTGTCTTACAGGACGATGTATGGCTCGGTATATTAGAAACACTTGAGGCTATTGAAATGGATCGATGGGACCAGACACTTACTGACAAAGATTATGAAGACCTCCTGAAATTCATTTCAAATTGTAAAAATGTTAATGCAGCATTGTAAGTAGAAATGTTATATCTTTTGTTTATTAAAACCATGAAGACAGAACTGAGAATACATACCTACATTTACATAGAGACAAGAATAGTTGACGATGAATATAAGTAAAGCCAACGGGAAAGAAATAGTAACTGTTGGTTTATTTCTGTCGGTCACACAGAGTTCATTTGTAACTGTTTCGTTGTTTACACAACGGACCAAACTATTCATTCCTATTGAATCAAGATATAGAAAATATATGCAAATTCAATATTCCTTTATTAAATATATACGAAGCATGGAGTGAAATGAATAACTAAAACACATGTTACAATATTTAACATTTGTTGCTAAGAATTTCTGTTTATAAGAACAGTGTCTGCACCAGCCATGTATTGTTTTTTTTTTCACTTTCTTTAACCATAGTTTACTCTTTCCAAGTCCACCGAAGGATGTGACAGATGACAAGATTCTGAAAGCCTTACAATCCCGAAATATTTTAGGTACAGTTTCGCTTGGCAATTAACGAATACCATTTTTGTTTGGTTATGTAAATTAAGTCCCTTGGTAGCATGTTGTAGGTCAATTCTTATCACACAGTCAAAGGAAGTAATGTGTAGTCGACATGACATTTAAAACAAGTGAAATCTACATTGGTCTTACATCTTTGTTTGAAGCACTTTGTAATGTACTCAAAGTATAGAGAAATAACTTGGATCAATTGAGCCTTGATTCCTTGTCAAAGGCAACACAAATCTGCACCATATGGATGGTGTTTATATGTGTGAAGTTAGAGCTATACTGATTTTGTGTTATCATTTGAGATAACATGAGTTACAGCCTGAATACTTTGTAGAAATGATAAACTTCTCCAAAAGTACAGCGTCAATGAAATTAGGCATATGGCATATCGATTCACTTTACATTGTTGAGTGCAAGGACGCTTTTTGTTTTCTTTGTGGAGGTCAAAAGTCTGGAAATCTTGTCACAACAAAAACTCCAAGTGTAAAGGGTGGATAAATTTTGCACTTCTATGTAGATCCATTTGAAAGTTATTTTCTGGATGGTTAATATGCTTGATAGAAAGAAGATTAGGAGAAAGATGAGACTGAGGCAATTTTTGGATTATCTTTATCACTTACACTTAATTTCTACAGGCATAACAGTATTTCTCACAAATTGTTAAACAATTGTTATTTTTTCAACCAGATGTTTACCAAACATGTAGTTTCTTGCAGATCTAGTCTAGAACGAGATGTAACTGCAATTTTATGGAAACAAATTGTCACCATTTAGCGAATAGTAAATCATTTATTTAAGAGAATTGCAGTTCTTTTCGCAATCACCAAAACAGTTAAATGTGATCTAATATGCTCTTTGCAGTTGAATGGACCATTGGAGCAAACGCAATTCACACTTTAGATGTACACACTGGAAAATGGCCGGTGAGACAAACATAATCTTTTGTTGTTTATGCCAAATAATAAAGTGTCATTTGTTAAAGTGAAAGTTTGAAAGCATTTTTCCATCACATATTTGCTTGATTGTTGCTTTCGAGAATTTCTGTCAGTTACCAGCAAATCTAAATTGATAATCGTTTCTATTGTATTTATCTTGAATGATTTCTTCAACCAGATGGAGTTTAGACCACACAGTAGGAACTCTAATGAACCATCATCAACAAAAGCAGTTAAAGGTAACTTTATGATTCACAGTACCAAGGAGATTGTTAGTGGAATAACTTTTTTTTAGAAAAGGCATCATGATTGACTTTATTGAAATGGAGTTTAGAAGAGTTTCAGAGTTTTACAAAGTAGACATTTTAAAAATATAATTGAAAATGTAATACTGTAGCAATGATGAACGGTGGAATAAAGTTAATAACAATGGCAGCACTCGCCTTTGATATAGTTTGTAGTTTACCAGATAGGCTAATCTTCAGAGCCTGAAATCTTTGGGGATAAAAAATATAGATCCTAACCTTAGTGTGGTACAATCCAGGAAGAAAATGAATTAGGTCTTAGGAAGCATTTTGACACCAACAGAGCCACATGTAGAGACGCACTCAAGCTGTAAAGAAAATCCGAACAACTATAGTCTATGTGTAGTAACACCATAAACAGTGTGTATCATTATATTCAAGCAAACATGCAATGGCACATGACAATTTAGTTGTATCGAAGGGGAAACGGAAAGTGACATTGTGTGACCCTATTTTGTTATATTTCACATCTCTCTCATGCTCTGAGTTACCTAACATGATCAGCTGTGATTGTTCATATTGCATAAGCTGGATATTAACATATGTAGCACTGTATACTAGCAGATATAATACCCTCTTTACCAGTTGTTAAGCATTGTTTTATGATATCTACGATGGTGCCTGAACATACAATATATGTGGGTCTCATACAAAACCATACATGAGGTGCACAGATGGTAAAGCTATGTCTAACTGTAATACTCAGCAAGTTTATGAATTTGAATTTGCATAATTGATATGAAAGCTAGTGCATTAATTAAATAATAAGGTCAATGGCTCAATAAAGAGTTGTACTGACCATAAAGCTATAAAAACACACTTTAAAGAACAAATAAACATACTTTCTTGAGGCAACAGTGGTACTAGATCACACTATTTGATGTTAAACTATATGATAGGAGATTACTGGCATGTGTGTTTCTATTTAATTTGTGGTGATATTCATGATATTCTCTTTACACTCATCAACATATATAGACTTGGACACATTTTTTAGCATAAAATCGTTGGTTAACATGAAAGGAGGTATTCTTGAGATACCAGGGACTGGCGTTAGACTAGAGATTCCTACTGGTGCTATTGAACAGGAATGCTTGATCCAGATGAGAATCATACCAATCAGTTTTCAAGAAGAGTCTGAATCATCATTTACAAGTAACTCAACAGTAGTAGTGGAACTTCTTCCTGATAATCTGAAGTTACATCAGTTAGCAAAACTCACCCTGCCTCACTGTCTGCAGTTTAAGAACACTGGTGGACGCAAAGCCATGGTGTACAGCAGTCACCATGCTAAAGGTACTGTTTATTTGTAGTGTGGGAACTCTGACTAAGCACACATGGACGAAACACCCCACCCCACAGTATATGCTTACTGGATGTATTGTTCTTTCCTGGTATGCAGTATCTGTCACACCTACCAAGACTATATTGGTGTGTGTGTGTTGCCTTTAGTGTTGTCAACACACAACAGATAACTGAGAGTGTATTAGGTTTCATAATCTTGATGTATGCAGCAGTCTTCACATGTAGAAATATTTGCTTGCTAAATAATTGTACAAATTCATTCTTACAGCAAAGATATGCAGAGCATATTTTAATGTTGCTAGCTAATGCAGCTGTCATCATTCCATACAAGTTATAAAGTTGACTTTCAGAAATAATAAGAATATAACATATCATCGCAATATTACTTAGTAGGTAACGGTGTTAATATAACCATCCTAATGAAACTTAACCATGTCTTCCATGGCATGAATATATGTCCTCAGCAGCTGCTTTTCCGCAATTAAACTCACTGCAAATACCACTGGGTTGCAAGCAAAAATTATTCTTGGAATACTCTATAAACAAAACTTCCGCATTATCTGTAAAAGTGTGTGCTTGGGGAGAAATGAAAATTAAGAAATGACAATATCAACTTTTCAGGCTCCTGCTATATTTTGTTTTGATACAGGTTCTAAGCCAATGTGGAGACCAAAACCTAATGTTTTGTATCAGGTGAATGACACAAACTGTGTAATCTGGATTGAAAGCTTTTCATGGGAGACATGTCAGATTGATGGCAAATATGTTGAATTTAAGCAGATCCAAGTCTATGCTGCTCGTAACCTGAACCCACTTTCTAAAATAATACCCATACATGTTGGCTTCTACCCTAAGCTGCCAGGTGAAAGACCGGTGAGTCAAAGAAAAGAGTTATCATTTGTTGCAATTAATTATTAGCTACTTCTCTTTGTAATGTAATGGTGTTAAGTAGTGTAATTAAACAGTGGTACAATAAAGCTGCTAAGACGTGGTTCAAGTTATTTGCAATGTTATTTATTATGAACACACACCAACTTTCATACCACACTTATTGTGCTAGTATCAATTTGCATGATGTCCATATGCAAGTATTAGTACAGGAAAACGAACATGAGTAGGAGTATGAGTTCAGAAAAAAACTGTATTACTGATTTAGGTGCTCTAATAAACAACACAAAAGTGTGATGTTTAATCTAGTTGGTCAGAATTTGCAAAGGAAACTTGTTCTTATTTGTGGGAAATTGATGGAAATCTCTTTCAGTAGATCTTTCGGTACATTATCAAGATCAATTTTCCATTTGGAGAGAAATTGCAGGCGGGAACGGGAAGGGACACCAGGAGAGGGGGTTCTGAGAGTAATGCTTCCAAATTTGTAGCCCAGACAAGATATAATTAATAATTTCATATAATTAATATTGCAAAAAACGAATAGTAACATGCGATTTAACAAAAAGCCACTAACACAGAGGAACAAGTTATTGGAAAGTTATACACCTTAATGACACCGAAAAGATTACAAAGACGCTTATAATAGCTACACTACAGTTGGTATAACATTTAGAAACTCGTAGTTTGGGAAAGAGGGAGGAGATTTTATGAAAGGCTGAAATATATGCGTTCGTGTGTGTTGGGTATGGGGGAGGGGGGAGCTCTTCTGATTACCTGGAAGTGAAACATCTTTAATGGTGAAATGAGCCACAGTATGTGCTTGCACAAACATCTCTATATTAGAGAATTTTCCTATAGGTAGATAAGATAACAAGATTTCACACTTGAACAGTGTTTAAAAGATGTCATAGTGCATTTCCTACAAGATTTTTTATTCACTTAATATTGTAATGATAATAATAACGATAACCATAATGATAATGATGTTCCATAATGAAGTGTACACTAACTGTATGCAACATATTGTGACGTTGTTTGAAAGTAAAATATATGTAGCAAATGTATCCATACAGGATCAGAGTAATAATTGCAGTCATAATAAATATGGAAATAGACATCGGTGTTTGACTAAGAAAGTATGAGTACCAAGTCGTTAGTTCAACAAATGAGCACAATGAGTATTAAGGGTACGGCAAAATGTACTCATGTGCTAATACAGACTCCGGTACTACAATGTTAAACATCCTTGTTGTCAAACATAAATTGGAGCGATATAAAATACCTCTGCTCCCTTTGCTTACCTATACAGATAGGCCTCAAGGTATATGGGCAAATCTGCTTTTACCTCATAACATAGAAAAACTTGTTTACCAGCATAAATGGCAGAATAATATCTAGTAGGGATGAAATTTAATAGAGATTGAATCACAAGTACTAGGTCTAAGCATGTTAATTTTACATGGATGTATTGCCTATATCTGTTTGTTTCATTAATACTATTGTTGTTTTCCATCAAGAATAATTTGCAAATTTTAGAAGAAATTCCGTTCCTATTCCAAAAAGAAGGAAACTTGCCTTTGAAGATACTATTTAAGGAGGTAATGCCCATGTCCTGGAAATATACAGGAGAGGAAAAAGGAAAGGTGATGACCTCTGATTTCTTTCATGTTGACCAATAAACACAGGTTTTTATTCATGTCTAGCTTTGGAATGACTGCATTCTTAACCAGCCTGTGTTTTGTAAATCTTTTGTTAATGTTGTTTAAATTCATCATGCTTTCCACAAAGAATTATGATCATGAAGTGTTGTATGTTATGGAACGTTTGATGTATCATGCTATGTCATTCTTAACTCTGGATTTGGAATTGATTCTGTAACATGTATTTATATCCAAAGAAAAGTATTACGTTGGTTTTCATGGCTTGCATTGTTTTAAGCTCATTTGGCATGACCATCCAATAGAGCTAATGCCATAGCAAGGTGCATCTATCTGTCTGTAAATTTTTTGAAAGGTTGTTGCTTTCAGTCCATTTGCCCAAACCTGATAAAGATGTCCAAGTTGCTGCCCATGTCAGGGGCTCCATAAGCCTTACGTCTAAATTGGAGTAGGGCAAAGTTCATTTGAGGTTAAGGCAGGTACAAAGATAAAAACCTTTTAATGCTTCTCCTCCTTGGGTGTAATTCTGATCGTTTAAGTTTGGAGTTTATGGAGTAGTCGGTTGATGAGTGGGCACAAAAGTGTTACAAGGATAGGAGGCCAAAGGATGTTTTAATAAATAATTACAGAAAGTGAAATATTTTTCAAATGAATCTTCTCTATTTGGAATTAATATCATGACGCCAAATAGCAATAATCAATAATGTAAGGTCAAAGGTCATATGCAGCTATTAGCAACCAAAAGTAAGCATTCTTCAAACCTGCATATCTCCTAGATGCTTGTTCATATTTTCAGAAACGTTGATTTAAACAGTGATATCCCCAAACTTGCTACATAGGTAGGGAACCCCCCTCATCCCACCCTCTCCATGTTGTGCATGCCGTTGTGAGGTGGCACAATATTCAGTACAGCAGAATAATTCAGGGCATATCACATTGCACCAAAGCATTGTTGGCAGAATAAGATAAGTTACGCCCAGCGGTCAAATTGTGCCCCAGTTTGATGTGAGTTAAATTGAAATTATTTTCAAGGGACGTTTATTGTAAGAACTCTTCCATAGGAATGGACTTAATTCAATCTGTGACTAAGTTGTTCTACATTAAGAGTTTTTTGCAATGCAGTGGACAGATTCCGAAAAGAAAACAATTGTCTGCACATATTTGGAGCCTTTTGGTGGGAAATGAGGGTAAGGGCAAATATTTCCCAGTGAAGCTGACCATTTTACCTCCAAAGGAAATATTTACTTTGATAGTTTCAGACAGGCTCCTATAATCTGAAGAGGACAAACAGTAGTATCTCAAATCGGTTTGCTATCTGTGTACACAAAGAGAAGATGGTTTTTGAAACTTTATAGTCTTAAAATGTAGTCACTTTGCCAAAGTCTCTCTTTGAAAGCTGGTATTGTTGAGGGAAGCACAAACATAACTGTCACTTCAGAATAATAAATATTTGTGTTTAACATATTTAGAATAAAGCAACCTTCCCTTATCACATGACTAACAATTAATTTCAGCTGCAGATAATTCCTTTCTTGAACGTAGCAGCCAACGTGGACTGTCGGTGTTCATTTGTCTTTATGAAGGTTGGAGAAGAAGAATGTATTTTAGACTTTGAAGCTACTCAGGAAGATCCAGTACATTTGATTGTCCAGTTGAAGGTTTGTAAACATTTATAGATTCATTTTGCTGTTAAATTATCACTTGACAATATTATCAGCTGTCTTTGTGAATTCTTTTACTTTTGTTGGTTAAGTTACACATTTACTTAAATATAAAACTATTGAATATGTTCCGCCTCAGTGCATGCACATCAATGAAGAACAACGTATATTTTCATTCAGTAAGCAATTAAGGCTATAAAGTATTATTCTAATAATTATGCTATGATCTATGTATGCTTGAAGTAAGGTCTTTAACTACACATATTGTTATCACACCCTAACCCATAGTGTTATGGGAATGAGATATTTTACCCTATTAACCTTTTTGGTTCGTTGCTGGAAGCAAAGGAATATATTACGTCAGGTTAGCGTGTGGTTGGTGTGTGTGTGACACCCTAGCTTTTAACATGATTTTACAAGATAGGTAACTTCTGCAGTTCTCATATTTTGATCTTGGCTTCCCCATGTTTAGTGCAAGAATTGTAATGTTTTTGGTGGAGGTCATTTGTGGTCAGCAGAGGGCAAAATGTGAAATCTAAAATTTCCAGAACCTGAACATCAAAGGAGGTTATACATGCATGGTAGGATATCCATTTTTAGTGTAAAGTTTTAGAGACTTTGGAGTAGGTCACAGTTCATTTAAGGTCACCAGGGGTCAAAATTTGAAATCTTTATATACATAATGTCTCCCAATAGAGAACTGTATTGGTTCTCATACTTAGCATTTGTCTTTCATATATTGAGTACAAGAACCATATTAGTTTGAGTGGAGGGCAAAAGTCATTTGGGGTCAACTGAGGTCCAAATGTCAAATATTAAAAATACTGTATCTTGAGAATTTTTCCTTCAAAAATAGAAAAATACAAACTTTCTAAAGGTCAGGTCTCAATGAAGATGTAAGACTTATTCTGATTTGACTTCCCCATATGTAGTAGAACCTATTTGCAGTTTTATTTGGAGGTCAAAGGTCAGCTTAGGTACATGCAATATGGACTTAAGCCAGGGTCAGCTGGCAAACAAATCTTGTGCTGAAGATGTAATGTAAAGGCAAGTAACCACTGGGAAGGGTTTCCCTCCGGTTGAGATAACCATTTGTCAAAGTATAACAATATTTAAGAATGGTAAATCTGAAAACTTGGATAAGTTTCATAAGTGCGTGTGGATTCATTCTGGAATCTTAAATCCTTGTAAGCACATGTTTTTGGAGTTTACAGTGATAGTTCCTGTTTTATGACGTTGACCTCTGGTGAACTCAAGGACCTTTGACCTCTGTACAGATTGATAGGATTCAAAATATGGGTAACTTCAGCAGTAAAGTTTGCCTGAACTTATGTATCCTTTCAGTTGTACTCCAATCGTAAAGGTTGATTGAATTTGCTCAAGTGCAATAATAAAAAAAGTGGGGGGTCTTTTGAGGTCAACAGTGGTCAAAGTATGAAAATCTTGTGAATTTACCAGTGGTCAAAACTTTCAATCTTGTCTACAGTGTTGCATTAAATATAATTAATTGTGGCATATAAGGATAACTTTTAAGCCCAATTATGGTTACTTTTTTACTAGTTAATATCGTAATACTCTGTGTCTAGCCTCATTTCAACATATATAATTGCAGGACGTTTCAGCATCATCCCTCTCAGGCATTTCTGTGCCACCACAGGCAGCAGATGTCCCACACCCAAAGAAGAGACGATTAAATGAATCTACAGTTGCAGCAATGGTAAAGTTCAGATATCAAATATACATATATATATATATATATATATATATATATATATATATATATATATATATATATATATATATATATATATTCAACTTCACTTGAATAAAGAAACATTAATTTGTGACTTGATTTGACTTGCAAGAAAATCAAATGACTTGTGATAGACTTGACCTGCTGAAATAAAATTTACCTGTGACTTGCCTTGAATTGAGACACATTGACTGGTGTAAAGTAGTCACGTGACTTGGATACAACGCTGGATATCAAACTTTAAAGTGAAGGTCCATGTTTAACATATCTATGTAGGATTTTCCTGTTTTCTGATATTAGGATGGAGTGGAAGATTATGCAGCTCTCAGTTATCATAATGTAGTCGATGCGGGACTATCTCAGTCACCAAAGAAGACTTGTGCTGAAAGTCTAACTGTCAAACAACCCCTAGTTAACATTGATTTGGAAGTCAGAACAGAAATGTTCAGGGTAATAATTTACATACACAAGATTATGCTGTCTTGGCAAACATTCTTTTTAGAGCATATTACACAAATTAATGTTTAGTGAAATACTATATACAAACAAAATGTTCAATCAATCAGCTAAACATTTTCCCTAGATACGAATCATATGAGCTTTCTGGTTCTCAACTATCTCCTTTTCCATTTCTTTCTCACAGAATCCTTCTTTACCATCTCATCAAGCAATCAGAGGAGAAGCCAAAGGGAACCCAGTAGAAGCTGAAGCAATGACAATAGATAGCGAAGTAGTGAAAAATCAAACTCTGCTGGTAAGTATTAGTGAGTGAGAACTCCCAAATACGATTCATGACTTTTGAATCAGCGATTTCTAAATGACTGATTCAGACTGACTGCTAAATTGAGACAATCGTAATTGATAACATGTTTTTTTCAGTCACTTGAAGCCGACATTTAGACATTACTGAAAGCTATATTTGCTAGACTAAGGTTTCATGTTGAATACATATAACATCTATAAACATCCCACAAAATATCAGAAAGTACACATAAATTATTGCCCTATGTGCTTCCTTTTGTTTTTAAGAAGTAATAGCATGCATATTAATGAGAAAGCGAAGCATATTAACAATAATACTATTGCAATATAAATGTTTGTTATCTTTCATATTTGGCATGTTTGTATTGTTAGTAAGTGTTTATGCGCTTGTGTTATTAAATTATTGAAAAAAGGCTGAAACCATTATGCAAATGGTAGATGGGATTTGATGTTACTTTATAGCTTCTGCTGCCAAATTGGAAAATTCTTTTGAAAGTTTATCAGTAGGTAGTGCATGAAATTATTAGAAAAAGCTATTTATTTTGGAACCAAAAATCATATCTGAGACAAACTTTGACGTATTTTGCCTTATTTGCCTGAAACACTCACATGAGGTTACACCAAAATGTCAACCACAGTCTTGCAGTACCTATGTTACATGGTTGCTGATCTTAGCATTGTATTGAAGGTGTTTAGAAGGACGTTGTGCATCTGACGTATTCTCAATTACCACATGCAGTGCTGCAGGAGCCACTGTCATACTTAACTGAACAATGATGTAACAGTTTGTGCTAATGTGACAGTGGTAACTGATATGTTCCGTACCTGGCATTAAAGGCTTAATTTTAACATGGAACTGCAACGGTCTAGACAGCTTGGATTGTTCTCTTGAAAAGAATAATATTGCTTTATTTTGTTGTCCCACAAAACATATATACACAATAATGGAATCTTTTAAAGTTTTGCAAGGAACAATGTTCAGTTTGTTGGGATTGACTTTAATGTTATAATGGCGTAATCTACATCAATCTGTTATATTTGTAAGCGATTATGTAATATATGCTCTGTGTGGAAAATGTCCGCCAGCCAAAAACCATTAAATAATAACCACCTGAAATACCTAGAAAAATACCTGTCTTAACAGATAAAGTATTAACTACAAGCACATCGGTAGTATTGAGATTCTGCAGCATTTTTCCTGTATGCTTTCAGTTTCCTGTGTCAACCCTTCATCTGAGTTTACCACTCTTTTTCTCATTAACACCTGTTTGACAATTTTTGTTTGCAAATCTGTGTCTATTAAATTATGTGTCTATTTGTGTCAAAGTCACACTTTTCGCACAAAATTGCTGCTGTTACCATGGACAATTGTAGCTTTTGTCAAGCATATTAATGATTTGATGTGGCAAAATGAAATGATAGCCCTTTAACTGTGTAGTACACAACTAATTTTCATTAAAAGTATATGATATGAGCATTTGCCTCATTATTGTTCTAGCTTTTAACCATCCACTGAGGTTTTTATATGGATTAGCTCAATTTCAATTGGAATCATGAGATAGTATCAGAACAATGAAACGAAACATTTTGTTCTTTTGTTATTTCAAGAACTTGTCAGGAACTTTTTCCAAAGAATGGCGGGATGTGGGAAGAAAACTGAAGCTTGATGAGACAGACCTTGACAACATAGAGGCGGATAACAAAAGTAAGGGACAAAAAGAAGTGGTTTACCAGCTGCTGTTACTATGGAAACGGAAAAATGGGATGGAAGCAACAAAAAAAACACTGAGAGACGCTCTTAAAGCAGCTAATCGAAAGGACCTGTCCGATTATCTTCTCAATAGGGAACAATGTGGAACAACGTCAGGTAAGTCAAAGACAACAAAACCATGAGATCATTATGGAAGATTATGTTTTTCTTGTGTTATATTTACACAATACAGTTGTGCATTCTATAGCCAACATAATATGAAAAGGAAATTAGCCTGTAGAAAGAACAATTAACATTACGTATAAAAAACCGACATTCAGCAATAAGCTCAATGTAAGTCTTTAAGCAATTTTCCATGGAAGCATGAGAAGCAAAACAATGTGCAGATTGTCAAATAGCAAGCAGCTGCAATTGTCATTGAATATTAGATTATTAAGTTACTATTATAATAGTACTGCAGTTTCCTTCAATAAAACAACACTTATATGAGTCTTACTGTTGTTTGGAAGGATTTAAACTTTGATTTCCACTTTCGAATGACCAGGCAATTGTTTTACATTTCTGTATGATCTTATTTGAAAGCTCTTCTTGGAATTTTAATTCTACTTTAGAGGTTATTCTATAAGTAAAAACAGGAAATAACCCTACACATTTATATCCGTGATATTGCCATATCTTACACCTCACAGATGATTGAGGAGAAAATGTCCGATATCCAGTCAGAGTATTCTGGTCGTCGGAAAGAGGTGATCTACAAATACTACTGCTGCTGCTGTTTTGCCATAGTCCTCACAGAAGCGTCGGCATTCTCTTGTGTGCATACAAGAGATTTATAGACTAATAATCCGCTGGGTCGTCACTCCGCTACGGATGCAGCTGGCCGTAACATACTATCATGTACAACCGCCCTTTACTACACGAACACCTACTGCTGGTGCTGCTGCATGCCTTCAATACCGTAGAACAACGCCATTTATAAAAATATCAACTATGAAAATACCGCAACGCGCATATTTAAAACTGAGGTTTCAATAAGGAGAAACGATCATGTTAAAGCTACTATTGAAAAATAGGTATAACCAAAGGGGGAAAATGTGTATTCTAGTATTATTTTATTCAATCAGAATATTACGATTTTGAACAAAACAGTGATGCTTGGTAGGGTTTGCCAAATGTTTGAATGTTCACAGACAATACAACTCGGAAACATTAAATTTGCGTTATTAATATATATTCCATAAAAATAAACATGTATCATGTAATGTGTAATGTAATGTGTTGCTAAATCATGTTAATAAACATGTATCGTTGTCATTATGTGTCTGATGGTCTACATGATGATGAGTGATACTACACATGCGAACTTGACGTAGCCTTGTGGTGAGTTCTATGACTGCAGTAAAAGGTATATTAGCCATTTTGTTTTGAACGTTGATTCCGTTCGTTTCCTGTTTCAGTTTTACTTGAGGGTGTACCCTTCATTGATCAGTAATGTAAACAATCCAAGAAATTGTATAAAATACGTTCAGTAACGAAATAAAGTTAGCTCAAAACTTCAGTTTATAGAGCTTTTCAGGCTTTAAAACCACATGGTGTTTATCAGTAAAACTTTTGATAGTTTCGAAGACAAAATAGGTAACGTTTTTAAAATCAGATGGTTTAATCAAGTAAAGGTGTGGGACAGTTGTCGATTACGGTATGTATGACCAGTATCGTAATTTACAAATCCACATGTATTTATTGGTAACGGTGTTGGATTGGTGTCGACGACCGAATGAACGAAGACAATATAAGTGTCATGCATTTTAAGTATAACATGGCGGGATAGGTGTCGACGACGGCATGAAGGAAACTGGACTGACAGCAGTGTTTCCGCAATTTACAGCATATCAATATTAATGTTGTTCTTTTTGTCACCACGCATGGCCCCATCCCTCTCATTTTTATGAAATTCTAAGAACTGAGAACTTTGACAGCAATGCAAACATTCCGAATGTATCAGATATCAAGGAGAAATCAACAAAAAGAGTATACTTGTCAAAGTGAAACCGCCACATAGCATTTGCTAACACTTACGTCACAGACCTCCTACTGTGATACAACTTCATTGCATAGATTTTTCAGTCAAAATAGGTTACATTAAATCAACCAAATCTCGAATTAGGGGTATGATATTGAGATCGGGTTTTCAACTAGCGGTGTGGAATTTATATCTCCTGAGTATAAGTTATTTTTAACTTATGATCGTTGAAAATGTGTACTCAAATTGGCTTTTCTCACATAGTAGGGAAACAATAGAATGCACTAACAAATGATGTAAAAATTACACACAACGTCAAAGTAGTTTTAAAAGAGAAGTATTTTAATTAAGTTTTTGACGTGTTTTTGTCACTTTTGACGCTTTTTGTCGGAATCTTTTGATTGTATGTTTCATTAAGGTAACAACGTATTGCGTGGCAAAATGGGACTTAGTTGAGTGTCTGCCAGTGGAATTCATACAGAACAAACAATTGAAAGCAATTCCGAAAATACTCGAACGAACATTTAAGCTAAAAAAATGTAATTCTAGGTATTTAAATAACCAGTCATGTATAGCAAGTACGGACAAGTGGTAACTATACGAAAAAACAAACTTAAGTTTTTTTTATAGAAGTAACGGTAACGTGCAAGCTTAGAACTCTGAAGTCACTTTCTTAAGAAACAATTGTTAATACTTCATATTGGGAAAAATTAATATAACCAATTAGGTACAAATAGACGCTTTCACTATTATTGTTTGTAACTGCTTACAGTAAAATGTAAAATCATCAATTTTTGCTCACATTCCTCTTCAACAATGTATGGACGTATACCTAATAGTTTTATAACAAGATGGACACTCTTTCTGACTTTCTTTCTTAACATGTACGTTTTAAGTACGTTCATTTCAGCTATTCAAATAGCTCGCACATGACTTGTACATAATGTTTTATAAAGAACGGTTCCTTCCTTTTTATATTTGAATACATTGTCATGATCGTGTAATAAAGTTTTGTATTGTGTTAGACAAGGGATCTTCTACCAGCGAGATTGCTTCAATTAAATAGATCAGAATAATGAATTGGAAAGGATGTAGTGTCCGCCAAAAAGTAATATATTGCTTTCTTTCATGTTAAAATGCTCAATTTCATCACTCATGTTGCATATTTTTGTGGATTTTGTGGAAAGATTTGCACGTTTTAAGTGTTCAGTGTTCATACCAACTAACCGATAGCCTATAACTATATTTACGCCTGTTTGAGCACTGTGTAGTAAATAATGTTAATAAAGATGTATGTTTTGTGTGTAAGGTTTACTAAATTATATAACGTCATTATTGTTTATAATTTACGGCAAGATAGTTACAATCTTTTAGACTGTCGCAATTGGTTGCATAATAATGCATTAACATACATGATATTTTATGCAAAAGATTATATAAGTGCAGTTTGCACCCGGATGCCTTGGGTATTCAACTATCAATGCATTTTACGGGGAATAGTGGTAAAACAGCGACACACGCAATATACATTAATGTTTCATTTTAATATGAGATGTTTGTTAAAGAGAAATAACTAAAATATCAATATGATATGGAGAGGGTGTTTGCTCATATGTCATCATCCTACTTTCAATCAGAGAACATTTTCTTAAAGCAATTGTTTTTCTTCAAAATGACGTTCTTGTCAATGATATTGACAAAAGTTTAAAATGAGAGATATAATTTAATTTAATTTCTTTGTATTTATTTAGGAGCAATCTCTATCACCATCTAGCATCATTATTCTAGTTATCCCTAATGTTATATATCGTAGTGGAATATTGTTGTTTTTGTCTTCAGTAAAATAATGTAACTGATTCCATGGTTACGTAATAAAAGTTCCTAATTGTCATGAAAAATCATTGAATAACTTTCAATAAAAGACAGATGCAAAAGAAATTGAAATGTTCTTAAATGATGTTATAATAAAGTATCTATGTTATAATTAATTGTGCACCAACTTTTTTTTTAAATTATAATTTAAACCCCCAGGACGATGTAGCATCTTGGCTCCTATAACAGAAATGATGGTTGGTAACCTGCGTACTGATTAACTATGATCTCACTGATTGCAAAATTAAAGGTGCTTTGCAAGAACATCCAGTATGTTAAGATAGTCGCAGATATGCTACAAAGGCTATCCTTGTCACAACTTAGTAAAATTGATTAAAAACATCGGGTATCTATTTTAACTGGATATTTCTTGAACGTCGGCTACCCCTTCACTTAATTAGGTAGGGTATTTCTAGGGCCGACAAATTGAATCGTGAGGGCTTATTGAAATTACAAGTAAAAAAACCCTAAAAACAAGTATTTCGCTTGTGACCAAATACAATCCCCTCATCAACTCCATATGAACACTGTCAAACGGTCAGTATGTAAGAGAATCGTTTAAGGTACTAGCTTCTCGTCAACCCCCTCACCTTCGATTCACTCACTTTCTCCAGACTTCCCAACCCAGTTTCTACCTCCGCAAGCAATTTCCGTTGTGGAAAACCTCGCTGCCAAATATGCCCCCATATATCTCCTGACACTATGGTTAAATTCGACTATGGTCGACTATGGTCTGAGACCCCCTTCCCTCTCTTGTGATTCTGACTTTATTCAGTTCTCTAGTAGTCTGATGTGAGTAAATATCTCATCTTGTTGGGATAGAAGGGTTGGATATGGCAATTTTCGATTGTTCTTTCATGAACAATGGGTATCACTTTTAACCTATCACATGATTAATCCGAGGAAATACAAATATTCGTCCCAGCAACTTTCAGCAATTTTTGTCAGTAAATTTTACAGATTTTGTTTACAGTGTACACCATGATATTTGCTCCATTCTTTGAAAAGTCGTTCTTTATCCGACCTGAGTTAGCAAAAATGAAGGAGACCATGTTAAATACATCCACTCTACTTCCTGTCTGGATTTCAATCATTTATTCAGTTCTATTAGCCTGTAGAAACATTATGAAACTAAAGTGATTCTATCTAGCCACAGAAGGTATGCGACAGTATGTGACACTAAAAATCTATGTTTTATCGCCATGTCTGTTTTCACATCCGGTTGAAAGGAAGTAAAACAAGGTTTGTGATAACCTATACCAAACATAAAATATTTGAAAAAAATAACCATATCATATTTACAATGCTGCTGGAAAATGCTATTTAATGTTCATTCACTAATTTGATGAATCTGGAATATGCAATGTTTCTGCAATAAAAATGATATTGGAAATTGAATTATACATTGAAGGCAAGTAGAAATATATCGTTTTCATGCAAAACAAACCACTGTTTGTTGGGTGCTACAAAACATCATTATTCTCAGGCTCATAGGTTTACAACAACTCTCACAAAGAATATGTTAAAAATGAAACTGAAGTGATTCTATCTAGCCACGGAAGATATGTGACACTGTGACAGTATGTGACACTAAAAATATATGCTTTATTGCCATTTCTGTTTTCACATCCGGTTGAAAAGAAGTAGAACAAGGTTTGTGATTACCTTTAGCAAACATAATTCTTGTTAAAAAAAAAACGTTATCTTACTTACAATGCTGCTGAATGATATTTAGAATTGCATTTTACATTGTTGGCAATTAGAAATATATCGTTTTCATGCAGAACAAACCACTGTTTGTTGGGTGCTACAAAACATCCGTTTTTTCAGGCTGATAGTTTTACAACAACTCTCACAAAGGAAAGGTTACAAATCGCGTTACAATAATTATTTTTCTACGACACCAAAGGACACAAATCACCTCCCCTCAATTGGACCAAACAATGGTAAACAAAGAGACTTAAGGAAATTCAACTAAACATCTAGGTCAGTTGTTTTATAACGGCAAGACAAAATAACATGCAGTTGAAAATTGAGAAACTTGATTAATTTCCAACCAATCACGGAACTATTGGCGAAAGGGCGTGGTAAGTTTTATTCATGCTTTATTTGAATTCTCCAGCCTTCACCACTAACTATAATTACTAAAGGGATGGATATCATATATAGAATCACCTAAGTTAAAGATACAGGATATAACCTGCAAAAATGGTTCACTGGGGATGAAGCACCTAGCTATAATACAATTCACAACTTTTACATATCACATGTACCACGAAATTGATAAACTCTATCTTGTGTTTCAGTATGAAACTTTCAAAATGACTGCAAATTGGCCTAGCTTAAGGCTAGGGGAACAGTAAGTGAATTCAGTCAGACAATCTTTTCCTTTGGTGCATGCAATTTCAGGATTATATCCCAATATTGGATAAGTGAGAAACCAATTCGAAATAAGTATCATGTGGATACCTGTTCTTAATAACACGAAAAGTCAATACGTTTATTTAGATACGTTTCATGTATATGTAGGGATATCATTTCTCATTAAACCGAAATAAATCACAGAGATCTAGGCGCACATTTTGTGTTAGTTGGTGAAATTTTTTTAACTTTTCTGTTTGAATGTTTTTCATGGTTGCCATGGGAACTGATGGAACAATTTTCATATCAAACGGTTACAACAAAAACAGTGAAAAATATTGTGAAGAAAACATCGATTACTTCTCAATGAATTCTGCTAATAATTAAACATTTGTCAACTATTGTTGACGCACACGTTTTAATATCCTGTAAGTTGCTCCTATCCTGCTTACTATTGACATTATTGCATTCATATCAGTTTGATAATATAACACAAAAGACTATTTAGACGATTGCAGAAGGTTCTTTTTGTTCTTTCAAAAGTTCTTGAACTTCTTTCCTTGCAGCTTCTGCTGTCTGAACTGTTTCTATTAGGATCATTTTTAAAGTTCTAATTGGGCACAAATAAATAACATCAACAAAATCCTTTTCTAGAGCGTCATGTCTGCTTCATCTCAATTGCTTGTGCTCTCGATTCGACCCCAGTGAGTTTAATCCAGTCATTCGCAGGTCATGTGACGTCATAATGCTTGGAAGTGTCTACGGGATGCAACTAAACATGGTATGTCTGCAACATATTTTCCGCTTGCATTGTCTTATATCGTAACCTACATAAAAACAGTTGGTTAACGTAGTATTACAGGCTCTTCCAACGCATGCAATCAACAATTTAAAGGTATTCCATTCTGGCTTTAACTAAGTTTAGTTTTAATTATTTGAAAGAAGGTATACGGCTGGTTTCGAGAGAAAAATAAGAACGCAGAGCTTCAGTGTTTCGTTATATTATTGTTACAATATTTTGCTTGATTTCTTATATTTTGAGGGAGTTGAGGGTGTTTGGTGGATTCCCATCGGTTTTACCTGCATTTCAATAGATTTAATTATCGATACATAAGGGGGAAGGGGGTTGCGATAACCTTTATAGATAGCAGCCACATAGCCTTTATGACGTTATATTGTCTTTTCCTGATTTAATGAACCACAGTTCTTTAACAAAACGCGCACTATGGTTATTTACCTTTATCAAACGAAAGACTTGTATGCTAAATTACATACGTTTCATGCTCATTATGTAAGGGATTATTCATTTGGTTAAGGTGACATCAAAAAATGCACATGCGTCACATCGTACGGTTGGTAATTGTGAGAGAAATCTACTTCTATTGTATTATTTCAATCTTTGTATTACGTTGCTAAAGCAAATGAAGATAGACATTTTATATACATTTGATATAATGATTGAAGTAAGTTCATTTTCTTCAAAAACTTTACAAATCAAAAATGGACGAACGTGTTTTACTGCCTTGTAATTGCTGCTAAGTTGCTTGTATTATTGACATCAAATGAAAACATAAAACCAGTTTTTCATACGCGAAAGTTCTGTTGCTTATATAAAACACAATCACACTTGCTGTACTGCAATTAAAGCTACTAATATAGTCCTTGTTGCAAATTGCATTCATATCGGATTCCTTTTACTTTTATCAGCCGGATACAAGTTACTGCGAAAATCACTTCACTGACCTTCGAATTTGACTTTACTGCTTGTTATTGCTGTAAATTCATTACATTTGCGATTAAGACCTGAACGCTCTGTCTTTGAGTTTTTGAGTTCTCCTTTGTAATATACGAATTTGTCAAGAAGCTAACAATTTGCTTCAATCTTCGATGAAAACCCAAGGTTGAGAAATATCATCAGTATTAAGCACTTTCATTATAATTACAACAGCGTTAGTACTTTTAAGAAAGAATCTGCATCAAATACTAAGATGGAGATTAAAGCTGTCAATACACATATGGCATATTTGCTATTACACCTAATTTGAACAGAAAAATGTCATTGTTACAGTTGAATACTGTGAATATGAAAGCATTGTGTAAAATTGGCTATAGCGAAAGGACCATGTTCAATAATGCATGCTATGTATATGGAACAATGTGGCTAAATAACCGATGCTGCACCCACCCTAGAGACCAATGGACAGATTCGTAGTCAGATGATGGGGGTGCAAGGTGTATTTTACAGACACTTTCAGTGACGAAATGTAGAACAACAAACAATCGCAAAAAGGAAAATGAAAATCTGTTTTGATATATATTACATATGGTTTTATAGCACGGTGTGATGTGTTTTTCAAAATAATTTTCTCATTAACAATGCTAATAGAGTAAGTTAACTTTAATTCGCCGATCATATTTTTAGTCGAAGCTCCTTGTGTGGTATGGAACCTAAATTTCGTCTTTATTAAGTCTTTAATTAATAATATGGAGATATAAGATACTTGTGTATATGCACCTATCCACATGTATTGTTATTGTTTTGTAATGATTTGATCGTTAATATATACAGGGCCTTAGTCACTGGGAGCACGCTTGCATGTGCTTCCTGCAGTACTCCCCTCCCCTCCAGAAGAACTTAGAAGAACCATTTCGTTATCCTCCAAACGATGTCGAATCCGTATTTATACACATGCACCGAAAGGGTAATTTTCATAGCAAATAATATCTTCGATTGGGCGCATATATCGTAGTTCAACTGATTAACACTAAAATTGTGCTAAATGACGATATGTCCACAATTTATACCAATTGATTCCAAGCATATTAGAAAACAATTGAAAAATATGAAATCATGTTTTTGGCTGTCTCCATCGGGAACAGCAAAATAAACAAGATTAACTAAATTGGGATTTCTATGAACTACGATAATGGCATGCATTAATTAAAATAAGATTAACCATAAGGAAGGTTACATATTATCAATCCAAACAATTTCAAAATAAGGTAAAAACTCTGCAAAACGGTATTGCTCAGAAGCAACCAGCACGTTACCGTGTTGTTAAGTTACCTGTCGACTTCTTAAATTAGTTAATTTCTACTTGTATCATGCAATATATTGTTTCAAGTCTGAGGTTTGTAACATTGCAAAACCGAACATATTAAGAAGACAAAATGTTTTAAAGTGGCAGCAGTTCCATAATGTTTGAAGTTGTAACATCACTGCCCGTTATTTCGTGAATCGGGAACCAAGTTTTTCTGCAGACAAGCGGATCCAGGGAACAATTGTAAGGGTTGTACATCGCTTTTTGCCAAGGACAAAAGAAGAAGCTAGGGTGCCCCCAAGATCCTCATAAGTTGCATTCATCTTACCCAGGTCCACATGAGGTAGTATATTATTCATTACATGTTGTTCTAGTAACAACGGAATGTGAGTCTATCCATCAAACTGTGGGAAATGAAGGTGAGTTTTAAAGGAACTAACGACATGCTTTAATGTTTCCGTTTTTTTTTTATCTTGGTGGATTGTACTTTGTAATTGTTATGCAAATGGTGACGCATTCTTCTTATCATATTTAACAATGTTGATGCGTGGTCGCGTGATCAATTCACCATCTATCTCCCTGTACTGAAGCGGTACTGTGAAACTTTATGGGTTATTCCTTTGTGACACAATATCTTCTTTATATCTGTTTCTGTGATTTCTGAATGGCTGTCAAATACATCAGTCGTTAAAATGATGTAATTAATATTTTGTGTCATTAATTTATGTAATATAGCAATCAATTTAACACTGACACGTCGTAGTCTACTATATTAAAACTGATTGTTTCGGTTTGCAAAGTTTTCACCTTCAAACAATTTTAAAAGTTTGGTTGCTCCTTCTACCATGGAATAAATGATGGTATCAGCGTCTAGTAAACACAAATTGGTAAATGCTTACATACCATGTTTTACCCTTTAATACTTAATCGACCAAAATACACCATTAATGTGGTTGTTAACATGATGTTAGTGTTAACGATAATAATATATAATACAGATGCCAGCTTCCCTTACTTCACCGTTAATTGTTTACATTGTCTCTGTAACATTAATATGTATGTTCAACTGGAAAGTATTTTATTCAGCTTCATTTGGTCCAGAAAACCAGACAAAGTTAAGCGCACTACACTGATAAGCTCTATTTCAGAATGGAGGTTAAATGCAACCCATATTAACAATTTTATAAATGGTTTGAAATGCACTTGGTTAAACGATATACTGATGCAAACGTTGCCTTTTGGAAAATTTACTTCAATAATTATCTAAAAGAATATGGAGCTGAGTTAATTTTTGATTCCAACTACAAGGCAGGTTATGTGGTCACGCATACTGCATTCATTGATGATGGTCTTAATGCTTGGTCTGATTTTGCATTTAAAGAAGTTAACGATAACTTTAAAAGTCAAGTCATCTGGAATAATCATCATAACAAAGTAAATGACAAAGTAAATGACAAAGTAAGATTTTATAAAACATGGTTTTAAGATGCATTAATGATATCATTGGTGAAAATTATCACTTTTTATCGTACTCAGACTTCAGAGAAAAGTATCATATTAGCCGCTCTTTCATTGTTTATTATGGGATAATTAATGCCATCCCAGTTCACTGGAGAAGGTCATTTAGTCTAGCTCAGACTGGCACACCTGTCGAGGTGTATTTATAAGCAACTTATTTTACAGGCATGTATGAGTTATAGGTCGATTGATAAAAACTTTGTTTTAAGTGATTTTCCAAACTCCTTTTAAATCCTTAAGATAAAATACTAATATCATTTATTTTCAATACCGTTTTCTGCACCGCAATTCTAGGAACTAATTATTTTTTAATTAATTTGTTATTTCTCATAAAGAAAACGGTAGACCCCCTCTGTAATCTGTGCGGACGTAGAGATGAAACAATTGAGCACTTTTAATGGGAATGTAATGCAAGTCCTAATTTTATTTTGGACGTCTAGCAAAGGATTTTTTAAGACAGTTTTTTTCAAAAAAAGGATATTTTCTTTGGATATCAACTTTTGTTGAAACATCCATTGAACTTTCTCATCTTTCATATTTAATACTACATTTTCCAGAAAAGTTACAAAGTTTCTATATTAATTTAAGTTCGCATCACAGGTACAATTCTCCTAGGCATTTTCCTAATAGCATTTCAAGATCTGCTTTTGGCGGGTGCAGAATGTTATTTGAGTAACAAGATTAAGTTAAAAGACTTTACTTATTAGTTTTGCATAAAATGTAGCAGGTAATACCTGTTTGCTTCAATTTCCTTGTGTCTGTTTGAGAAACAGACATTATTTGTTGTTACTTTGCGGAAAGTATATTGAAATAAGTGTTGGCAAAATAAAATAAAAAATAACGGTGGTTAGCCTAAGTTACTGTAGGGGTATACGAACCGCCTGTTGTTAGTCCATGATAAAAATTCCCGATCTTGTCCGTGAAATTTCCTTCAATGTGGACACTGTCACGAACTAAATGTATCCAATATATCGTTGTATTTATTAATAGGGATGAACTATGTTAGTATGTTTCATTGCAAAAGCAAAGAATCAACAGTATCTGCACTTCGAAGTTTCATTTATGCAATAATAGCATAAAATTACTCAAGAACATTGCACCCATTCCATCTTTACCGACCTGCAACTTGTTTACAATCGACGTACCACAGAGAAACGTTAAAGAGCAGAAATCGGCTCCGGCCAAATGTCGTATTTCACAAACAAACTGTGGAAAAGTTCATACAATTGCCAAGTAGTCCTGTTACAGAGAATGACAGCGAACTACATAAGAAGCCTGAATAACAAGTAAATATTTGACTTGATCAAGTCTCCCGTGGGTGGAATTATTTTCAACATGACGGGAAGATTAAGATGGAAACATTTTGCTACTTACACCAAAAAGCGTACTGGTCATGAATACAAAACAAATGTTCATAATCGTAGCATTTGATATGTGACTTACATTTCATCATAACTGAAAACTCTACAGAAGGCCCTGTTATTGGGACCTCACAAAAATATTTTCCTGAACCAACTTTGGTTCTCCATCATTCAAATGACATTTCAGCAGGTTTGGAAAAACGCTCTAGGAGAGGTAGCATATTTTTCAGAAAATGGCCTCTCGTGACCTCAAATGACTTTTAAATATAAAATGTATGATCGCATATATGACAAGTTAACTCACAGGAAGCAATGAAGAAATTTCAGCTGAATCGAATGAAAAATGACGAAAAATAGTAGGCATTCAAACACGGTGACAAAATGTGACAGAATTTCGGAAGAACCGCACGCTGACTTTAACTTAACTGAAAGCTTTCAGCTGAGTTGCAAATGAATGTCAGGGGCGCAGTCACATATATGTCTAGGGGGAGAGGGTACCCCATACACCAACTGACAAACAAAATATTAAAAAAACTCTCACTGTACAGTACATAACATGTTAACGGATATATACTTGAACATCTGAATGGTTGAAATACTTCAAAATTGTTTCAAAACGTACAACAGTGTAGCACAATATTGCGCGTACACAAACTTCATTTACAATAATTTCTTAATACGGAGGGGCACTATGGGTCTCCCTCCCCTACACCCTCTATTTACCTTACCATTATTCTTTTGAGCGCGGGGGGGGCTAGGGGGTTGTGAGTTGGAGCTGCAGTTAACTAGATGTAAGTATCAGTTCAACAGGGAGGGGAGCTTGCGATATCCTTTAAAGATAGCAGTCCTATAGATGACAATTTTTGTGCTGTTTTGTGCTGTTTTGATGAACGACAATTTAATGATGAAATGCGCAGTATGAGTATTTGCCACCAAGAAACGAAAGACATGTTTGTTAAACTACATACGTTTCATGCGTGTTATGAAATGAATTTGATCATTTAGCGAAGGAGACGTAAAAACCTATATATACGTCAAAACGTTTGGTTGGTAAATATGAGCGAAAGCTACTTCTATTGTACTGTTTGAATATTTGTATTAGGTCACCATAGCAGATGGTTTACTGATGACGTATTATACATATTCATGGTTGATTTCAAACTGTCTTACGTCACGTTGAATACTGTTTAAACAAGTAGACTTTAACATATATCATGGACAAAGGTTCGTACTGACATCTAGTGTTCGAGAGCTTTATATGATGATCAACGGTGAACAGCTGTAGGTTACTTAATATGCCTGTAAAGCTTACAGCAAAGTCTTGTACGAAACTTGTCACCAGAAGGACAAAAATGACTCTAGTGCTTCTTTTGTTTGGATTATCTACATGGCTTAATGTAGTAGATGGTGAGCTTGATTATACCCTTTGTTTTTATACTCTTTCAGAATTTTATCTCCGTAATGGTAATACGATCCTGGTTGGTTCACGCTGATAGTTATCTGTAAGGGGAGATGTGTATGGTTAGGGTTGGGTGAGGAGTCGTTGTTTAAGATGAGCAACAAATCTAAAAAAACGAAAGCGATTGGAATCAATAAATCGTTTAGAAAGGAAAAGAGTGCACATTTGTCGGTGTTTGAAATGAACTGGATACATTTATTGTAAACATCTTGCGTATATTGAGCAGATCGGAGTAGTGTGGAGTGGAAAACGAACTTTGTGAAGTGAAGAGATTATACAGAAATTTTACACAATGCATTGAATTGAATTAAGACAAGTGACAAAGAATAACATAGACTAGAATAGACTATAAGTTTAAATACTATAGTGTAGGGTAGAATATAGAAGTGACAAACTTTAAAATGAAGTTTGTAATTGGTTGGACTGAAGTTGAATACTTTAGTAATAGCGTAACATAGACAGAATACACTACAGTGAAATAAAATTTAAGATGTGCATAATGGAATATGTAGTGCACTAAAGTGATATAGTGCACTAAAGTGATATAGTGCACTGAAGTGATGTGAACTGAAGTGAAGTGCACTGAAGTGATAGAGTGCACTGAAGTGATAGAGTGCACTGAAGTGAAGTGAAGTGAAGTGCACTGAAGTGATGAAGTGCACTAAAGTGATATAGTGCACTGAAGTGATATAGTGCACTGAAGTGATAAAGTGCACCTAAGTGAAGTGCACTGAAGTGAAGTGAAGTGCACTGAAGTGAAAAGCACTGAATAGAATAGGTAAAGCATATGCATAGCATCATGTGTAGGGGCGCGAGGTGGATCAGAATGGGCTGAATGGACCTGAATGGACCAGAATGGAGGGACTGGAGTGGGGTGATGGGGGGTGATGTGGAATGGTTGTTCAAAGTGAAAGGCTTTATAGTATTACTAGTATTTGATATTAAACAAGTGACCAGACATTGGTTACACCAACCCATTATAGTTCTTATTGAACATTAATAAATAAGATATAAACACAATTATTTTCCAGGGCGTAATGTCTGCTTCATCTCAACTGTTAGTGCTCTTGGTTCGACCCCGGTGAGTTTAATCCAGTCATTCAGGAGGCCATGTGACGTCATAATGCTCGGAGGTGTCTACCAGATGGTGCCTGACTTTTTAAAATTGCAAATACATGAGTGTCTCAATGCAACTAAATATGGTATGTCTGTAACATGTCTTTATCACGACAATATAACGTTTTGAGGAACTGACTTAATATAGTCAAAACAATACAAAAGCTAAAAGGAGGAAAGAGGAAGGAAAAATAAAAGAAATTCTCATCCTTTTATTGATTAAAATAAAACCAAACTGTTATCAAACTGATTATCCGCTAACAAGTCCGTGTAAGAGAATGTGTAAAATGTGTAAGCTTAAGATGTTTCGATCCTAGCAGGATCTTCTACAGATGTTGACTGACAAGTTACAGTAACAGAAGGGACAAATACATACACAGAATATAGACAGGTTAATAAGCAGGGTTAACACAAAAGAGAAAGATGTACGAGGATTAGTAGACAAGGGATGGAGAGAAGAAAAAAAGGTAGGAGATAAACTGTGACAATGAGAGGAGTAAGGGAAGAGGGTCGGGAGTAAACTAGAGAAGGGCAAAGACAGAACATTATCGAGAAAATATCCTGCTCGGATCGAAACGTCAGGCCCTCTTACATCTACACTTTTAAAGATCCATATATTTAGATATTTTCGTTTTCCAGGTGTGTTTGTTTCACTTACACTGTCTTATATCGTTACCTACGAATGCAAAGTTTCAGAAGGGGGTAAGGCATGCTCTTCCTACACATGGCAGATTTATAAGCTATTTTATTCTGGCATTAACTAATTTAAGTGAATGCCAGATTTATTAGAAGACATTAGGTGAATAAAACGCGACAAGTCTTTCTGCATCACTGTTAAGAACAAAATTATATATTGTATTGTAACATAATTTCAACAGCTTGATATTTAATATTAAAGGAATACTCTGGTAGCAAGCATTTTGCTTAGTAAAACAATCCGTTGTTATCTACTATTTATAAATTGTTGCCGTGTATTTTCGTATAACATGACATCTTGACGATTCAATTAAATTATTAAACGAACTTACTTCCGCTATGTAAGCTCTCTTTACTGACATTGAAAGTCTCTAATACGTTTGAAGTAAATCATCTCTGAAACTTTGAAGTTTTCTGCACTATTTACTTTGTATTTATTTAATCTGATTTGCCAAACATTTCCATGTGTGATAGATAACCTTTTTGGTTATCAAAAAACGTATTAAATGTTTATCCTTCTTATTATTCAACTTTTAACAGAAATTAAATAGTAAAGTTTCAATGCATTCAATATTTAGATGGAGAAGCTTAATTAAATAGCGGTGAAGAACTGAACATGCTCAGACAAAGAAAGGAAAATTTACTAAAGGACAAAAAAAGAGAGATTATATTGGTAAAATCTAATTTGAGCAGCCTTAGAATCTTTAGGCTTTTTCTCAATCGACTTTTGAAACCTTAAAAAGAAAACTATATTTTGCTGACAAGACACATTACAATTTATAAATACTGAAGAATTCGTCTAACCTCCCTTTTTTAATTTTCATAGAATTTCTTTAACTTTTCATTTTTTGGGCAAAATAAAGTTTAATGGCATGTCTTTTAAAAATTCTGTATGGTTTCCTTACGCAAAGCACAAATGTTTCATATTTGTTGATATTAGGTCTACTATACATCGTTGGTTACAAAACATACACTACAATCTCTCTCCCTCTCTCGCTACTTTAATGTTATCCCACTAAATTGCCTGCAGATATATGTTTTCGAAAAACCTTTCATTATTGCTACTTAAAGCTAAAAATTCAGCTACATCTTCCCTTATTAATTGCTTAGTTTTAGTTTCACGGTCGAGAATCGTATCACGAAGTGTCGATAAATCGATAAATGAATTGAATAGAAGTATGTTAACAAACAAACGCTCAGCAGGACGTGAAAGCCATCTTTTGTATTTACAAAGTTTTAGAAATGAATAAATCAATTTGTAACAGATTGAGACATTATTGTTACGTTAGCTTAACGTTATAGATTTTGTTGTTAATAATTTATATTTCCAAACGCCTTTAAGCAATCTGATGAATACATGACAACAAATGGGCATGTACACTGTTCGATAACAGAGTGCTTTCAATTGCTAGTTGTTGAAAAGGATTTCCCCAACAAAAAAGTTAACGCTTGGCATATGAAAGAGGAACATAATATTCTAAGCACGGTTTCTATACAGTTTTCTAAATTTACTTCCCATTTCCTATACTTGCATCTCATAAATTGATTATGTTATCGTCATTTGTATATTGTTAACCCAGCATCCACTAAGGTAGAGTTGAAAACCTATTGAATCCGAGGTCAAAACCATAAAAGAGTGCAAAGTGAAGTAAAAACAAACTATTTTGCTGCCAGTGTGCAACTATGACGTCACTCATGTACTCATCTAAGTTCAATTATGGTACAACTTATGACAGTTTGTGATATCTATATTTTGAATTCATGCAAGAATTGCAAGTTTCACCAGACTGATTAAAATATGGTTCTCTCTCATTAATAATAACCTCCATTCTCCCTTTGGGTTATCACTCTAGTTCAATATAAGTATACCTACGATTAATGTAACATATTGAGATAACTATGGTACATTTGTCCATGTAATTGGTGGATATTCAATACGTTGAGTTTTCTCGTTTATTTATGCATGACTTGTGATTATAATAATGAGACGAAGCGTCTGTGTGACAATATATTAAAATGGAATCAAATGAATTGACGTATCTATCATTTCAATCTCATATCCCTAAAGGTGTATTTTTAATTTATACTTTAGTCAAAGCTTGATACCGATGATACTTATTTTGAGACTTAATATGTTAAACAAACGCAAATATCTCTTTTATATTCGATTATAGCGTCCTGAACTTTGTTCACTAGTCAACTTAATATCGTTTGTATTAATTTCTCGACCTTTTTAAAAAAAAATAACGTTACTGCAACACTTCCTTTCAATAAAAAAAATTCATGATTTGTAAATTGTTATGAAATGATTTTTACCCAAAGCATCATTTGGGGTGGCACCTTCTTCGCAAGAAGCAGTCATAACTACTTCAACGGATTTGGAAACATCACCACGAAAGATATTTAGCTGTACCCATCGACCTTCCGAGGTCATAAATAGACCTATACGTAAGTATATACAATAACACTTTAATTGTTTAAACAGCTTGAATCATAAAATAGTAAACAGAAAGAGAGAGTTCTAACAACTATACTTTCTCTTTATGTGTTATCATTTGTTGAATATAGTCTGATTTATTGTGATTGTCGGACTCCTGCCGGAGCTATCAGCCCATACTTTCAAATATTTGTATTTGTAGTAGTACGGGAATATATGTAAGGTCTCGACTGAGCGTCACATATTTTGCGAAACCACAGTTTACACAGGTGACGAACATACTATGTTATTACTTTCTATAACGATTACATCACCTGATAGTCTTGAAGCGGGATCAGATCTACAGTTCTGATGACACTAAAATTCATAAATATTCATGATTTTTATTACAATTTAATTCATCTTTAAGCCAACCAATCGAAAATATTAGCTCTAACTATGAAGTACAAACCTTCTTCATTGTACATTACGGTATCTTGTACAAACAATAGGTTGGAGCTTAAATTCATGATTGACATTCATTGATTTCGTTATTGACTGAGGTCTGACGTCATTGCCTAACCTTTCCACAAAACTATGATGGGTCGTTTGTCAGATCTATCTGTTTATCCTTCGTCTTTGCCAGTAAAAGGGTTTTAAGTATAAATGTTATAAATATTCTTTTGAAGTCTGCCGTCATGTTTTCGTAGGTCTCACAATAGGTGATGGAAAAAGATGATGGAGAAAATAAAAGTTAAAAGTTAAACGATATTATCGATGTTCGATTTTTAAATGGATTCATAACTTTTGTCTGTATATTGTCCACAATTGCTCAGGGTAAACAGAGTTATAGTACAATGTTGTAAAGTGAATAAAAAATTATTAACGACAGACAGACAACGTTACAAACGGAGATTACTTTTATGGTATCTCGATGGGTATATTGTCTACAATCTCAAATGGAAAATAAACAACTGCAGGGGGACTCGGTGATTTCATCTAGGGTAGCTGTGAGGGGGATGAAAATCGTTTACAGAGAAAGTTAAGTTATTACTAATAAGGATTACTAGTACACTAATCGGTGCTCACTCTATTCTTTCAAATATTTTCAAATATTTAACTGCTTAGCTTTAAATACATCAACATTCATCATTATTTTGCGTACCATCCTAAAACAAACTGCTCTGCACAAGATATCGGTACGACGAGAACAGTGTGTTTATCATCAAGTAACTGCATTGCCAGCTTACCACTAAACATTGCACTAATACCTTTATTGACAACGTTATTTATAGTGCGCTCACATTGTAAGTTTAATACACGCGCACGGTTTTGTTAAAAGGTAAAGTTGGTATTGCTCTTAATCCGAAATCCATTCCAATTGAATGTGATGGTGACATTTCTTTCTTGATCTTTCAGAGTTGCCGGTGCCGCATTCAATTACATACGGCAGTGTCGAACCAGATGAAGGAAATTATGCCTCTGAGATTGGATATGCTAATACAGATAGAGTAACTGTCAGTAGTGAAGACACAGAGAATACTAAAGGTAGCATTGATGAGGAAACAGCTGGACCAACTTCGGCTATAATTCATTTTGTTGGTGATGATAATAGCGATGGTGATAGTAGCGGGGCTGAAATTGAAAGTAATGCAGTAACTAGTGCACATTCTAGTGGTGATGGTAGTGGTGGCAATAGCGACCATAACAGTGGCGGGGCTGCGAATGAGAGTAATGCAGTAATTAGTGCAGTTTCTAGTGGTGATGGTAGTGGTGGCAATAGCGACGATAACAGTGCAGGCGCAGCGAGTGGGAGTAATGCAGTAGCTAGTGCAGTTTCTAGTGGTGATGGTAGTGGTGGCAATAGCGACCATAACAGTGCAGGGGATGCGAGTGGGAGTAATGCAGTAACTAGTGCAGTTTCTAGTGGTGATGGTAGTGATGGCAATAGCGACCATAACAGTGGCGGGGCTGCGAGTGGGAGTAATGCAGTAACTAGTGCAGTTTCTAGTGGTGATGGTATTAGTGGCAATAGCGACCATAACAGTGCAGGGGATGTGAGTGGGAGAATGCAGTAGCTAGTGCAGTTTCTAGTGGTAATGGTAGTGGTGGCAATAGCGACCACAACAGTGGCGGGGCTGCAAGTGAGAGTAATGCAGTAACTAGTGCAGTTTCTAGTGGTGATGGTAGTGGTGGCAATAGCTACGATAACAGTGGCGGGGCTGCGAATGGGAGTAATGCAGTAATTAGTGCAGTTTCTAGTGGTGATGGTAGTGGTGGCAATAGCGACGATAACAGTGCAGGCGCAGCGAGTGGGAGTAATGCAGTAACTAGTGCAGTTTCTAGTGGTGATGGTAGTGGTGGCAATAGCGACCATAACAGTGCAGGGGATGTGAGTGGGAGTAATGCAGTAGCTAGTGCAGTTTCTAGTGGTGATGGTAGTGGTGGCAATAGCGACCATAACAGTGCAGGGGATGCGAGTGGGAGTAATGCAGTAGCTAGTGCAGTTTCTAGTGGTGATGGTAGTGGTGGCAATAGCGACCATAACAGTGGCGGGGCTGCGAGTGGGAGTAATGCAGTAACTAGTGCAGTTTCTAGTGGTGATGGTATTAGTGGCAATAGCGACGATAACAGTGCAGGCGCAGCGAGTGGGAGTAATGCAGTAACTAGTGCAGTTTCTAGTGATGATGGTAGTGGTGGCAATAGCGACCACAACAGTGGCGGGGCTGCGAGTGAGAGTAATGCAGTAACTAGTGCAGTTTCTAATGGTGATGGTATTAGTGGCAATAGCGACAATAACAGTGCAGGGGATGCGAGTGGGAGTAATGCAGTAGCTAGTGCAGTTTCTAGTGATGATGGTAGTGGTGGCAATAGCGAAGATAATAGTGTCGGGGCTGCGAGTGGGAGTAATGCAATAACTAGTGCAGTTTCTAGTGTCGATGGTAGTGATGGCAATAGCGACGATAACAGTGCCGGGGATGCAAGTGGAAGTAATGCAGTAACTAATGCAGTTTCTAGTGGTGATGGTAGTAATGGCAATAGCGACGATAACAGAGGCGGTGCTGCAAATGGGAGTTTCTAGATAGCAGTGTGAAGTGGAAGTAGTACAGAGTGTACAGTACTACAGTGGCAGTAAAACTGGTTATAATTGCGTTGCGGAACTTGGTGGGACTACAATGATATAAATTATCGAATTGTGAAGGTACCTGCAAGTAGTATTACAGTAGCGTGTCGGGGATGTCGCCAAGCCCTTGATTAAAATAAAATCAGTCGGACGCATGATTGGTTTTAGTGGGATTACCTATAGTATTCTTTAGCAGAGGAAGAATAGTTTTAACCAACGTATAGTCAGGTGTTTTATATATATATATATATATATATATATATATATATATATATATATATATATATATATATATATATATATATATATATCAATGGTTATATACGTCTGGAATTAAGTATAGATATAGAGCAGCAACGTATACTTATTATGCATGGGAATATTTTATTGCTTTCAGTTTTAGATGGAGGTTGACGCATATTGACCATTATAAGAATAGGATATAACACTAGTTGTATGTAACGTGTGTTCGCTATGGATGAGAATCAGATGCATAGTCAGTGTGGGTAGGCTAATGTTAAGTATTTTGTGATGGAAGATTGAAAGATAGTACAACCAGCATTGATGGGTATGTCATTCAGTATGAAGTGATCAAGTATCTCATACTTCCTATTAGCGATGTTGAGTAATGTGATGCAAATTCTTTTGTTTAAAATGATTAATGCATCCTGATTTACAACTGTAGTACACATTACATAGAATGCATTTAAAATTGAATAGCTGCATAATGGATTTAAATAATTGACTTTATTTCACTACCCTCCAGGTTCAAAATTCATGTGAATAAAATACTATTTTACTTAAAACTATATGTTTTCTTCTCATCTAAACGATTTATCAATATGATCATTCGCAGGAAGAATAATAGGAAAGTAAAACACAAAAATCAGTCCCGATTCCTATATGTAAAGCAGTAGAAGGTTTATAGGGTAGTTTTTTATGTTTGTTTGAAATGAAGATTACTTTAATTTCTAAGATATTAACGAATTTGCCTTGATGAAAAAGTCAAGTAGCGGTTTAAATGGAAACATAACAGCTGTTTGCAAATGATCCATTAAAGCTGGTCACTTGTAGGAAATAACTGAAATCATTCTCATTATGTGGATGAGGTCTCTTTTGCAGTCATTGACAGAGGTAGAATATTAGTACTCTATGAAAATTCGAAGTACTAATATGATGATGTTGGTCATTTGGTCGATCTCCCGGTTGACTCGGACTAGTCGACAAGACCCTTTGGAGAATCGACTTATCTTTTATTCCAAAGGGCCATGTCTTCATACGATTGAGAATGTCTATTTGAAAAAATCTCAAAATTTTGACACGTCTTGCTTTAAAGACAACATCACCTGATATTTCGAGCTAATAATGAAATTGACTAAATATCATCTGAGGTCACGGAGTAATTATTTTATGGTGTCTGGCTGTCCCTTAGTGATCGTTGGAATATTGATCTGAGATATGGATTTTCAGCTGCTTCCATATTTGCTTCTTGGTTACTTACACCAGAGTTGATTAAGTCGACTTATGTTGATTATTCTATTGTCATGAAGGTGGACATCCTCAACCAAATGTGAAGGGTAATATGTCGCCGCATTTCTGTACATCTTAAGGTAGACACCGAGCACAAGAGAGAACCATTGTATTTTCTGCTAATATCGATTTTGGTTAGTTTAGGGCTAACACATTTGTCAGAGTAGGTTGAAGCAAAGAAGTTGATTTTTTAATGATGTTGAACTTGGTATTGTTAAAGCTATTCTTGCTTTCATTGACAAATGCAGTATTTTCCTATCCTGTTATCATCAGCTATTCAGTAAGGAACGTATATTACATTGTTTATGTGTTGCTGAAATATATATTGGCTGGAAGTTTTTGAAGGCAAAAAAGCGTCCGAATTGTGTTCTCAAGATAGTGAGCTTTTGTACTTGCGATGATGAAGGGTAATGACCAGTAGCTGGTCCTGGCGTGAGGAATAGGCTACTCTGAAAAGTCTGGATTAAGCTCTTCCAACGTATTTTTTTAAGGAAAATTTATGTTGTTAAAGCTGACAAATAAGTATAACCAAAGGGGTAGAAATGAATATTTCATTATTAGTTCGATTTAAGTATCAATCCAACAGGAATATGCGTTAACCGTTACAGATTGCAACCATTTAGATGACGTTATGTCGTCTTGTTCTGTTTTGATGAACCACATATCTTTAACAAAACGCGCAAACGGCATTTAAAACAAAAGAACTTTATGTTTAATTACATACGCTGCAAGCTTATTATGAAATGGATGGTGCATTTGGTTAAGGTGACATAAAAAGGGACATACGTCAAATCGTACGGTTGGTAATTGTGAGAGAAAGCTACTTCTATTGTATTATTTGAATATTTGTCTTAGGTTGTTATAGCAACTGAAGATATAAATTTTACATGAATTTGGTTCAAAGGAAGGACATGTAGTCAGTTTTCATTTCTGATACATTTTTAAATCAAACGTCTCTTGTTGAAGAACCGGGTTCACTGCCATGTGGTTGCTGTTACGTCGGCTATCATTTCGATTAAATGGGACTATTGCATCAGGTTTTCATTCCCAACCGTTCTGTTACTTGGATTAAATACAACCACATTTGCTCAACTGCAATTACATTCACGGTGATGCTGTTAATATCAGCCGTGTTGCAAAGTACACTCACATCTTTCATTTTCTTCAATCAGAATTACGTTTAATCTACGTTATTTATTTGCCAAACGTACAATACTGATTTATATAAGCTTAGATTAAATCGTTTTAATATATTATAATCAAAAGAAACATCTTCAAGCTGTCGCATCAGAAAACCAGATAACACTTTCAAAAGAGCAAATTTGTATTCGTTATGTAACTAGCACTGCAATAAACTTACGAACTAACATGATACTGTCAAACATGACTACGGCAAACCCTTCTCAACTAACCATGTATTCAGAAAAACGAACATTTTCTTCTGGCTACATCACATCATATATACTGTATACTGAAATATCTACCAAGTAACAATGATCAGCTGGACATGGAGCAAAGAAACACATTTGCAAAGGGATGCCAGTTAAATTCCCAAAATGGGAATGAAGATGAGTTGTATGAAATGCAAAACCTGGTAGCCACAACATCACAAGTGGTAAGAGGTAACTATAAAGGGACTATTTGTAACTGACTGAGCAATTCCATCAAACCCTTCCGTCATTTGGGATTCTAATTTCAATAAAGGACATCCGCTAGACATCCCCTCTTAGTGTTGTGAATGTTTTTATTATGTTGCATTGGTGTGGGAGGGGGAAAGGGCACCCGATACGCATAGCTCGCACAGGAACTACGGTCCATGTCCTATAACACATTTACGAACACAAATTAGTTATTACTGATGCACGGTTGTGGGACATGAACAGTAGTTGCTGTTCCAACCATGGAGTGCGAGTTCATTAATACGCGACTCTAAAAAGAAGTTGTATCTAGTCGTTTTATGCTATATGTAGGCCTATGGATACACCTGGACATGGCCTTTCTTCATTCTCGGCATGACAAATTGGCGTACTTTATAGAGAGGTGTGAACTGGATTCAACCGGTACCGTACCTCCTTTACTTCAAACACATAGCTAATACAGTAACTACTGGTGCCACCTGTAACACATGTTACTACTGTTCATGTCCCACAACGGTGCATCAGTAATTACTACTTTGTGTTCGTAACACGGTAACATACGTTACAGGTGGCACCAGTAGTTTCTGTACTAACTATAATTTATATGAGTATCGGCTAGGAAGGGTGAAGTTGTTCTCACCGTTGGGGCTCGACCGACGCACATCCTTGACCAGATTGTTTAGGGTAAACTAAATGCGTTACCTATATCCATTCATTGTTACGGATGATTACTATCATAAAATAGTACGGTAACTGCTTCTTGCACCTTAATCAGTCAGAATAATCTCACATTCATTTTACTCGCAATTGTTTGATTACCAAAGTAGTTAAATTGTATTTTATGTTTGCTTTTGACAAAATAGGGACGTGGAAACGGTAGTTAACTAACACAGAACTTTCATCAATTGTTAACAGTACTGCAGAAGAGCATTACTTATTTATATTGCTGTATTTCAATAATGTATGGACGCATATTAAATAGTTTCATAACATGGTGGACCTAATCATTTAATGTGATGACTTTTTTTCGTAACATATACGTTGTCGATACCTTCGTTCCAACTATTCAAATAATGCGCAGATGACCTGTTTTATTGTTTTAAACACTGGGTTGCCTACGTTACTTAAATTTAACATCTAATCAGACATTACAGGAAATCATCATTTCTAACGGATAAAACAGATGGTGAGTACTTGAGGTGATGCTAGTTATCTCTATTAAACTGAAACAGTTATGCTTTTGATAATGGTGTCAAATAGAGAAAAATAGGAAAATGATGAAAGTCATGACAATCTTTAATAACGTCAAGCAATTTTCATTCATGATTAAATTACAAAAGATGTCAAGGAATGCCTCCTCGTTGGAGACGTACGTGTGTCTAATTTTCTAACGCATTGCAAACATGCCATCCGAGACCATGATATCCTTTTCGTTCCTATTTCGGTTGAGTCAGTTGCAACGGAGGACTGGTTGAAAGTAGAGAGGTGTGGAGATTGCTTTATCAGCCTCTACCCTTTGCCTTTCGAAATTACATAAATCAAGAAATCAAATTAAATGACGAAATTAGCAGATTTGACAAAGGAGTCTGTGCAGTAGGGATTATGAACTAAAGTATCGAAAACTAAAAGTGAAATAATGTTTTATTTGTCACATAATTTTAAGTCACGTTTCTTTTCTATGCAAAAATTAAATTAAAATCATCCTTTAAGTTCTTTTTATAGTCAAAATGTTTAACAGTTAGAGCATTTATTTTTTGTTCATGTCATAATTTAAAGTAATTTTGGATACAAGCTAAAAGTCGTGGTCTCAATATAACATTCCATATTACTTTACAACAAATCAATTTTTTTGCTATATGTGGAAATTTACATCATATTGTCTCTCGTGGGATCTGATCCGCGTTTACACTACAATTAAAGGACTTCAAAACCCGGGGTTCAATATTGTGCTCGGGTTCCAATGAAAACGGAGCTTTAGTTATTTAAACTGAAAGATAGAAGTTACTGTTCGATGGATATAGATGCATCTTATAAGAAGAGAAGTATATACATTCTCGAACATATGACATATGGCATTCATTGCTTGGATGTATTTGGTTTAAGATAACTATCCATTCCGGAGTATAAAAAAAAGAACAGAAAATAAGTTAATTGTTAACTAGAACAGCCTGACACGATTATTTCATTTGAAAGAGATCTCAATTTATAAGTATCTTCAACGTTCACAAATAAAATACAGAGGCTCATTGCAAGGGTAATCACGGTAGCCACCAATATTATTTATTAAGGCACAATCTTGATCTCCCCTACCATCTGTGTTACCATTTGGTTCATCTTCAATCCAGTGGACATACGCTGGTGATCTCCCATCCTCGTACCTCCATTCTCCTTGAATATAACGAAAAAAAGTATTTACTTATTCAGAGGCATTACTACAGGTATGGACCAATAACTTCTCTCGATACCAAGCAAAATTGCTATGATGTCAATAGAACTGTCCTTTACATTGTAGTTGTGCCCCCGTTCTCCCCTTCTGCCATATAATAAGACTTGTATGTACACTTGAAATACCCAGCTCAGGTTTTCGCCCGTCATTGTTGATAACGGTGTTGCAACCTTACGTATTATTAGGGTCTGATACCGGCCTTCTTAATGTTAGTAGGTGTTGTGAGAATGGGGACAAGTTTTTGTTGTTGTTGTCTAAGTTGACGTAACGCTTGCATTGACATCCCTCTTCATCAAACAACATCATAGACTGTACCCCTCTGTTATACTCTGAGAGAATGTCTCGAAAATTAAAACTAAATAAAATACACAATCCAGAACATCCCACAGCAGAAATCATCTCTTTACTAGTATTAGAATCAGATGTCAAATTTGTATCACACATCAATTTCGTTACAAATCCAAACAAACTGATCTGTTCATGATGATTTGTTAACGTTTCAGAAAATGATTGACAAACTGTATTCTATAACCTGTTTAGGTATTGAAAAGAAGAGTGAGCAATGAAGATCACTCCTATGATTCTTGAAGAAAGAATATTTGTTGTTTACGGACAACATCAATGTTGCTACATGGATAACAACCCTGTAGTTATACCACATGCATTACAATAAGTCTCTTCCCTGTAGAAACGTATAAAGTATTATTTTCGTATCAATTACGTAGCATTTCCAAGGACATATAAGGATCGACGTGGGAGTAGGTACAGGCAGGAATCTCATTCTTCTATTGTTGGTCCCGACTTTTGATACCTGTCAAACTTTAAGACGCGCCTCGGAAAACATTAACTAGAAACTGCCATTTTATAGACCCAGACTATCTATCCTTTGAAACTTATGCAACTAATAATGAGAAGTAGATTCGACCTTGTTATAAAATAAGTAGCCAATCGAGTGTAATACACCATAGCTATTTTCCCCCGTGTCATCGGCGGCACTATGACCCACCTGCCCAACACTCACTGAACCGATACAGACAAATCGACACAGACAGACGTATATGAGTTTAAGCAAATAAAGTGACACTGGATATAGAAAAGCAAATTCCACAAGAGCCATGACACCACCACTGCTAGGCAATATCAAAACGTGTAAAAAATGTTGTAGTATCCGTTCGTGTCTGTTTGTGTCGGTTCCAAGATAAAACATAATCTAACCTTTCTACTCTTCAACATCACACGAAAAAAGAGATATTAGCACAATTTTGCACAACGACCTGATTCTAGACCTAATTTGTAGCATATATTTATGCACTATAATGCACCATTACATTCCTAAGATGATTTCGGGGGCTAGGGGTGCTGGGGGTGTCTTTCAGAACCCTGTTGGTTGGACACAACGTCCACGATCCCTCGGACAAATCCGCTCTTTTTGCCGTCGCTGATAAATAAATGTTACTATACCTTCTATCAACGAGTCTTCTATACCTATCCAACACCAATTAACTCCGTTGCGGTCAACTGCATCATAAAATGATACAATTTCCTTGTTCTCTTCCTCAGTTTCGATGTATACGAGATGTCCATTGTTTGGTGGAAGGCGGCAACTTTCGGCTGCTTCAGTCCAACTAAGTTGGATGTCACTCATGCAATACGAGGTTATTCCAAAGTCTGTCCATTTCGCACATGCTTTCATTAAACAAAAATGGATAAATAGTTGATATATTAACCATATAAGCCATGTACGTAAATATATATACATATATTTATAATGGATATGTAGAGATAGTAAAACAGAGATCCCCTACCGACTTCCATTTGGGTTTTAACATGTTTGTTCTAGGAAACTTTGTATCAGCCTTTAACCTTTATTACTATTGTTTTTGATTTGCAAAATGACCAACACGGTCATATATTCACCAACGATACTAGAACGAGATTATAAACTGATTTAGAGTAGACTTATTGCTGATTTCTTCAAATGCTTTTTTCTTAACTTTGATTTAGAGTAGAAAAATAGAGACATTGTTGATAGAGCTTTAGACACTTCACTAGAACCTAATTTGAGGGCCAGTCTTGGACATTTTGTTGATTTTTTCAAGGTGCTAATCTGCAATAATCACTAGCCTCGATCCATAATTCACAAAAGGAAGAGGTGTGACACTAATATTGTTGAAGCTGACTGAAATACAAAAGATTTGGGGTCCTCCTTTAAACCCCCCTCTCCCTTACCCACCTCCCTCCCCTCCAAAGCAATCTATATAATGTAAATTCATAATATAATTGGATTTCATGATGAAAAAAACAGAGTGCTTACGAGCTGCTACTTTGGTAGTGAAACCGCCACTCACAGTTGTTTGTAATGTGCTCTTCTCTGCATATGAAGGTACCATGGAAGTTACAGCTGGTGGTTCTGTGGACGTGGCGAGTCGTGTGGAAACTTTAGCTGTAAAATAGAAGATGTAATCATTACAAATGCATTCCTCCTGTTCCTCTACTGAGATAGCATATTGCAATGGTATGTCAAAAAGCCAACTGTTTTTAGCTAGTAGTTATATTTGTTCACGACAGTACATCACAACAACTTACATAACACAGTGAATGATTGCAAATCAAAAATGTTTTGGTCATCGCTCGGTCATTAGGTCTACTTTTAATCGCAACGTATTATCCTTTCTTGGCAATCTCATGTATATATGATCATGGTTGAGTCACCTTTGAATTCCCATCAGCAATATATCACGTTGTTAACATTGACAAATATGAAGTTCTTCGTTGTTAATTTTCTACAAGCTGCTAAAATGTGTCTCTTTAATTTCGTTCGCTAAGTTGAAATTGTGATAAGAAACAATCATGAAGTCTTCCAATAGCATAATACAACTTGCCAGTTATTGCTAACGTAATGAGTATGGGTAATGTGATATGAAATGATTATAAACTCACTTGTTGGTAAATCTGTTGTGTGGTCATCCGTTATAGTGGTTGTTGTTGTCGTAAGTCCAACGGTAGACGGAACTGAGCTTACTTTCACTATATGAGCCGTAGTGGTGATCACATCCGATGTAGACGGTTTCAGCGAAGTAATTCCCTCTTTACCTACGTAGAAAATATGAATAAAAACCAAGCGTGCACACTCCAATCAATATCTCCTGGGGCACCACAGTGCACCACACCCCCATGTCCCCGGGTTCCAAGCCCGTATCCCCCGGGGTCCAGCCACATGTATACCCGGGGGTCCCCGGGGGTCTAGTTACAAACCGATTCACACAACTATATTTACTCACTTGTTGGTAAATCTGTTGTGTGGTCATCCGTTATAGTGGATGTCGTTGTCGTAAGTCTAACGGTAGACGGAACTGAGCTTACTTTCACTATTTGAGCCGTCGTGGTGATCACATCCGATGTAGACGGTTTAAGCGAAGTAATTCCCTCTTTACCTGCGCAGAAAATATGAATAAAAACAATACAAAAAATTAATACAAAATTAATTATTATGCTGATCGAATATTTTAAAGTTGAAAGTTTACAGTCTTGTTCAAGGCCAAGGCCCTCTCACACGACTTCACAACGTAACCCTTGTCATAGGTAACTTGTCAAACCCACACACCAAGCGTGCACAATTCAATCAATCTCTCCTGGGTACCACATTGCACAACATTCACGTGTCCCCCGGGTACTAACCCCTGTGTCCCCGGGGTCCAGCCACGGGGTCCCCGGGGGTAAAGCCAAAACCGGCGCACACAGCTATATTAACAAGTTACCTCGCAAGTCCCCATTTATACA